>NC_090934.1:964848207-965151237 GCF_040938575.1 Ambystoma mexicanum
ACGACAGCGGTATAAGGATTTCATTGCTGGCCTTCTGGCTGAAAGCAACATCTCCATTACATCGTCCATGAGGTCCCAATCCTTATATAACAACCTTTCAGAAACCATGCATGAAGGTTGAGTGTATTGACCTCTGAATGGCGAACCCAACCCTCCTCTTGCGTGAGAAGGTACTCCCTTTGTGGCAGACATATTTTTTTTTTTTTTTTTTTATTTGTATTTAATCAAAAGATTTTTACAAAATTTGAGGTTTCTGTCTTTTGTCAGTGGTCGTGACGGAAGGAGAAAAAAAAAGAAAAATGAGAACAGCTCTCTAAAAATGTGCCTTTGTCGGCCAGTTTATGGCTTCCAAGATTTTATAGGAAGCTATTTGCCATGATGTTTTGTCGCCTCCAATCAAACGAGACCAACATATGTCTTCGTCCTCTATGATGAAATCTGTGAAGGTTGATTTTAAGTATCGACTTCTTATATGTTGGTTTGAGGCACATTTTAGGAGCAAGTGGCGGATTGTTTCCTTTTCTTGTATCTCACAAAATCGACAACTGTTATTTCCCGACTGGCCTCTGATTGACAAGATCTCATTTGTCTGCAAGACATTTAAACGGGCTCTCATCAGCATGTCTCTCCCTTTCCTGGATGGAAACTTCTTTATATATTCCTGGAGCTCATTGAGTTTTTTCGTGTTTGGAGGCAGGTGTAAGGTTAATTTATTTTTTCCTGCTGTCTCCAGGGTGTTTATCCAGTCGAGTTCTTTGATTTTGGTGAAGGTTCTCTTTGGGTACTTTATTAGTTGTTCTTCGTCTGCATTGACCTGTTCTAGCAAGCTGATGTTTTCTTCTTTCCATTTTTTAAGGGATTTGCTTGTATTCCTTTCTATTTCGAGATTGATGAGAAAGTATATTGATGGTGACTCTGCCATCCGGCATTTCCTGAACAGTCTTAGAGACGATTGTGAGACTGAACTTCTGAGAGAAGGTAAGCTAACTCTCGTCGGATTGAGGCTATTGGGGTCGAGTTTGGGAGTCTGAGGACTTTTCGCCAAAACTTTGCCTCAATTTTTGTCCAAATGGGTTGTGGTAAGTTCATCATAGCATCTCCCCCATATGTTAATGTCGGCATCACCTTTTTCTTATAGTTTTCTAGCACAGGGATCAGTGAGAATCTTCCAAACTTTTTATCTATGGCCCTTGCTTGGGCTGCCAATTTGTTGGCTTTGGACATCAGGACCGATTGCATGGCTTTGTCTTGCGAAGAGGAGTCCAGGGTTACTCCTAAGTATTTGAAGTCGAACACTCGCTCGATCAGTGATCCTTCCAAAGTTAGTTTCAGTTTTTCTGTTTTCCTGGTCGCTTTTTCCAGTACTAGGAATTTTGTTTTTTTAACGTTTATTTCCAGTTTGTTTTCTTGCATATACCCTTGAAGCTTTGTCAGTTGGCGCTGCAGACCAATTGGTGTGTGATCCATTAGGACCAAGTCGTCTGCGTAAAGCAATCGTGTTATCGGGATTTTGCAGATTTTTGGGGGAAATGCTCGAATTTTTGGATCCTCGTTTTGGATGTCACCAATGAATGCCAGAAACAGGGCCGGGGCCAACGGGCACCCCTGCTTCACTCCTCTCGCTGTTGGGATGGGTGATGATAAAAGGCCGTTTTGATCAAGTCGGATGCGTATTGAAGTGTCGGTGTATAGTGCCTTAATCGGGTTTAATATAGACGGTGGACAATTCCAGGTTTCAAGTTTGGACCATAGGCGGGCTCTGTCTATCCGGTCGAATGCTTGTGTCAGATCGATAAACGCCACAAAGATTCTCGTTCCTCCTTCCAGTACTCTGTTTTTCAGCACGTTTAGCATTAGAATATTGGCTGTCGGGCCCAGATTTCTTTTGAATCCCGTTTGGAGTGGATCGTTACAGGGTGATTCCTCCGCCCAGATCTTGAAGCGGTCGAGAAGCATTGAGCCAAACACTTTACCTATGATATCCAGGAGCGCAATTGGTCTGTAATTTATCGGGTCCTTTTTGTCTCCTTTCTTGAATATTGGAACGATTGTTGCTTGTTTCCATGAGGGTGGTATCGTTTTTAAGTTGCAGCATCTGCCAAAGATTTTACTTAGCAGACTTGCCCACTCATTTTCAAGTGTTTTTAGATCAGTGTTCGTGATCCCATCGGGTCCTGGGGCGTGGGAGTTTTTTAAGCCTCTGATTTTCAATCGGATTTCCTGTGGATCATCTATAATTATCCATGACTCAGGAGACATTTCGCCCTGTGGTTTTAAGTTGGTACTTGGTGCCTGGTACATAGTAGTGTAATGTTTTGTCCAAGTAGTTTCCCCAATCTCGGTTATGATTGTGTTTTCTTGGGTTTCGTTAACCGCTCTCAAAATTTTCCAAAATTCTTTTATGTTTTTGCCACTTATCGCTTTTAGAATGTTTTCAGCATCTTGTTGATAGAGAGACAGTCTGTGGCCTTTTACCCATGCTTTGTAGAGTTTGGTTTCCGCTTCTGCCGCTCTCACAGCCCTTGGAGATCCTGAAGATTTTGCTTTGCGTTGTATTTTCCGCAGTGCCCGACGTTTCTCCACCAGTGTTAGGTCATACACGTGTCTTGGGGGATTTCCACTGTTTGTTTTTATTTTACGAGTCTTCTTAAACTTCGTCAGGAATGGCGTGTAGTCTGTATTATTTTTGCCCAAGTGATTTGGCATTGAGCTGAATCCTTTTTCTATTTCCTCAATGGCATCAGTTGTAAGGTGTAGACGGTTTCCCTTCGTGTTGGCTATGACTTGGTGCTCAACGTACTCATTCTGGGGCCTTATTGACATCCAGGTTGTTGACAGGGGGTTATGGTCACTGGCTGTAACTCTTGTAATTACAAAATCTTTCGTTATTGCCAGTAATGGTTCAGTGACGTAGATGTAGTCTATGGTACCTGTCAATTCGTTCCTTTCCCATGAAGGCGGGCGATTTAGGTCTGGGAATGCTTCGTGCAAATTGTGAAGGTTTCTTGAATTCATCAATTTGACCCATAGGTTGCCGCGTTGTTTGCCTGTTGAGTTGTGGCCTAGGTCCGCCTCTCTTTCTTCCGAGCTCATGCACGTGGCGTTCAGGTCTCCGCAAATGAGGAAGTATTTTACCAGGTGTTCCGATAGTGCCTCATCTATCGCGTCCTCCATTTTTTCTATGTAGGCGGTAGGCTCTATACTTGCGGGATTCCAGTAGGTGTTTGCTACGATTAAGGTGACTTTCTCGTAGGCGTTTTTAACGGTACTCCAACGGCTCCATGCCGCCTTAACCATCAGAATCATTTGATTACTAATCAATGTTTCTTCTAGTTTGATCCCTGAGTCTTTTTTAGACGCAATCAATAAGCCCGACGAAGGTCTTCCTCGACATCCTTGTTTGGCTGGTGCAAGAATGACTTCGAACCCCCCTATTGCAGGGGGTTCAGTCAGCCAGGTCTCTTGGAGGCATAAAAGGTCATATGACCCCAGGTCCATGTCTTTTGGAGACAGTAAATGGGTGTGTCCTCTCGTGTTCCATGAGCACATTTTTAGTTCGCACTTTAAGGTGGTCGCGCGATGTCTGTCATGTAGAATGTGCTCGTCTCTCGCGAGTTGCTATGTTTGCTTTTTTTCCCTCAGAATTTTGGGCAGCCAGGACCATATGCCTTTCGTGGGTTCACATCTTTTTTGGGGAAATTTTTCTGTTGAAAGTTTGACTGTTATTTCTGGAATTTCCTTGGCTTTGTTGAGTTTTTTTGTATCTTTGGTTTTTGTGAAACTTTCATAATTTTTGTTTTCTTTCGAGGCTTGTCGATTTTCCCTCAGTTTCTCTTCAACTTCCCGGGCTCTTGCTCTGTCCTTGTTTTTTTCAGGCGATTTATTGCGACCGGTTCTTCCTAAGGCACTTTTTGGGTGTCTGTCTACTTGCTTTCTGCTGGGCGTAATACACCTTTTGTTTTCAGCCTCCCTTTTATTGTCTTCTTCGCTTTTGGTTGATTGCACTTTGACTTCGTAGCCCATTTCGTCCAGCTCTTCACTACAGTCGAGGATCAGGTTTTTCAACGTTGTTGATGTTACGTAGAGTACCGTTTTTGCTTTTGCATTTACGTGGCTTGGCTCTACTACAAGCAGATCTTCTGATTTTATTTGATTCAGTTTTCGAATGTATTTAAACAGTGTTAGCAATGAGTTTCGTTTTAAGATTATTTCGTCTCTGTTTTATTTAACTTGTGTTAGCTTTATACGCCATTTAGCTTTGTCCACTTTTTTCGGTTTTAGGTTATATTTCTGTGTTCTGGATCGGTACCGAAAGATCATTTCTCCTTTGTCTCGCGGCGGGCTAAGTCGTTTTTCAGTGTTGGTTTTGTTGTGGGCATTCGTGGATTGAGAACGCGATCTGCCTGGTGTTATGTTTCTAGACGGCTTTCTTTTGTGTTTTTGTTCGTTCCGTCTACCTTCTGATCTCCTTCTTGATTTACCACGTTCACCCTCTTTCTGTCTGGAGGGGTTGTATCTTTGTTCTTTTTTCCAATTTCCTGAGGTCTGATTGTCTCTGGGTCTCGATTTCGACCTTTCGTTTTCTTTTTTTGTTTCTTTCTGCATCCTTTTTGGTTTTGTCTGTCTATCTGTATCAATTGGACTGGCGCCCTTGTTCTTTATGTTCTTCGCGTTTTCCCTAGAATTTTTTGCTGCTTTTTCTCCAGTCACTTCTTCGTTTCTTCTTGTGAATTCTGTATTTTCCTTTTCTTTGTGAGATTGTGAAGTTGATGCTTCACTGGAGCAATGTGCAGCTAGACTCGTAGGCGAGTTTTCTGCCAGGTGTTGGCTCAGATTCATCAATTCTTCGCCTTCGATGCGATCAATTGTTAATGGGGATAGGGTAAAGGTTCTTGTTTCTGGCGTTTCAATTGTTGACGGCGATAGGCTGATGGTTCTTTTTTCTGATGTTTCAGGGTTTTTTGTTTGCCTCGACTCTATTTCTTTGCCTTTCATTTGTGATTTTTCCTTGTGTTTTACTGGTCGTGTGAAAAGTTGAAAAATACCTTCTGCAGTTTGGTTTCCAGTTGAGGGTTGTCTAGGTGGTGGTCTCTTTGTTAATTGGTTCTCAGTTTGTTTTAAATTCGCCTCTTTATTTGCACCCTCTGTTGGTGGATTATTTGTTGTGTGGCCTGTAGTAGCCATGGTTTGAGTCCCCCTGGTTTTACTCACCGGTCTTTGTTCTTTGTCTTCATACTGCTCTTTTTGTCGTGAAGACGAACCCTCATCGTTTATTATAACTGTGCTTGATTTTCTGGCTTCCAAAGCCATGACGTATGCTTCTAAGAAAATAACTTTGCTGTGGATCATCGCTTGGATGCTTGTGTGGTCTTTCAAGGAGTCAGCGATAGTTTCATAAAGTTTCATGAATGGTGCCAATGCAATGTTCACTGATGACATAATTGACAGTAAGTCCATTTTTTTTTTATTTGAGGAATCCGTCGGGCTGGTCGAATGATGTGGCGGGGTTCTTCTTAAGGGGGATTCAGTTGACATTGTTGTCTGATTTGTCCAGCTGCCTCGAATTGGCCTTGTTGTTTCTAATGAGGCTCTTCCTTTTCGATTTTTGTCGATGTGGTAACTTCGATTGTCATTTCCCCCCGTGTTCAAGTTTTGGTTGATTAGGGGACTCGTAAGGTTTTCTTGGTTTAGTTCGTCTAGGTCTGCTGTGGGTGGCCTTCCTATTGTCATGTTTTCATTTTGGGCTTTGGAGAGCCCTGCTTGGTTGAGTTTTTCTGGCACCAGCGTTTTGTTTGGGGTTTTGTGCACTTTGTCTCTATCTGTTCCTGTGAAGTTGTCAACATTCAAGGCTGTACCCTCTGGGAGTGAGGGCGTTGCCGGATTTAGCTTGCCGGAGCCTTCCTTTATTTCTGTTGTTAAATCCATTGGGCCTTTCGGGTCATCTATAATGAGGCTCTCCTCTTGGATGGTGTGGGGGTTTTCTTTGTGCTCGGACATGACAGTCCCCATTTCTGACTCTTTGCCCGGATTTCTCTTCAATTCCCCCTTCTCTATGACTTTTGTCGGCTTCAGATTTTGCTGGCCTCTTGGTGAGTTCGTGGGAATCTTTTGGGGTAACATCGGGCACGGTGATTCCCCCTCAGGACCCACTTTGTCACACAGCTGTCCTTGTGCCTTATTACTTTCTTCTGAGGATCGTCTTTTACTATGTAGCCGGTTATCACTGACATAGTGCTCAACTCTGTGTAGTTTTGCTACCGGCAAGCAGTCGTTTAAAGCTTCCAGTATTTCGAGATCTGTGAGTTCCCTCTGTGGGTACTCTTTTGTTGCTTTTTGTCTAATGTTTGCGTAAAAGTAATCCTTTATTGAGTTTTTAAGTGCCCCTCCTTCTCCTCTCTGTGGGTCGTTTTCATTTGTTTTGACCATCAATTGGTCAGGTGTTTTTTGTTGCTGTTCGAGCTTCTGGGGCATTTTTGTCGTTCTGCTGCTGATCTTGTTTTTCGTTGTTTTACGGTTCTTGAGTTTCTTGAGAGGCAAGGAACTTGTTCTCTGTCTTTTCTTTTTGTTGGGGTTTGATGGCCCTTGTACATTGATTTTTTCTGAGACCCAACTGGTCTCTGCACTTTCCTCCGCCTCTTTATGAATGAGAGCCACCACTTTCACTTTCCTTTCCGCTAGTGAACACGTCGGTGATACTCCTGTGGTGTGCAACTCTCTATCGGGCTCCCCCTGCCCGTTCTCCTCAGGTGGGGTGCCCGCCACCTCCTCCGGTTCTGCCTCTCCTGAGGCAGTCGTACCATCCATCTCTTTTCCCCTCCCTCCCTCAGCAACTTCCACGCCCGGCAGCCCTCCTCCGAGAGCTCCCGCCGTGGGGCTGGGTGCACCCTGCGGTGCTCCGCGGGGGGAGGGAGGTAAGGGGGGCTGCGCCGGACCGGCGAGCCTAGCTCCCACTCCGAGGCTCGCTCTCCCAGCGACTCCGACCTCCTTAGCCGTGTCTTCCCTCTCCGTCGGCCCTTCCTCGCGGTCCCACGCGGACCGCGGTCCCCCTTCGAGGGCCGCCTCCGCGGGGTCCCGCTCAACCGCGGCAGCTCAGAGTGGCGACAGGGTGTCTCTCCGGCTAGCCGAGGCCTCGACTGTCTTGATTTCCCGGCTCTTTGCCCATAAATCATCAGTTGCTCCTCCAGTTAAGGATGGTCGTTCCTGGGGGTCGTGTTGGTCTGATTTGGGGTCTTCTACGACTGGAGGCCGGAAGACTTTGCTTTTGGTTGATTGTACCTTTGTGGTGTTCGCTGGCTCTTGCTGGAACATCGGTTTTGGGGAGCCCATTTGAGGCAATGTCGCTAGGTAATCCTTGGATATTGATGTTTGTTGTTGTTTTTGACTCTGCTGTTTCTGGCATAGTTTGGCGCTCCTCAGGCGTCTACCCTCTTCTTCCATTTCTTCCTCTCTCGGAGGGTCATTCTGCTCTGGGTTCATGACAATTTCCCGCATTTCTCTGTTTGCCCTTGCAGCCTTGACAGTCATGACTGCAGGACTGCCACTCTCCGTCCACTCCGCGTCCGCTCCGCGGATAGAAGGGGTTTATGTAAGGGTCCTTCCCCACACTGAAAACAGTAGAAACGGGCAACAGACTCTCCTGCAGGACTGCCACTCTCCGTCCACTCCGCGTCCGCTCCGCGGATAGAAGGGGTTTATGTAAGGGTCCTCCCCCACACTGAAAACAGTAGAAACGGGCAACAGACTCTCCTGCAGGACTGCCACTCTCCGTCCACTCCGCGTCCGCTCCGCGGATAGAAGGGGTTTATGTAAGGGTCCTCCCCCACACTGAAAACAGTAGAAACGGGCAACAGACTCTCCTGCAGGACTGCCACTCTCCGTCCACTCCGCGTCCGCTCCGCGGATAGAAGGGGTTTATGTAAGGGTCCTCCCCCACACTGAAAACAGTAGAAACGGGCAACAGACTCTCCTGCAGGACTGCCACTCTCCGTCCACTGGCAGTCCGTGGCAGACATATTGGAGGGCAGATGGAGGGCAGATGGACATGTCCAGAATGTCCGGGTACCATGTCCTCCTGGCTCAATCCGGAGCAATTAGGATAATGGCTTTCCCAAACTTTCTCAACCTCCTGATCACATGAGGAATGACACGGAATGAAGGAAATGCATACAGTTTAGTTTAGTTTAGTTTGTTTATTTATAAAGCGCGTCCGAACCCTCAGGTAGCTGGGCGCATAATCATGTGCACAGCAGAGTTACATATCGTTACAACAGAGTTACATATCGAACATCTTAATACAGCAGACAGAGCATACATTAGTCAAGGCTCTGAGAGTTACATACAAGAATAGAATATACCGCAATTATAGTGTACAGAGAATATCACAGTTAAATCTTAATACAGCAGAGCATACATTAGTCAAGGCTCTGAGAGTTACATACAAGCATAGAATATACCGAGAGTATAGTGTACAGAGAATAGCACAGTTACAGTGGCAAATGAGGACCAGTTACAGATTGGTCCTGCATAGGCTGTAGAAGAGTAAATATTACTGCAGGTGGAGAGCGGCGGCTAACCGGTCATGTCGGGGAGAGTCTAGATGTTCAGGCTAGTAGCCATGATTTTACCATGGCTCTGAATGGCCAGAACGCGGTTTCTGCTCTAATTGTGGGAGGGAGGGTGTTCCAAAGTTGTGCTGCGAGCACTGGGAAACTGGAGCCCCCTGCTGTTTTTAGGTTATAGTTCAGAATCTTTAGTTGGTGGAGGTAAGGAGTTCTGGTGGGTCTAGTGGGGCAGTGTCTAGAGAATTTGTCTGAAAGGTAACGTGGGGCAGTACGAGACAGACACTTGTGGGTGATGACCAGGGTTCTTAGGAGTGGAAACTCCCAGTCCACTGCAAACACGTCCCCTAGAGATCCTCTTGGGGGAAATTCCCTTGAGCAGAATGGTTCGCACTTCCGGTTGACACTGCTCACGAGCAAATCTACTTCAGGGGTTCCCCAAAGGGTGAAGATTTCTTCAAGTACTTCCTGAGCTAGTTCCCACTCTTTGGAGACTGTGCTCTGCCTGCTCAGAGCATCTGCTGCTGTGTCCTCCTCTACAGCTAGGTGAACTGCCGATAAGGAGATTCCCTCCCAGAATGCCATCTGTCATGGCCATTGGACAAGGATCCAGGCCTTCCTCACCCCCAGGGTCCAAATGGACCCAGTCCTAGCACCTCTGGTGCCAGGCTCATGGAAAGGTGTGCTTTGCACACTCTGTGCCTAGGGCACGTGCATCAGGGCTAGGCTTGGCCATAGACTATCATTGGAAGGCACGTGCAAGAGTCCCTGGCAGGGGCAAGGTGGAGCCACAAGGCGGGGCCAAAGGGAGGGGCCAGGGCCAGCCTATTTAAGGCCAACCCACCCACATGCCTCTGCTTCGTGTTATTCTGCTTTCAGCAGCGTCACGCTTACCGCTGTCCTTACCTGTTCTTCATCTTGTCGTGCATCCACTTGATTCCAGCTGCTCCATCGCTGAAGACCATCTTACCTGGAACCCGCTACTTCATCGTGGAAGACGCATCATATCAGATTCCGGCAACTCCATCGTTGAAGGCACACCTTACCTGATTCCAGCTACTCCATCGCTGAAAGCGTATCTTACCTGATTCCAGCTACTCCATCGCTGAAGGTGCCTCTTACCAGAATCCAGCTACTCCATTGCTGAAGGCGCTCCTTACCTGAATCCAGCCACTGCATTGCTCGGCGCGCATCTTACCTGCATCCCATCGCTATCAGAGTCTGAGCCATTCCTCACTTGATCTGGGCATCCAGCAACGCGGAGCTCCACTTCCTTTCTTCATCTTTGCGGTACCTTCATCCTGCAGCCGCGGAGCTGCTCCCGAGCATCCAAACTCCGCTCTATGACACCAGTCTTCTCCTGCAAGGGAAAAAGAACACAACAGGTTAGAAACCATATAAATAACAAACGCTTGGATGCGCCATACCTAGTCGAGTCTAGAGTTCCATTATAAAGGCCAACTTACCAGCTAATTCGGGAGCTCAACATCCTCAAGGGAATCCCCGGACTCGCTCCACGACTTCGATTGGCCATCTTCACACCTTTTGGGAAAGAGACAAGACATTGCAAGAATTACTATTAATAATCAAGGCAAAATACATTATAAGAAAATGAACATTAATCATTACCAAAAGACTTACCTTCTAAGTGGATTGGACGCTGCCAGTCTGGATCACCACTTCCACAGACTAGTGAAGCAACTAGGTCCACTCTACACGCCCCTGCTACAAGAAGCAGGACGGAGAGCTCAGCGTTAACAAACCACAGGTGAGCTTGCATGGGAAAATGCTTGCGCACTTCATTTTGGCACGAGAGGGTCAAGGGAATTCACAACACCACTACGCCATTCTCATTGCCTCTCATCTTCTCTCAGGGGCAATACCAGCGTCCAGAACAGCAGGCCCAGCAGCAGCTGGGGGAGAGAGTCTATCCAAGGGAGCCAAGTCGAGGGAGGGCTCCAACCGTGCCCCAACGTCCCCGCAGAGACCAGGTGAGCGTAACACCATGAGACCGATCAACCTCAAAAAGTAGAAAGCCGGATGATGTTGGGCACTCTGGAATTTGGTAACTACCTGCAGAATGTCTTGAGCCCTCACCTCGGGTGGCAAGGCTTTTCCCAAGGATGCATATAGGACTGCTCCGATGAATTGGAGCCTTTGAGAGGGTATCATGTGGGACTTCTTGAAGTTGAGGGAGAAGCCCAGTCTGTGGAGGGGGTGAGAGGTGGAGCTGAGACGTTCCAGTGCCTGTTCAGGAGAAAATGCCCTGATCAGCCAATCGTCCAGGTAAGGGTAGACGTGAATGCTCGACCCCTCCTGAAACTCGCTTCCACCACTGCCATCAACTTGGTCAGAACCCTTGGGCAGGGGTCAGCCCAAATGGCAGAACTCGAAACTGATTGTCATGATCCCTGCTTCCAAGGGGTCAGGACTTGCCCCACGACCTTGGAAGCAGGCCCATGACTCTGATCCCAGGAACCAGCCAGTCCCTATAGGGACCCTCTGGACCTTGTCCTGGCGCCAGTGGCGCCAGGCTCATGATGGTGACTGGTCCCGGCACAGGAAGCGCCGGGCTCATATTAGATAAGAGTGCTTGGTGGACCTACCTGTAGCAGACCATGCAGCTTACTTACCAGCAAACTGGTCTCCTGATCCTTCTCTGCCTGGAACTACTTTTACTGTCTGGGTGGAGCAGGAGCCACTCCCTGGAAGCAGAACACAGGAACTCTTCTAGAAATCTGGAACTCTTTTCTTACCTGGGTGGGGCCGTGGAAGGAGACGCCTGAGCACTACAGAAGGCTATTTAAACCACACCCGATTGGTTTCACGTGCTTCGCGTTATTCTGCATCTGCAGCAGGACGCTCACCGTGTCAGCTCCAGGAAACCTCCAGCTCCAGATCCTGTGAACACGAAATAACCTGCTGGAATCCAATCTTCAGTCTTCTTCAGTCTTCTGCAGCTTCTGCAAAACAAAGGCACAGGTTAGGCAAAAGTAAAGACAGCAAATCTACTTACCTAATCCAACGGCAGCATCCAAGGCGCCTTTTTCTGCCTTTCTCTTCCGGCATCCGACATCTGCAAAGAGAAAGAACATCGGTCAGTAATATTCAACGACAAGTTCTGCTTACCTGTGTTGCGCCTGTTCCAACTCAGCTCGCGCTGCATTCCGGCACCTGCAAGGCAAGATACATCGGTTAGTAACGCTTAGTTACAAGACTGCTTACCCGTCGCTTTCAATCTGTTCGCGCTGCACATCAGCACCTGCAAAGACAAAAGAGACATTACGGAGCATTCTCCAGCGCTAGTGCAGTCTTTCTACTTACGTGTGCCATTAGAAGGATAATCTTCATCGTCGTCCCAGCATCTGAAAAAGGAAAGGCATAGACTTTACAGACTTAAGACTTTTAAAGGAGAAGAGAACAATGCGAAAGGAACTTTAATACTTACAAGGCACGCTCGTGCATTAACGGCGTCTTCGCTCTCAGCAAATCCTCTGCTATCAAGAGGCAGAGCTCGCATCCAGTGAAGCAACTGGATCCAGCGCCCCTGCACAAGACGCAGGATGGAGAGCCCGGCATTTACCTATATAAGGTAAGCGCAATATCAACCCAGTTCCACGGGGAAAGAAAGGGCGAGAGGGGCTAGGAACTTTCCGAATCTTCCAAACACTAATACCTTGGTTTACCCTTGCAGACATCTCACTCTTCAACTTAAACTGTCGGTGGGAAGGGGGCCCAGTCCGGGAGCAAAGCGAACCCTGCGCCTAACACTGAAGACAGTATCCTCGCCAGATCAAGACCGGCGCCTCCGGGGGAACCAGGTGAGCGTTACAGAACGCGAAGCCTTACCACAAAATTCCCGCCCAGGCGCAATGGAAACCTCAGACACAGACCAGTTGGCCCAATTACTCGGGGAGTTGAGGGCGGAAGTACACGCTGCACGTCAGGAAACAAATGCCCTCAGGAGGGAGTTAGTGGTCTCCAAAGAGCGAACAGACGATGTGGCTAGACAATTGCTGCAAGCCCAAGCTGGACAAATTCCTCTACCAACCCCAAGTGGGGGCCACGCTCCTCCAGCTTCCTCGAATCCAGTACAAATCAATCTACCAGGAAATATACCTTTGGCTCCGCCCGAACGCTTTTCAGGTGATTCAAAAAGGTTTGCTGTGTTCTTCAATCAATGTCGCTTGCACTTTTTGTGCAGACCCGCCGCTTTTCCAACGGACCAGGCTAAAGTGGCCTTCGTGCTCTCTTATCTCAGTGGCAGTGCCGCAGATTGGTCCGTTCCTTTAGTGTCTCAAGATGACCCCATTCTCCATAACTTCCAGGACTTCCAAGCCAGTATGGAGAAACTGTTTGCAAGGCACTATCAGGGACAGGCCTTGGACAATGAACTTCTTTCGCTACGACAGGGCAATCAAGATCTTCTGACTTATATTGCATCATTTAACAGACTAGTGGTGGAAACCAGATGGCCGGAGGATAAGAGGATCACACTGTTTTACAGAGGTCTGCGTGGGGAATTAAAAGACGTTCTGGCTCAAGTGGTAAACCCTCCACAAGACTGTTCCGAATATATCGATCTGGTAGTGCAATTGGATCATCGACTTCAGAATCGGAAAGCCGATCGATCCAGATTTGAAACCCGACTTTTTTCAAGGCCACAAAGTTCTACGAAAGGAACTGATTCCGTGGAACCCATGCAAATAGGGGGTGTAAAAGGACCTTTAACCCAAAAGGAGAGGGAAAGGAGGAGACAACTGCAATTATGCCTCTATTGCGGAAACTCAGGGCACTTTCTTCGAGATTGTCCAGTGAAGCCCAAGAAGAAGATAGTAGGGGCGTCTGATAAAGGTACCGAGAATTCTGAGCCGGGAAACGACCTCGCCCGGCAAGTGTAGAGGTCCGCTTGCCGAGCGTTAAAACCAGTTCTTTGACCTCGCATTTCATCATGCCCATGGTCCTCGTGAGTCCTGAACAACCTAATCGTATGCATGCCATTAAAGCATACATTGACAGTGGCGCAATCGGGAATTACTTGGACTGTGAGCTGGCCGCCAGGATGAATCTGTCTCTTTGTCCAAAGACGGTGAAAGACGTCATTACCACCGTGGATGGGACGGAAATAGCTTCCGGACCCGTAACTCACACCACCATGGAAGTAACGTTAGTAAGCCAAGATGGGCATCAAGAGAAGATCGTGTTTGATGTGATCAAGGCCCCTCAGTTTCAAGTCATCTTGGGAGTTCCTTGGTTGGAGAAACACAATCCTCAAATTGATTGGCGAGCAAAGACAATACGGTTTCCAGAATGCGCTTCTACCTGCTACCCTCAGCTCTCCACCAAACTAGCTGCAACTGTTTCTGAGAGTCCGCAACTGCCTCCTGAATACCAGGAATTCCAAGATGTCTTTCGGAAAGACCAAGCTAATTCTTTGCCTCCTCACAGATCATACGACTGTCAGATAGACCTGATTCCCGGATCCACTCCTCCGTGCAGTCGGATTTATGCCCTTACTGAACCTGAAAATCTCCACCTAAGGCAATATTTGGACCAGTACCTGGCTAACGGATTCATCCGTCCTTCGAAGTCCCCGGCCTCCTCAGCTCTGTTCTTCGTGCCAAAAAAGGAGGGAGACCTAAGAACGTGTATAGACTACCGTGCCCTGAACCAGATTACAATTAAGAACAGGTATCCGTTGCCATTGATTCCAGAACTACTTGACCAAGTCAAAAACGCCTGCATATATACTAAGTTAGACCTCAGAGGAGCCTACCATTTGGTGCGAATAAAGGAGGGCGATGAATGGAAGACGGCCTTTCGTACCAAGTATGGACTGTTCGAGTATCAAGTGATGCCCTTCGGGTTGTGTAACGCACCGGCCGCATTCCAGTTCTTTATGAATGACGTGCTCCGTGAACTCATTGATGTGTGTGTAGTTGTATACATTGACGACATTCTGGTTTATTCGTCCTCTGAGGCAGAACACCGAAAACATGTAACCGCAGTACTGGAGAGGCTCCGCAAACACAAACTTTTTGCAAAATTAGAGAAGTGCGTCTTTCATGTTACGGAGGTCGAATTTCTGGGATTTATTTTGTCACCTAACGGAGTTCACATGGACTCGAGGAAAGTAGATGCAATAATCAAGTGGCCCTCACCATCATCTGTAAAAGGGGTTCAAAGTATGTTGGGCTTCGCCAACTTTTATCGCAGGTTTATTCCAGACTTTTCTCGGATAGTCCAACCCATTACAGCTCTCCTCAGAAAAAACAAACGTTTTGAATGGTCTACCGAGGCAGAACAAGCCTTTCAGGAGCTAAAGACTAAATTTACCTCAGCCCCGATTTTAAAACATCCCCGCCCTGAACTACCTTACATCGTCGAGACCGATGCCTCCAGCCTTGCTATGGGAGCAGTGCTTTCACAAAGAGATCCAGAAACCAACCAGTTGCACCCCGTTGCGTTTTGGTCTCGTAAATTATCAGCCCCAGAAATCAATTACACCATTACCGACAAGGAACTGTTGGCTATTAAGTCCGCCTTTAAGGCCTGGCGGCATTATCTCTTAGGAGCCCGACACACAGTCACTGTCATTACTGACCATCGTAATCTACAGTATCTTAAATCAGCCAAAGCTCAATCCTCCAGACAACTTCGCTGGGCATTATTTTTTGCCGAATTTGATTTTATAATCACCTACCGACCAGGCAATAAGAATGGTAAAGCGGATGCCCTCTCTCGAATCGGAGTAGAGGAACACATGGTTAACCCTGAGCTCGTACCTATTATTCCTGAACAAAGAATCCTGGGTTTGATCAGCATGCAATCCATTGAAGAAATTGAAACCCAGGTTAAACAACTTGTAACTCCAACGGACATACAAAAATGGCAGCTTCGGGGGGAAGACTTCACAGTAAAGAACGACTTATTATACTTCAAGGAACGACTTTATCTACCCTGTACCAGCTTACAAAATCATGTCATCTCTTGTTATCACGACTCCTTAATGGAAGGACACCCGGGTATGGCCAAGACCTCGGAAAAGGTCAAGCGTCATTTTTGGTGGCCATCTTGGAGAAAAGACATCAGAAACTTTGTCATGTCCTGTGGAGTGTGCGCCCAGAACAAGAGTCCTAAGGAAAAACCAGCAGGCCTCTTACAACCACTTGAAATCCCACCTCATCCCCGGCATACCCTTTCCATGGACTTTATCACCGACTTACCTCCCTGTTCCGGATACAATACAATCCTGGTAATCGTGGACTTATTTTCAAAAATGGCACATTTCATCCCACTAAAGGGGTTACCGTCGGCAGCAATCCTGGCTCGAGAATTTCTTGAAAACATCGTTCGGTTGCACGGCCTTCCTTCAGTTTTAATCTCAGACAGAGGAAGTCAATTCATCTCCCACTTCTGGCGGAGTTGCTGTCGGTTAGCTCAAATTGATGTGAGGCTTTCCACCAGTCACCACCCACAAACCGATGGTCAGACCGAAAGGACCAATCAGACTTTGGAACAGTACCTACGCTGCATGCTGCAACAGACAGGAGGAACTTGGAAGGACATCCTTTGGATAGCCGAGTACGCTTACAATAACTCAGTCCACTCTGGAACCGGAAAGACCCCGTTTTTTCTTTTGTATGGTAATCATCCTCGAACCTCTAACCTGGATCCACCTCAGGATCTTGGAACACCAGCAGTTGACCACCTACATTCAACCATCACCCAAGCCTTCAAGGAAGCTACTAGCCACCTTCAAAGGGCCAAGGAACAATACAAGAAAGGAGCAGATCAACATCGAAAGGAAGCCCCTCAATACCAAATTGGAGATCAAGTCTGGTTATCTACCAAATATTTACCCCTAAAGGGACCACGCACCTTTAACCCAAGATACCTGGGACCCTACTCTGTTACTGCCATAATAAATCCAGTAGTGGTCAAGTTGGATTTACCCCCTCGCATGAAAATGCACCCAGTCTTCCATGTTTCACTACTAAAACCTGTTCAACCGGAAACCCGATTGACTAAATCTCCTGAACCTATCCTAGTTGACGGAGAACTTGAGTTTGAAATCAAAAATATCCTGGATTCCAAGATCTCCAAATCAAAACTACACTACCTGATTGACTGGAAAGGCTACGGCCCCCAAGAAAGATCTTGGGAACCTGCAGAACATGTACACGCACCCCGTCTAATCAAGAAATTTCATCGGACATTTCCTAACAAACCAAGACCTCCGGAGAAGTCAACCTTGGGAGGGGCCTTGAGGGGGGGTGCTGTCATGATCCCTGCTTCCAAGGGGTCAGGACTTGCCCCACGACCTTGGAAGCAGGCCCATGACACTGATCCCAGGAACCAGCCAGTCCCTATAGGGACCCTCTGGACCTTGTCCTGGCGCCAGTGGCGCCAGGCTCATGATGGTGACTGGTCCCGGCACAGGAAGCGCCGGGCTCATATTAGATAAGAGTGCTTGGTGGACCTACCTGTAGCAGACCATGCAGCTTACTTACCAGCAAACTGGTCTCCTGATCCTTCTCTGCCTGGAACTACTTTTACTGTCTGGGTGGAGCAGGAGCCACTCCCTGGAAGCAGAACACAGGAACTCTTCTAGAAATCTGGAACTCTTTTCTTACCTGGGTGGGGCCGTGGAAGGAGACGCCTAAGCACTACAGAAGGCTATTTAAACCACACCCGATTGGTTTCACGTGCTTCGCGTTATTCTGCATCTGCAGCAGGACGCTCACCGTGTCAGCTCCAGGAAACCTCCAGCTCCAGATCCTGTGAACACGAAATAACCTGCTGGAATCCAATCTTCAGTCTTCTTCAGTCTTCTGCAGCTTCTGCAAAACAAAGGCACAGGTTAGGCAAAAGTAAAGACAGCAAATCTACTTACCTAATCCAACGGCAGCATCCAAGGCGCCTTTTTCTGCCTTTCTCTTCCGGCATCCGACATCTGCAAAGAGAAAGAACATCGGTCAGTAATATTCAACGACAAGTTCTGCTTACCTGTGTTGCGCCTGTTCCAACTCAGCTCGCGCTGCATTCCGGCACCTGCAAGGCAAGATACATCGGTTAGTAACGCTTAGTTACAAGACTGCTTACCCGTCGCTTTCAATCTGTTCGCGCTGCACATCAGCACCTGCAAAGACAAAAGAGACATTACGGAGCATTCTCCAGCGCTAGTGCAGTCTTTCTACTTACGTGTGCCATTAGAAGGATAATCTTCATCGTCGTCCCAGCATCTGAAAAAGGAAAGGCATAGACTTTACAGACTTAAGACTTTTAAAGGAGAAGAGAACAATGCAAAAGGAACTTTAATACTTACAAGGCACGCTCGTGCATTAACGGCGTCTTCGCTCTCAGCAAATCCTCTGCTATCAAGAGGCAGAGCTCGCATCCAGTGAAGCAACTGGATCCAGCGCCCCTGCACAAGACGCAGGATGGAGAGCCCGGCATTTACCTATATAAGGTAAGCGCAATATCAACCCAGTTCCACGGGGAAAGAAAGGGCGAGAGGGGCTAGGAACTTTCCGAATCTTCCAAACACTAATACCTTGGTTTACCCTTGCAGACATCTCACTCTTCAACTTAAACTGTCGGTGGGAAGGGGGCCCAGTCCGGGAGCAAAGCGAACCCTGCGCCTAACACTGAAGACAGTATCCTCGCCAGATCAAGACCGGCGCCTCCGGGGGAACCAGGTGAGCGTTACACTGATGAGAACCGCCAATGGCGAACCTCAGGTACCCTCTGTGCTTGTGATGGATTGGCACATGAAAGTAAGCATCCAATGATACCATCCAGTCCTGAAGTTGGAGGGCATGAAGGATCTGAGAAAGGGCAACTATCTTGAACTTGTCCTTCCTGAGGAACTTGTTCAAGTCTCTTAAATCTAAGATGGGTCTCAATCATCTGTCCTTTTTGGGGATTAGAAAGTAAGGGGAGTACCAACCTTTGTTCCTCTCCGCTACAGGCACTGGTCCTATAGCACCTTTCTCCAGCAGGGTCAACATTTCCTGCACAAGGAGCAGATCTGGAACTTTGAAAGAGTTGTTCCCCGGTGGATGATCCTGAGGCCTTTTTACAAAGGGAAGGCAGTAACCCTGGGCTACTGTTTCGAATGCCCATGCATCTGAAGTAATACCCTGCCATTCTCTTAAATGCTGTGAGAGTCTGCCTCCCATTGTGGTTTTGTGGATTAAGACCTCACAGAGGTTTTGAGGCGGCAGATGCAGCGGCTGAGGGCAAAGTAGCCATTGCCTGGGCAGTCTTGGCACCTCTTCTCCGTCCACCACGAGGGAATCTTCTCTGACCTCCTCTTTGATTTGACATTCCTCTCCCCCTTCCAACTGAGAAGTAATAGCGAAAGGACCTGCCCCTCCAAGCTGCTTCACTGGGGTGAGTTTGTGGCTGTCTGATTGCAGCACCAAGGGATTTGGCTGCTGCTTTGGAGGTCTGCAGCTTCTCCAAGCTCTCGTCAGCCTTACTGCCAAATAAATTTGTGTTGTCAAAGGGCATGTTAAGGAGTCTGGATTGCACATCCTGAGCAAAACCAGACTTTCTGAACCAGGCAAATATGCACATTACAGTGCTAGCCGCCAGCAGAGTTGAGGCTGTCTGAAGGGATTTGCACTTTGCATCCTTCCCACCCTTAACAATACTTAGGAAACCGTCTCTTTCTTCCCCTTCAGGGATATGATCAGCCGTCATTGATATATATTCCATAGGGTGAAAGTGAATTTAGCCAGTGCACGTGTGGTATTTGCCGAATTCAGTGCCATACTTCCGGTAGAGAAGACATTTTTTGGCATAGCATTATAGGATTTGTCGTCTCAAGTAGGATGTTTAGTTACGTAACAGGGGTCACTGCATGAAGCTCTGTATTTGCTTGTTAATTTTTTATTTACTGCTGGAATCAATTCCGGCGTCTTCCAGTTGGCATTGACTCACCTTTGTAAGGCTACATGAAAGGGAAGAAAATGGTCCTCTTTGGGTCCCTTATCTAAAATATCTGTAAGATCATGCTGCTTCAAAAAGTGGCTAAGGGGGAGGTGTCTATCAAACTTTAAGTTTTAAGAGTCTCGTGTTGATTCTTTATCCTTGAGTCCTCTGATATTAGAGCCTCTGGAACACCTTGTGTTCCATATTGTAATCCAAATGGACGTGATTTCTCAGATGATGGCTCATTTTCCTCATAAAATTAAGTAAGTGACTTAAAAAAGTATTTCCTTGGTAATGTGGTAAAAGAGTCTTCAGTTTTCTCAAACTCCTTTGAGGATTTCGTCATGTGCGTCAACAATGGCGTTGAAGTCTTCTACGCCGTCAACATCGATTTTTTGGACAATGATGTCGAATCTTTCGGTGTCGATGACGTAAAAAGATTTCCATTTTGAAGGAATATTTTCTCGACTCGATTTAACCTCTGAAAGGCTCCTGAGGAGTTTTCTCCTGGACACCTAGGCCTGAGGGCGCGCAGGTTTTGTCTTTTGCCTTCTCTGTCGGGTTTGTCAACATGGGCATGGCTCTTGCTTTTCTTCGAGACGGTCAAGGTCGCATTCTCCAATACCTTAAGCATTTTGTGTCTGAAACTCTCCCATTCAGCTGGTGAGTCCAATTTGGTCAGGCAGGCCACTCATTCAGGAGAGGAACGCGATGACGAAGACGGCAATCTGTGATGCCTTTTCTTCGAACGCCATGAGGACGATGACGAATGGTGAGACCCACTCATGGATCGAGATCTTTTAGCTTTCTTCCGAGGAGGAGAGCCACTGCTCGACTCGTCGGAGGATCGCTTTTTCGAAGGAGTCGTCGAAGGGGAGTTATGTAACCCACCGGCAGCTAACTTCTCTCTATGCTCTTTCAGGGCTTTCCCTGTCATCGATAGGCAGGATCCGCACTGCAATGTCATATGAGTGGATCCTAAGCACCACAGACACACCTAATGGGGGTCCGTAAGGGACATTATCGCCCCGCACTCATGGCATTTTTTAAACCCCGATCTTGGAGACGATGATGCCGATTACATTTTCACAAAAGGAATCGAAGCGCACCAATCTTCCGAAGTAATAGCTCTCGTGGAAAAAACTGAACTGAAGCCAATGGTCGTTGCACACGCTATATACCAGTGATGATGTCGACATCGAGACAGAGGCCCTCGAGAGACATCGAATTGACAGGATTCGTCACGCAGCGCCCCTTTCTGGAAAACATTTCCTCAGCAGCTAAAGCTGGATATGGAGAGATCATAGGATGAGGAATACGTGGGAGGACACAATCCATTCGAAGCCTACATTATTTTCATGTTTAGGACCCATGATGCCACACAAAACATAATCACAGGATTCCTACTACACTCTAGGTAAAAGTATGACACTAAACACAGAGGAACACAGCACAGTGGTAAAACTCACAGAGGTAGACAACAGGGCTTTGCAATGTTGTATGCAGTCAGGAGGGCTGCAAACATACATAATATCCTTTAGACTTAAGCCAAGAGGGGCATATTACACTCCAAGGAAAGAAACAATAGTAACAAACAGTAATACAATGTAGTTAAAGAGGCAGGAGTATAACACATAGACCAAAAAGTTCTAGTTAATCAGAGGTAGTTGCTAAAAGTCCAAGGCTTGGTAAAGAACTTCAGGGACCGCAGGGGGGCCCCAGAAGAATATCACTGTTCAGGTAAGTACCCTAGAATGCGATTGGTATGAGTTATTTAGTTATAAAAAGTTCCCCATAAAAAAGCAGTTATACTGACAAGGCAGATATGTCTAAGTTCCATGCCACAGGTGCAGAGAATAAAGAAATCAACCCCAGAAAGAGCCAAAAGAAGCAATCCAGTGCTGATATGGAGGCCCAGCAGCCCCAGGAGAAAAGAAGCAGAGCAGGATTTAGCCCCCAATGCAAGACATTAGAGAAATGTGGTTGAAGGGGACCTGCAGAACCCTGCGACCATGGACTACTGGGGCCCCTGATGGTGTTTATCTGAAATAACCCACCAATCGAGCCCCCAGAGGTAGGTACCTATGATGTTCATCCCCCCAGAAATTGTTCCAGTAAGTGGGAACAACCCTGTTAGTCTGAATCTCCTTTTATAGTGCAAGATGAAGAATCTGGTCAGCCAGGCACTTGAACCACAAGTCAACAACATTGCATAATGGCCCAAAAGAAGAATATTTGACCTTCTCAGGGTGGGACCCACCATCCAGAAATGAAAGCTGCGATGGAGACAGCTCCATGGGGACAAAGGAACTTGAGTAAGGCAGGTGATGGCTGCTCAGTGGGAAAAATGGGGCAGCACTACAGAAAAATACAATTCTTGCAGCAGGACGATGATGGATGTGACCCAAAATAGCCCACATGACCAGATGAGGCATGACATTAGAGTTTCAACACTCTTGCAGTCGGCAGTAACTTCGTGCACCAAAGTGGGAGACTCTGGCAGTCAACGGCAGGAAATGGTGGCAAAGTGACTCAGGCAACAGCTTTAGGAAGGAAGGCCTGGCCCAAACGGATGAGGATGACCAGTGGGAGGGGTGAGGAAGACCCAGGCAGGACATCCTGCAGCCGAAAACCCAGGAAGAAGATTAGCGTAGGAACCAGGGCCCAGCCAGTGGAGCCAAATCTGGTCTTAAAATTGCAGCAGCGGCCCAAACTGAGAAATCCTCCAGAACTCAGTGAATGAACAGGGCTTCCCCTACATGTTACCTACACTAACAGGGTGGAATAATCTAACCAACCAATTACAATAGGGGAATAAAAACAAAGGTTTTGGCAGCCAGCCAATCAGGTTGGCCCCAAAACTGCCAGACACTGAAGACTTCCCCAATTTAATGGCCATCCCAGGGCCAGGAACTTATCAAGACCAGTTCCAACCACTACGTGGGTACTATGATGAGGTCACAAGAAGGCCCACATGTGCACAACAGCCGCGTTAAGCCTGTCTCATGGTTTCCCTGAGCAATGAGACACCCCTAAAACAAAATGGCTGAGAGTAGGACTTTAAAATCTCTTCAGTATCACAATGGCTACCATAATGTATATTGGGTTACTAATGCAGTAAATCGACTTGCAACCCTGGTGAAGCCAAACCAAATAGTTGTGCTTTCAGCCTATCCTGTAAAACCAGTAAAGGGTGATACCACAGGGCTAAAATGGGGTACTTACTGCAGTCACTTTTTTGTTATTGCCCAAACGCACATACTGACTGTCCCTCAAGCTGCCTTACTTCAGACTTAAACAGCACTGAGACATAAAAAGATTGCAGCACATGACTGTGATCTTGAAAGTCTTACACATGCCTTATGTCTTTCATTTATGTTACGACCAATTCAAAATGAGCTCTCTGGCCAGCCCTTTACCAGTCAGTGTTTGGTGTGATTCACCTTATTTCTAACTACATGGGCATTGTTGTTAATCCAGTTTGACATCATTTTTGTACTGTAAGAGCAGTGATTTAGATCTTATTGGCCAATGCATTGAAGAAAATTGTGTTGAAATGGAGAGTTTGGGGCTATTTAAAAAATTGATAGTGGATAACTTCCTTAAACTGCATTAAAATCGGTGTGCTCACTTTGTGAAATATGTGTCTAAAATTGGGAAACAGTTCATGGAAATGTCTTTGTTTGCCTGAACCTTTTGCAGTGTTGCATATCATTCATTATATATGTGAGATAGTGAAATGGTACAGGCGGGTGCTAAACGCTTGACTGTTAGCACATCAACACTAATTCTATTTGGATAACATACTCCCAAGACTCTCCCCCAAACTCATACAAGCAGATTGGCACACAGGAAAAGGGTAATTTAGCACCCATCAACACCACATGTTTTTCTCCTGCCTCTTCCACTGTCCCACTTATGACACCCTACTTTTCCACACAAAGCCCCTGCACTGAGGCCACCAAAAGTGATAGAAGGGTCTCTATACAAGACCCCTTACATGACAATACATAAATAGGTAACACTTTTGAAAAAACATGTTTACAAATTTGCAAGAACTATTGAAACGAACCACTTGTACTTTGAGCATGCGTAACCTAGCTTCATCAATCATGTCTGCAATCTCATGAGGCGTTGGTTCACGTGGTGTCTCCTTCTCACAGTCAGGGCAGTCATTTATGAGCAGTTCCGGAAATAACTCTTCAAGTGTAGCCTAGAATAATGAAAAATGAATAAAAATGGATAAGCTCAATGTATAAACTAATCATTGATTAGAACTAGAACATGTTTCTCACTGTAGTGAATACCATTTTCCTAGTAAATATACCCTTTTCTGCCATACTGTAGAGGAGATAGTCCTATACAGAGACAGGACTGGAGCATGATGGGCAGCCGTTAAAATCATTAAAGCATTGCACCAGTCTCGTATATCTCTGAGATAGCGTGCTGGATTTTAGTGAGCAGTTCAACTATATGTATGCTATCGTCCTTAAACATGTCACAATGTTTAAACAAGTTGCCTGTCGAGTCTACAACGTGCTGTCAGCATTTGAACACATTCCTCGTCTCCTGTCAATAGCGGTGCTTAACAAATGTTTTCCAATTCTATGACAAGACAGGAGGCTTCATACTATGCATAACTTATTTACTTCTGACAACCACAGTAGCAAAGAAAAAACTTTTGCAAGGAAAAAAGTTTAAATAACAAGCTTAAAACAGTTTAAAGACATATGGGGAGTACCCCAGTCCAACATGGAAGGCAGGTCATGCCCTGTAGATGACCAATGAGCTGAGACCCACCCCCATAAAAGTCCTTTACACTAACACCAACTGCTCTTTCTTTGCTGCTGACACCACAAGCTAAGTCACTCCTTCTCGTTGTGCCTTTGTTGTTAGTCAGTACGGGGCCTGTCATACTGTGTGATATTTTATATCTGTTAAACAATAGTGGAGTCAACTGCGTAGTCAGTCAGTTTTTCACTTAGTTTATTACGTTACTTGGTTACCTCATAAAGTATTTTGTTTCGCTTTGTGAGACCACCGCGGCTCATTAGCGCATTCGGTTTCACTTGTAGCGAATTCCTACTGTCATTGTTTCTGGAAACCCAACGTGAGCGGGCCTATCAGAAGCTTTCGCTTCAGGCCCATCGCGCGTGGGTTTATTGATTCTGTTTTTCTTTTGTACGTTCCTTTCAGGAACTTTCAGCAAAGGGCCAGGCTCGTCGTGCGCAGGGTGGAAGAAGTCCTTTTACTTCACACCCGACACGTGTAGGCCTTTGTTCTACCCATCAGTTGTAATAACGGCCTGTTGCACGCAAGCCTGTCAGAAGCTTTGCTTCAGTCATTGCATGCGCGGCAGCCTATTTTCCATTTAAGAATAATTTAAGAATAATTTAATTGCATTAAAAATCATTTTGGGCACATGCGCTTTACTCAAGCTACACATGTGCCTTGGCCTGCTTGGCTTCAGGTTTTGCGAGTTCACTCCCTCGCGTGCTGCTGTGTGTCACACCCTGCTAAGGTGAGCAGCTTGGTATACACCTGCTCTGTGTGTTCCATTTTGTCACAGCAGGGCTGTAAGCAATATATTAACCCTTGCTGGACACACACACACACACACACACACACACACACACACACACACACACACCTCTATATATATATATATATATATATATATATACATATATATATATATATATACATATATATATATATATGTATATATATATATATATATATTTATTAAAATGTTACACAATTTGAGGCTGTCATGGTGGCAAAAGGGTCGGAAGTTCCCTCTTCCGGAGATGCCAGCATTCAAGTGAGGCCCTCAAAGAAAAGTGAGAGGGAAGAGGTTAACAGACCTGTGGGGGAATCTTCTATTCCTATCCAGTCTTCAGTGGCTAATGCATCTAGACACTGCTTTATCGGACCTCAATTCTACCCTGGCCTCAGCCTTTCGTAGGCTTATTTTCATCCTTCCCTTCCTGAACAAGCTTGCCGTAAATGCACTAAAAAGTCCAAACATATCGAAGGACAACTCAGTTCGCCCTCTATCCCATGTCATGTCTCCTCCCCGGGAAGTGGTCAGAAGCGCAGTCTGGAAGAATCCCAACAGTCCCAGTCTGTTCCTCCCTGGTTGAGCAGCTCACAGCTTCCTGCTTCTGCTCCTGCAGTCCCTATTTCCTCTTCTGATATTTCGGAAGACTCGGATTCGCCTCCGAAGAGGCGCAAGAAGTTAGACCCTGTCCCTCCATAAAGAAGGCCAGTTTTTGATGTTAATGGGGTTCCTTTGTTCGATCTTGCCCTCATCCAACACCCCAGGTCTGCCGAATGGCATCCCTCTGAGGAAGTGTCATCTTTCTTAAGTCTTTGGGTCAGACATCCTTTGCCCAAAGAGGACAGAAACGAGTTGCGTTCGGAGTGCCCTAGGCCGGTGGTTCACGGTAAGGTGGCCCTTACTCCAGAAATTGACCAGTCCATGGTAGCGTTTCTGTCCCAAAAAGGGAAAGACCCCAAGGAAGGGGTAGATAAAGCTTGGCGCAGTTGTCAAGACAAATTGTTGGACGTGTTGTGTCCAGTAATGCAAATTTTTGATATGGCGGAGGAAGCAGCAGGTTCTAACCTCCCTATCAATGTGCAAGTGCTGCGAGGCTGGATTCAAAGAACAGTTTACCTGCTCGGCAATGCTAAGGCTTCCATCTCTAAAGAGAGGCGCAAGTCCCTCCTCATGAGGCTTGATCCAAAACTGATAGATATGTCAGAGAGAAGGGGGTCCTTCGGCCCAAGGAAATCTGTTCGGGGAGAAGTTCCTAAAAGATCTCTCTGCCTATGTGCACACGTTCACGCCATTGGACAAAGCTCAAACAAACATTACAACATTTTTTGCCCCTAAGGTTTTCGACAAGGCTGGAAGAGGTAGAGCCCGCTCCTCTGGCCGTTTCTCCCACGGCTCTACCCATCCTTGCCAATACGCGTCAAGAGGCACGCACAATTCCTCCTCTGCTCTGGGAGCGCAAGCTCAGTTTTACCCTCAAAGAAGCTTCCATTGGAGAGGACGTGCCGGCAGGGGTGCTGGTAGAGCGAGAACAGCATCATGTAATGCCTCTTGTGTTAAATGTTTCTTCGCACAGAAATTTAGGGGGCAAACTGGCCAGGTTTCCTCCTCAGTGGGAGGCCCTCACCTTGGACCCTTGGGTGTTACAGTGAAGGGGTTTCAAATAGAGTTTTATTCCCCCCCCTTGCCAGCTCTCCTTACCCCTTCCCCTGGTGTTCGACAAGGTCAAACAAGTCCTGATAGATGTGGAGGTCAGGGACCTCATTTTCAAGGGAGCGGTGGTCCCGTCATCCTTCACAGCCTCTCAATTTCTGAGCATGATTTTCCCCCCAGGAGGGTTTCTGCCCGGTCATAAACCTAAGAGCCCTAAACAAATTTTTGGAATGTCATCACTTCAAAATGGAGGGGATCCATCTGCTCAGGGACACCCTTCTCCCGGCGGACTGGATGGTCAAATTAGACCTCAAGGATGCATATCTGGTAGTCCCAGTATTCCCCCCTCACCAAGAATTTCTTCAGTTCCAGTGGGGAGCTTGCACCTGGCAGTTTGCCTCCCTTCCATTTGGCCTGTCGTCAGCTCCCTGGTGTTTCACCAAGTTGAAGCCGGTGATGGCTCACCTCAGGTCCAAAGGGATTTGAATAATAATTTACCTAGACGATATGATTATTTTAGCTCAGAGCTCTCTGACGCTACAGACTCATCTGGACCTAACAGTATCCCTTCTACAGGCATTGGGGTTTGTCATAAATGCAAAGAAGTCCATATTGAAGCCTACCCAATGTATCTAATTTCTGAGCTTCAATATAGATCCCAGGCTCTGCATCCTTCTCCTTCCGGACTGCAGACTATCTAAGATAAAGAAGGAAATCCGTCATCTTCTCAGAAAAGGGAGGGTCTCCCTCAGGCAGCTGGCCAGGGTTGTGGGGATGTTGTCAGCATCCATCCAAGCTATCTTTCCAGCCCCCCTCCATTACAGGGCGTTGCAACACCTCAAGGCCAAACATATGCACAAGAGTCTGTCTTACTCTCAGCTAGAGGTGCTGTCACCCGAAGCCAGGTTAGAACTCCTTTGGTGGCTCAGACACATGGATCCCTGGAATGGCAGAGCAATTTTTGGTCCCTCTCCGGATGTCATCCTGGAGTCAGATGCCAGCAGGGCAGGCTGGGGAGCCAGGTTAGGGCAGGTCTCCACAGGGGGGAAGTGATCTGATTCAGAGAAGACACTGCATATCAATTGTCTGGAGCTGCTAGTGGGTTCTTCTGCAGTCAAGAGCTTTCTCAGAGATCGGGGAATTGTGGTGTCCTCCTTCGGATGGACAATGTTTCAGGGGTGCGATACATCAATCACCTGGGGGTACCAGGTCCAAGGCCCTAGCAGATCTAGGAAGGGAGTTTTGGCATTTCTGCCTGGATCGAGATATTGTGTTGAAAGCGGAATACCTTCCGGGAGTCGGCAACACGGTTGCGGACTGGAACTCCAGGCATCTCCAAGACAGAAGCAACAGGATGCTAGACAGGACACTCTTTGCAAATTGTCTCTTTGGGGTCCAATTCAAGTGGATCTGCTTGCCTCAAGACTCAACTGCCAGCCCCCTGGTTCTACAGTTGGAGACCGGATCCCATTGCACTGGCTACCAACGCTTTCCTCAAGGATGGGTCGGCCCCTCTTTCGTAGGTCTTTCCTCCCTTTGCCATGATAGCCAGAGTCCTAGCTCAAGTACGCAGACAGGCGGCAACCCTGGTGTTGGTGGCCCCTTTTGTCCCTCCCAGGTGTGGTTCCCAGCCCTTCTCGACTTGGAGGTGGCTATTCCTCGTCTTCTTCCTCTCCACCCGCGGCTGCTGTCCGATCCAGCGGGTCTCCCTCACGTGCTGGTCCTTCAGGGGCACCTCTTCCATATGGCTTGGAAGATTTCAGCTCTTCCTGGTGGTTCCAGGGACTTTCGCAGGACTATATCGGTGTCATGAAAGACTCCTAGGCGGCCTCTACTAAGTCATGTTCCTCTTCAGCATGGAACCGCTGGGTTGACTGGTGTGCGGCTAAACACTTTGATCCTGTCTCTGCCCCTCCAGTTAAGGTAGTTAACTTTCTGGTGGAGTTATTTAGGGAGGGCAAGGCTTACAGGACTATAAATGGCTTCAGATCCGCTATTTCAGCGGGTCATGTTTTGGTTAAGGGGGAACCTGTTGGTAGGCATTTTTTGGTGCATGGGGCCCTAAAATCCATTCGTATTAAGGTCCCACCGAAAGCAAGGTATTCTGTTCTCTGGGATGTTAACATGATGTTAGATCTTTTCCTGCTTGGCCTACTAATGAAAATTTGTTTATGCAGAAACTGTTTTCTAAATTGGCAATGTTGTTATGTCTTGTTTCTATTAAAAGGGTTTCTGATATTAGAGCTTTGGATGTGGATAATAAAATGTTTACCCCTCAGGGGGTCACTTTCTTTATTTCCAGGAGGACTAAATGTTTAATTTCCTCAATTTCTTATCCAGCTTTTCCAGAAGATGCTAAGCTATGTGTCATTCAGTGTTTAAAGTGTTTTGAATTGAAGACAGGGGGTCTTAGACCACCTAATACCTCTCAGTTGATTATTTCCTATACGAAGCCACATAAGCCGGTATCCCCTTCCACGTAGGCTAGATGGATCAGGTGGGTCATGCGCGAAACGGGGGTTGACGCGTCCTCCTTCGGTCCTCATTCAGTTAGGTGTGCTATGGCATCTAAAGCTGCTTTCCTAGGGGGTAGTTTGGAACAAATCTTGAAAGCAGCTGATTGGTCAAGAGAATCAACATTCAAAACATTTTATCAGAAAATGATTGATCATGTTGCAATTAATGTGAAGCAAGGGCTTTGAACTTGCATAATATGAAGCCTCCTGTCTTGTCATAGAAGGGTTAATCCCCCTCACTAGCGTGAAAGGGGGTTTAGATTCTATTAAAGACAAGGAGGCAAGTATTATCCCACCCATGCCTTTTTTGTTTGTTGTTCTTACAGCTTCGGGGTGAGGCGATCTGGTCGGAAGGATTTCGTAGCAGTTTCAAGTTGAGGAGAGGTTGTGATCCCTCCAGTTTCGTTTGGATCCTTTTCTCTGCACTACGCTGTTGGATCTTTGCAGTGGGCATCTGATGCAAGACAGCTGCAGAAAGAGGAGTTGGTGTTAGAATAAAGGACTTTTATGGGGATGGGTCTCAGCTCACTGGTCATCTACAGGGCATGACCTGCCTTCCATGTTGGACTGGGGTACTCCCCATACACTGGGCCTCATTACGAATGTGGCGGTACAGTGACGACGGCGCCGGTAGTGCTACCGGCACCGTTGTTACCGAACCGCCACATTACAAGTTCTGCTCGCGGGTGCTGCTCTGCACGTCTGGTCAGACCAGACCAATTTTTGAGATGGCAGAGGAAGCAGCAGTTTCTAACCTCCCTATCAATGTGCAAGTGCTGCGAGGCTGGATTCAAAGAACAGTTTACCTGCTTGGCAATTCTAACGCTTCCATCTTTAAAGAGAGGCGCAAGTCCCTCCTCATGAGGCTTGATCCAAAACTGATAGATATGTCAGAGAGAAGGGGGTCCTTGGGCCCAAGGCAATCTGTTCGGGGAGAGGTTCCTAAAAGATCTCTCTGCCTATGTGCACACGTTCACGCCATTGGACAAAGCTCAAACAAACATTAGAAAAGTTTTTGCCCCTAAGGTTTCGACAAGGCTGGAAGAGATACAGCCTGCTCCTCTGGCCGTTTCTCCCTCGGCTCTACCCATCCCCGCCAATACCCATCACGAGGCGCGCACAATTCCTCCTGGCATGGTCAGACCAGGCATGCAGAGCGGCACCAGCGAACAGAACTCGTGATTGCACCGGAACCATTATTAACGGTGCCGGTGAAACCATGCTCTCACCCCCATTCTGCCCTGTAGGACAGAATGGGGATCAGGAGCCCGCCCACACTGGCACCCGCGAATGGGCAATTACTGGCCCATTCAACTCGTAATGGGCCCGTTATGACCCATTTGCCGGTGCTGACAGCGAGTTCGGCGGTAGCCTTGCCCGTAATACGGGCACGGCTACCGCCAAACTCGTAATGAGGCCCACTGTGTTAAACTAAGTTTTAAGTTTGTTATTTACACTTTTTTCCTTGTAAAAGTGTTTTCTTTGCTGCTGTGGTTATCAGAAGTAAAGAAGTATAATACTCCCCTCCTTGTCTTTAATAGAATCTAAACTCCCTCTCACGTTAGTGAGGGGGATTAACGATTGTTTATAAGTTTACTGCACCGTGTAATCTTGGATTGCTACTAAAACAATAGAACCCGAGGAGTGGGAGGTCATCACCAGTCCGGTAAGGCCCCTGGGGTGACAGACACAACTTTTTTTCGAACATACCTCGGCACATTTGAGAAATAAAAAGCCAAAAAAAAGGCCGCCAGGGATCGGGGAGAAGGGTCTACATGTAGTCCCTTCTCCTTTTCCATGGCGGCCATTGAATAGTGATACAAAGAAAAATGGCCAACATGGAACCGGAGAAGGGGCTACACGTAGTCCCTTCTCCCTTTCCTTTGCGGCCATTACAAATATAAGAAAGGATCGGTGTGGAGGGACTGCACATAGTGGAATCATTGTAAGCATTCACGTTTCTATGGTTATTTTATTTAACTTGATTTCCTGCGCTGCGCACATCTATTAACATTATGATATGAAACCATAAGTGATTTTATAAAGTTTACCAGTTTTAAAATTATTATATGAAACCACAGGGAATTGAATAATGTTTAACCGTTTCAGACACCGTTTTTTTCAATATATTTTAATTTTAATTGAATTGTTAAATTGCTAATTCACAAAATGGCCGAACAAATTGTCTAGCTGACACATTTACTGATTGTCTTGTAAATGCATCCAGATCTTTCAGAAATGTAAACTAAAAGGATAAGGGGACATCTTGTACTCTCAGTGAGCCTGTGGTCATAGAATTGTAAGGGCTTTGACTGAATAAAAACCTGGGGGTCACCTGGAAACAGCCATCAGATCTCAAACGCATAGCACATTCCTCACTGCCCCTTGCCATAGCAATGCCTTAAATGTCTAAAGAGTTGACAAAAGCTTTATTTATAACAAACACTTGAACGCTGTAAGTCAAGTGTCTGAGAGCTGATAACACCCATGAGAGCCTGCATGCAAAAGGGTAAAATAAGCCATGCAACGCACGGGAAGCTCAACAGTCACTATATAAGAAGCCATGTTTTTATGAGTTTTTTATATGTATCCCCACCAAAAAGTAGACAGAAATGTACTGGGACAAGGATTGGCAGGCTGGCAAGATGGACCAGAGAAGCTGGACCTTGAACAGAAGCAGAAGATTCAATTTTTAAATCTATTTTTACTGTTTAGAACATTACGTTTTCCAAGAACCCTTAACTATTTTTGAGACGTTTCTGGTTTTGCCAGCAGCCTATTTTTGGAGCATTTTGTATTTTGACAAAGTACTTTTTTGCTTTTCACCAGTGAATGATTTGTAGGCATTTGTTAATTTTGAAAGCACCAGCTTACTTTTCCATGTGGATTTTTCCATTTGATTGTTTCTGGCCATGAATACAGAGCAGTCTTTAAAAATAGCTCTATTGTCAGTAACATTTTACAGCGTCATGTCTCAAAAGACTTCACACATTGAAATTTGGATTTAGAAGCTACTATTATTATAATACATATATGTATATTTATAAATGATACACACCAGGGTACGTTCTCCTGAGTTCTAATGGTATTCCACAACAGTATTTTTGACTTGTAGTAAACCTGTCAGAGGCCCAAGAGCAGAGGGCAAACTTGCTGTAGTTTACAGAACCATGCCCAAACTTTCAGAAGCCCTGTGTCAGATACAAGCACTGTTTTCTCTGAAGTAAACTCAAAATTAGCTGTCCAGAATTGTGACACACTATGCCCCAGCACTTCCATAAACAGAACAATCAGACAAAGCTTTTTAGACATATTCTGTATGCAAAATGAAAGATACAATTTACATACAATTTTCAATCAGATACAAAATTCCTGATAAATAGAAAATGTTATACGTCTCATTACATATACTAGTAAAAACATTCTGGACATACTTTTCAACACAAATGTAAATAACAATAATAAGATCAATGTGTTTTGGCAAAGATCCCTTCATAAGAAGCAGTATAAATCTGAAAGCAAAAATAAGAACATTTTGTTGTATGAATTGCTAATTGAACCACTTTAGAATATTCTCTCACAAGTATAAACCTGTGATACGTTCCAAAAAACATTACAAAGGGGAAATAACATTGACAAGGTTTCTTAGACTAGACATTGAAACAGATTGCTAGAAATGTCATAAGCTGTATTGAATTAAAGTGATATTTTATCATGTTAATATGTCCGTTCACAAAATCATCCAAAGAATGACAAACTTAAATCACTGGTAAAATAAACAGATTGTGTATAAAGGGTAACCCATAAAGCTAATAGCATGTAGCTTAGTCAACTTACATTATCCAAGAAGAAATGTTTGACTTCTTCTAAAAGTGCGGTAAACTCAATTTGTAAAACATCACCTAGGTAACTGGACCCATTGAAAGCAGAAAAAGGCACAAACACCTTAATTACATATATAAATATGCATGTTTAAAATAAAACGTAGGAAAATGAAAATATTCTTAGTAAATGCTAGCTGATTGCACTCTAACCAAATCCTTAACGATCGGTCCCGTATCAAAACAGCATCACGAGCAGGAGCTGATTGCACGCTAACCAAATCATTAACAAATGAAAATGACATTGTGAAACAACATATCCTTAAGCCTTTTATGCCGTGTCCACTGTAGTTAGTACATAGATAGAACCAACCACACCCAAATCAGGACTACCTTGGAAATGAAGAAAGACTCCCATAGTCAAATGGTCAACACGAATAAAGGAATAACTAAAATCTCCTACCACAAAAAGAGAAACAAGCTGATCTTAGAAAAAAACATCTCGGACAAACAGTAAAAAGCGGAAAAGGCCTACATGCGCATAAACTAAAACAGCGAAAGAAAGGTAATTAACCAGAATCTTCAAAAAGAGATGTTAATGGTCTTTATACAGCTATGCCCCATGAAGGAGGTTTAACAGCTTTCGACTGATTTATTTTAAAACAACTAGAAAACAAATATTCCAAATTGCACACCAATTGTTGAAAAAGTTATATATTCCAAGGTGGCAAGTCGATTTGTGAGAAAGTAAAGATGCAGGGGAGCAAGTGCAAATCCTGGCACAAAGATAGTATCTAACTAACAAAAAAATAGTATACAAAGGTAGTCCCCTGCGCACACTATCAAAGGCTGGTATTGCCTAATATATTCTAGTAAATCTGATTATTAACAGTTAGTGCCAAGAAAGAGTCAAATTCAATAGCCGGTCCGATAGCACAGCTAGCAGAGCTTGCTGATGCAGGTTCGAGTCCTGGCAGGGCCAAACTCAGCCTTTTATCCTTCCGAGGTCGATAAATGAGCACCACACACCATGGGTAATAATAAGCAGTGCTCAGATACCTGAGGGATACCTGAGGGATACCTGAGGGTTCATAGCGCTATGTAAACGCTAAAGTATTATGATTAAATGAATGTCAATAATCTTAAATGAGAGACAATGGGCCTCATTACAAGTATGGTGGTAAGGCAACATCGGTGCCGGTAGTGCTACTGGCACCGTTGCTACCGTACCGCCATGCTACGAGTTCTGCTCACAGGTGCCCTTTAAGCCACCAGGTCTGACCTGGTACCGGCACCTGCAAGCAGAACAGGACTGTAGCACCAGTACCGTTCTTAACGGTACTGGAGCTACCACCATCCTCGTAATGTGGCCCAATATGCTTAATATAGAAATTCCGCCAAGTAATGGTAAATTCATTTTTGGACATCTAATGGACAGCAATAGGCGATCTTCAAGGAAATATTTTTATTTAGCTTAATCAGCTCAACCTGTTTCTGGATGTAATCTCTTCACCTGGGAAATAAGTATCCACTCTTTCCAGTATCCAATCTATTACATAAAAGAGTAAATAGATCTATGTTTTAGAGTATATGTGTCATAATAATACAATTTGATGAAAAGAAAAACAAACTTGTATAGACCAGTAAATCAATGTACCACTCAGAGAAAGAATTAGATTTTGTTCAATTGGATGGCGACATCTACTGATAGCGTAGACATTCCTTTTGGATTATTATGTTATCTTCCTCAAATAAAGTTAATTCTGCAATTTACAGTTACGTAAGTGTCATATTTAACGATTTACGAATCTCATTACAGCAATATTTTCTAATAATGTTCAGTGAAGAAGAATTGGCACGTTACAGACCAACCCAGTCTCAACAATTGAAACAAGTGAGTACCCTTGCTTAATAATGAGTGAGGTTAGGAACAACTTAAGTAGTAGGAGTTTGCAGTGGGACATAGCGCATCTTTTTGCGACTGATTCCACACAAACCCCATTTTTTTAGAGGCTAACAGAAACATTACTATTGTAACCAGAATATGTTTTGCTATAGATTCCTCAAATAAAAATGAGGAAGGGCAGAATCAGTGGCCAAACTCAGTCCCAGGTTAGTGCAGATTTGTTGTTTACTTATCTACAGTATCTTTAAGAATGTGGTTTAGACTAGAAACTTAGAACTTATACCTAATATTGTTCTGTTTAAACTTACAGAATCTCAATATTCGGATAATTCTTACCTGAAGAAGGGCGAAATGGCATCAGAAACGTGTAGTAAACGCGTAGTAAATTATAGGAATATAATACCCAACAACCTATCAGACCTATCAGAATATCAGGATAATCATTTTTGTTGAAAAATGGAAATACTGTGAACAGTAGTTACACTGTGAAAACAAACAAAAGCTATTTTCTAACTGCTAATTTTCAATGATTTTTTTGATGACAAGATTTGTATATTATGAAATTTGATAGCCAATGAATACATATATGTCTGTGAATTGATATATTGTTTGGTATGAGTATTTGGAATCTGAAACAAAAAAATCATATAAAGAAATACATATGATACGTGTGTTTAAAAGAACCTTGCCAATTGACATTCTTAACTTGTGAGTTATTGTGGGTGCCCCTAGTTGTATCCCGTATAGTATGAGGTGCCTATTTTTCATATAGCATTCTGCAATTTAAAACATGACAGAATGGAGATCATTAATGTATTCACCTTTCTCTTGTGACAATACCATACACTATTCTGAGTAGTTCTCTTTATGCTCTATTTATAATGAGAAGATTCCATCCAAGTAATGGTATACATTTTGTCATCAAAACAGTTCTGGATTTATGTACTATTTCATGATATAAAGCAATATCTTATAACATGTATGTTAAAATGTGTGTTACTATGTGAAGATTGCTATTCCTACGCCTAGATTGTGCGTATGTGATCCTTAAATCAATCTTTCTATTTTTTAGGTGAACCATTCCATATTTAGATACTTGAACCTACCTTATCTTATTATGTAGTTGTCTTGCTTTATGCCCAATATGCTAACCTGTGAGTTACTGTAATAATAAGGTCTTTATAAACATTGCTCTCATGTTTGTTTTTCTGTGAGCTTACTCATTTGCACGTATTCCTTTAATTATCTCTACCCAGTTCACCCCTGAAACCTTACATTTTTTGTTATTTTCTGCCATTCCTTTGGTTTACGTTATTGGGTCCTTCACAGAAAAATGTATCAATGCACTGCACTATGATGCTGTACCGGGCACTGTGATAATGACATCATTGCATTAGACTTATGTAATGTTATTAGATTAATAGCGCCCATTATGTTGGCCACGTTACAGTGTTGTACACGGCAGAGTTAAGAACACTGGGTTCTTGATAGTATCTTTCGAAATAGTACAGTTAAACCTACCTATCAAGTTAACCAATGGGCATTCATAGCATTAATGACTATTAACAAATTTGGACACCATATTCATTATCTCCCCAACCTATTTCAGATTGCCCGTTAACCCATGCTTAAATTTGTAAATTCCTATGAATCTCACCAATGTCCTTGGGAGAGGTAAGCTGGTTCTTGACTTACTGACCTTTATGCTAGTGGTTGCCTATCACTCATTCACTGATCTCCAATCCATCAAGTTTCAAATTGCAGAATGAGCTGAATTTCTTTTGAGGAAGATAATCTAAAAATCGACAAGGAATTTCTACACTGTCAGCAGATATTGACATCCAAATTGAGAAAATTGTATTCTTTCTCTGAGAGGTAAATTGGTTTACCGGTCCATACCATTTTGTTTTACTCATTATCAAATTGTGCAATAATGACACATATACTCTAAAACATACATCTATTTACTCTTTTAATTAATAGATTGGATACTGGAAAGAGTGAATATGTATGCTCCTGATGTAGGGATTATATTCTAAAACCTGTTGAGCTGATTAAGCTGAATACACTTTTGTTCTTGAAGACCGCCTTGACAAGGGCTCTGCGATGTCGAGGCAGCACAAACCACTCGCCCCCACTAAGGTTTTGGGGCCTGCATATGTATGTAGAGAGAGGTCCTTGAGGCAAGGCAGCAAGGACCTGGTGACTTACAACACCTAGTTGAATCGACTAGTAGCAGAAGCCGACTCTCCCAGGGAAAAAAGGTTGGCTTTTATTAATGAAGGACTTTGCGACAAATTGAATGACCTAATAGCCCATGTGGATCCTCAACAAACAGACTGTTCAGCAATGATCAATCTAGCCTTACGACTAGACCATTGCCAGGCGGAGCACTGGAGTGACAAAAAAAGGTGGGAAACAAAAACCTATCTGGCTAGGTTAGACCAGCAGCAGCCCATACGGGTGGCAGAAAAGACCAGAGATGCCAAGCTGATGCAAATTGGAACTGTAAGAGGACCATCAAAAAGGAAGAGAAAGAGAAAAGACAAAAAGAGAACTCATGTTTGTATTGCGGTAAGTCAGGCCACATTGTGTGGGAGCATCCCGCAAAACCAAAGACCAAGGGAAACGCCAGCGATCTCTGTTTCACTGCTTTTGGATTAGGGAGCAACTGGCAACATCATATATGTGTGTGGCCTATGCCACTAAAATAGGAACACCTATCCGATACCAGGCAAAAGTGGAGTCTGTCAGAGTTGTGGATAGTTCACCACCAACATAGTGGCCCAATTCCCAATATACCCAGGAAGTCATCGTCCTACATACTTTGCTCTACAGCTCATCGGTAGCACATTACTTACCTAATCACTGCACCCCAGTTTGGCCTCATTTTGGGATTACTGTGGTTAAAGAAACATAACCCAGCTGTTGATTGGCCTGGGGCGTTATCTGCTTTACTTTCAAATGGTGCAATACTAAATGTAGACGGCATCTAGGGGAGGATAGCGACCTGGAAACAACAGCAGATGCTACTAAGGGGATCCATATGGTTGGGAGTGTGGAAGAATTGGGGGCTTTACCATCCGAACACCAAGGGTTCCGCAATGTATTTAGTAAACAGGCCGCTGAAACTCTACAACCCCACCAGCCGTTTGATTGCCGTATCGACCTGGAAAGGGGGGCAGCCCTACCTTGCAGCCATATCTATGCCCTAAGAGAAGTTGAACATTCACACTTAAGACAATACATTGATACCAACCTCTAGAATGGCTTCATACAGCATTCCAATTCCCCCTCATCCTCCGGTGTTATTCTTCATCCCAAAGAAGACTATCAGTTTGAGGACTTGTATTGATTATTGCACGACAATCGCATTACAGTCAAAAACCGCTATCCAAAACTAGACCTTCGGGGTGCTTACCATCTGGTGTGGGTGCATGAAGGAGACGAGTGGGAAACGGCCTTCCAGACCATGTTTGAATATCAGGTCATGCCATTTGGTCTCTGCAACGCACCCGCTGCCTTTCAGGACCTCCTAGATGATGTCCTGTGTGAATTCTTGGACGTCTTCATTGCTGTCTATATAGACGCCATTAATATCTACTCATAGAATAAGTGCAAGCATCAACAACATGTGAAGGCAGTCCTTTAGTGGCTGCGTGAGCATAGGATGTATGAATAATTAGACAAATGCAAATTTCATCCTACCACATTTGAATTCTTGGGGTTCATCCTATCCCCTACATGGGTGCAAATGGAACACCAAAATAATGACAAGCAATTCTGAACTTGCTGCCACCTACCACTGTGAAGAAAGTACAATCCTTTTTAGGGTTCACCAATTTCTATCAGCACTTTATACAGGGATTTTCCGAGCTAAAAGTACCCATAACACAGACACTTAAAAGGGGGAAGACTATTCTATGGATGCAGCTGCCAATGCCAGCTTGTGCCGGCTGAAGGCAGCTTTTACCTCAGCTCCTGTTTTGCAGCACCCAGATCCCACTCAGCCATTTCTGGTAGAGACAGACGCCTCTAGTTATGTGCTGGGAGCAGTGTTGTCTCAGATGGACCTTCAGACAAGCTTCTTACATCCAATCACTTATTACTCGTGGGAACTGTTCCCAGCTGAGGTAAACTATACTATTGCGGATCGTGAGCTATTAGCCATTAAGGCATCTTTCGAAGAGTGGCAACATTATCTTCTCAGGGCTCTCCACACTGAAATTCATCAAGACAGCAAAAATCATGCCAGCTGTGTATGGCTCTTTATTTTGCAGAGTTCGATTTTGCAGTCACTTAATGGGCTGGAACAGATAACAGAAAAGCAAAATCCCTGTATCCTGAACCGGAAAAACTGCCACGTCAGAATTATTCAAAGCCAATCAAGTACACAAGGCCATGCCCATTCAAAAACTAAAGCAGTCAAGTAATTTGGCCTTGCAACGTACAGTCTAAGACGGTCTTCCATTCCAAGGTTAAGCTTTATATCTGCCGACCCATACACTTCCACAGCAGGTTCTGCATTAGTGTCATGATTCACTTGTAGCAGGCCATCTAGGAATTGCTAAAACCCAAGAACTTGTCAAACTTCCCTTCTGGTAGCCTCAAGTAGATCTCAACACAAGGCAGTATGTCCTCGACTGTGAGGGTTGTGCCCGCAGCAAGGCTGGTCATCAGAAACCATCCAGACATGTACAGTCTGATAGTCAACTTATTCGCGGTTCAGGGATAGGATATGGCATTTATAACGCCCCTATACACAAATGTTTCAAGGCGCGACGAGGCAAGGGAGGGGGAACAGATGGAAGACAAAGACAACAAGACACTGCGATCGCGCAAGTGCAGTGGAGGGGGGAGAGGGAAAGTGCGGGGGAAATGGGGAAGGAGCCGTGCAATACAGAGGATAACAGTAAAGAATAAATAAAATAAATAAAAAAGGTAAAAGTGCAGCCAGCTTGTGGCAAGTGCAGGGGTAAGTGCAGACATCAAGTGTCAAGAGCTGGAGGGACTTTAGGGATACAGAAACAGCCCCCATGAGGCAGTGCAGGTGTGCAGCTGGTGGGGAAGGGGAAGGGGACCTGGGCCCGAGATCAGAGGGTAGGCAGGTGACCAGTGCAGTTTCAGTCAGGAGTTCAGCAGGGGAGGGGAGGAGAGAAAGCAGAAGCGAAAAGGAAGGTCTTGAGGTGCTTCCAAATTGGAGATGATGATTTTATACCCTGCAGGTGCGTACCATAAGCGGGAGTGTTGGCGGACCTCTTCCTCCAGAACATGATGCAGTTGTATGGTATACCCAATTGTTTGATTACAGATCAGGGACCTCAATTTACCACACGCTTTTGGTGTGCATTCTGTAAGTTAGTAGGCATGGACATTCATTTTTCTACCAGTAACCGAGGGTTAATCAGGGTGTGCAACAGTACCTATGCTGTTTTACGTTAAGTGCAGAAACATCCTGAAATAGCATACAATGACGCTTCCCATACATCCATTAACCACACCCCTTTCTACAGCACTGTTAGGGAGAATTCTCTTATAAGGCTAATTTCCCAAACCCAGTGAGTCCCCCAGCAGCTTTGCTGGATTTTGGGGGTTTGTTTGTTTGTCCTGCTAATAGTGAGACTCTTTTGCTCCCACTCTTAGACATGATTTGAGGTATGTCTTTGACTTGTTATGTGCTTATGGGCTATGGGGTTTTTCTTTTTACTCCATAGGGTATCATCTATTTTTTTGTGTATGTGTTACACAGCACCCTCAGTGCAGTACCACAGGGTTGTCATAGTGACCCCCAAACATAGACTCCATACCCTGGGACTGACTACTGTCTCCCAGGGCATGTAAAGTCACCATTGTCTTTACTAGTCCTAAATTGCGAACAGAACCAGTACACACCATCATATTGTGGAGATACTGGAAGGGGTTAATTATATTGCTCCTGGGTCTGTTTTCAAGGGGCACTGTCCAGTCCCCCCTTGTCGAGTTTCTGGCTAGTGGAAGTGGTTACCACGCAAAATATTCCACCGGAATATTCCACCACTTTTTGGTGCAATGTTAAAGATACCGCTGGTTTATTTATTTAATATTAAATCAACGGTTGGGTCTTTTTGCCAGACTCTTTTCTAAAATGGCGCTCGTGTCCGTCTCTGTAACTCTGACCAAGGTCGAGCCCTTTGTTCCACTTTTTGGCAGGCTTCTCCACAGAAGGAGCTGTTTTTTTTTGTGCTCTGCCTTTTTCTCCCCCTTTAACCTAATTATTGGAGTGCCATCTAAGTTACGCGCTCACCTCTGTTTTGACAAAAAGTGGTGTTTTAACTTAGACTTGACTAGTAATTGCTAGTGGAGGTGTAAATACTTTTCTGATTGTGTTTTGAACTTGCTTTGACTATAGTGCTAGTGTATTTTCTAAAGTGTGTGTTAAATAAATAATTATATACTTTTGATACAAAGCTCTGGTCAGTGTTTGCTTGTTCCACTGTGTTTTTAGCCCTATTGTGTATACTCTATATACTCTATATACTGCCTTACTCTTCTTGAGAGAAGTCTGACTGCTCAGCCACAGCTACCTTGTAAATCTGGGTGGTACAGACTGCTACCAATTGGGTTTACTGCTTACTCCTGTAGTCTTCATCTTTTTGCAGTGGTCCCCAAGGGAACTGCACAGGATTCTGCCTAACAAGCACTTACAGGCTTTATTTATGCATGCTTCCCATTTCATTTCCCTTGCCTACTCCAATACCCACCATGCAGTACGAACATATACAGCAGGTGTTACATGACTTCCAGACCAACCTCACTCAGGCAAAACAAACATACAAACAGTATGCAGACACACACCAGCGAGCAGTCCACAGTACAAGATAGGGGACCGGGTCTGACTCTCCACCCGGAATCTACACCTACAGGGCCCTCGCAAGTTGCAGCCCCGTTACTTAGACCCCTTTACCATAACAACTATTGTGACTACAGTGGCAGTCCGATTGCAATTGTCACCACAGGTGAAGGGCCACCCAGTTTTTCATGTGGCCCTCCTAAATCGAGCCAATCCTACCATACGCACAAAACAATCTCCACCCATTCTAGTCCAGGGCCACTCGAGGTATGAGGTACAGCCAATACTGAATTATTGATGCCGCCCTAAGGGGCAACTAATGTATTCGCTGGATTGGGTGGGATACGGGCCAGAGAACAGGTCCTGGGAACCAGCATAAAATTAACACTCTGCAACTACCCTGAGAAACCCAGGCCTCTGCCCTTCTGTGAGAGGGGGAGAGCTGTCAGGAACCAACCACATATGAGGGTGGGCCTTGAAGGTCACACTGCATCCGCCCCGTGGTGTTACAGAATAAATGCTAGGGCACCTTGCCCAAGAGAGCTCTGAACCCTCTTAGGCTGTTGCCTGCCCTGCACTGTCTGCAGGAAGGACCAAAACAGGGGCACAGGACTACATTGCCCAGGCATGCACGACTTCAGGACTACACAAATGGCAGCCATCTTGTGGATGACGTCATCAGGTTTTCATTACTGTCCATGTGTGGGGCTTTGTCATGGTCATGAAGTCAGGGGCACAGGCATGCAGGGGGTCGCATGCACAGGAGACCTGGGTGGATACTGTCCTGGCACCTTTGTGAACAAAAGTAAACAAGGACATCCATTTAACACCAAAAAGCTTTTGTTACGGACATAGAACTTCAGATGCATTAACCTTGAACGTTCCATCCATTAAGCAGGATGCATTAACCTTGAACATTCCATCCATTAAGGAGCCCCAAGTGTATTCTTGGGTGTGGCTGCTAATGGATTGCCTTCGCACATGCTCACTCTCTAGGAGTGGCAGGGTGTGGCTGGTAAGCCGGCCCTAATGGGCGTGCCCACAATGTCATCTATATAAGCTGCCCCGATCCTCAAGACAGACGCTTTGCGTTATTCTGCACTTGCAAGCAGCGTAACGCTCACCGTCGCCTGAGGTCAGACTTACCTTTGAAGATCCTGCTTCATGGACATCCTGCTTCCTGCCAGCATACTTACTAAATGGGGGAAACTGTTCTTACCTGCACATCTCTTTGGCGGACCAAGTATTCATCTTTACACTTTCCTGAGCGTCAAAATCTTCATCTTGGCACCGCTGCACGACACGCTCCATCGTTGACAGCAGCACCTGCAAGGAAAAACAGAAGACAAGGTTAGACATTGAAAAAACAGTCAGTTTAAGGTTGCGCTTTGCCATACTTCACGCTTTTCCTTAAACCATCACTTACATGCTGTCGAACATTGCGGTAGCATCCATCTTCCATCCGGCCGCGTCTCGCGTCTCACAGCTGCATTGAGGCCGCATTTCCATCTAAGGGAAGAAAACAGAAGAGAGAAATGATTGCGTGCATAAATAGGCGCAACATATGAAGACATTAAACAGAACGAACAGCATCACAAGAGCACAAGAAAGACTTACCAAGCTGGACTGGACTAATCCTTATCAGGGATCAGTGAAGGAACTAGATCCCATTCGACGCGCCGCTGCCAGAAGTAGCAGGACGGAGAGCTTATCTTCCATAATTCACAGGTGAGCTTTATGGGCCGGCGTATGCTCACAGAAACCGTACTTTGGGGTGAAGGGTTCGAGGGGTACAACAATCACAGATTGGCGCACTCACACACTCTTATCTCCACGCAGGAGCAGTATCACCATGTACCACTGCTCACAGATTTTCTACTGAGGGAGAGGCCTGAAGGGGGTGATTCAAGTTCAGGGAGGGCTGCAACCGTGCCCCAACGCCTCCATAGAGACCAGGTGAGCGTAACAGGCTTGCGCTTGAGACTCTAACAAGAGAGGACACATCTTAAAGAGCTCTGTAATCCACGGTACCCGCGAGGGGTAACGCCCCACTGGATTGCGTTACTGGGCCCCCGCCACCTAGCAGCTAAATACTGAGGGCTTGGGAGGGTCCAAAATCCATGGGCAGCAAGTTGAATGTATCGAGTGAATATCGCCGGTGCCTTCACAGTACATAGGGGCCTGACCCGTTCACAGTCACTGCGTATTACATGTGTCAAGGCTGTCCTCGGATCTCTGTACTCTAAAATAGCTCTCCTCTCAAGAAGTGAATGCACGTTGACATTAAACCAAATTTATTTCACAATGGCCACTGGGAGAGAGGCTAGACAACTCCTTAGAGATTTTACTAATCGGAGTCTCTCTGAACCACAGAACAGATACAGTATATATACATTTCCTGAACAGTTAACACACTCCCACATTTCCCTCATGTTCCCTTACAAGTCATTACCCTAAATACAAATGGATTGGCCCTATACAAGGAAATCTAATCCTCACAATCTCATTGGCCACCTTTACTATGGCACCATCTTCTTAGACATTCAATTTTCATGGCATTGCAAATACAAGCCCAACCATCTTCTTTAGTTTCTTCCTGCAAGACACACACCCCTAACATGGCATACGATACATTTTTAGTACAGCTTCCGCTTGGTCACAGACCTGAAATGCTAAATATGACACACATTATTTATGTATGGACACTTTATGAGGTGATAGAGAGCTAACGAAAGGCTCCTTTGATCGGGCACTAAATCGTTTCTCCAAGCACTCTGACACTGGATATTTATTCTAGGTGTCATCTCGCCTTTCATTGTGTGTGACTACTAGTGCAATCTCACTTGGCCTCTGTTCCCATTTATTTATTATAATCTTTTTCCTGGTAATCTATTTGAACTTCTCATAGGCCTGCGTTCAGCTCCGTTCCCAATCAATCTTTTACAGTTTTAGCCACTAACCCTAGATCGACAGTGCCAGGTGGCCGATGCTTCTTCGGCCACTCGCTCAACAATTTCCAAGCCAAACCCTAGGCCCATGCTCTTCATTCTATTTCATATGATACAGCATTTATAATGCGCGTGTACACAAGTGTTTCTAGGCGTGACAAGGAGGAGGAAACATAGGGAGGACAAAAACAATGGTCTTACTAGGCCCTGTGTCATTCAGATTTCGCAAGAGCAGGGAAGGGGAAATGGAGAAGTGCCAAGGTGGGGTGGGGTGGAGAAGTGCATATAACTCAAAAGTTCAGTCAGCGTGTGTCTCAGTGCAGGTAAATAAGAAGTGCAGCCATCGGATGACTCATAAGTGCAGCGATAAAGGACTGTAGGGTTGCAGATACAGACTGCAAGGGCAAGGGTAGCTGAGAGGCTGAGAGGCAGCGCAAGGTGCAACTGGACATGCAGGAGCCTCGCCCAAAGTTCAGATGGTAGCCTGGTGGCCAGTGCCTGGAGCAGTCGGGAATCAGCAGGGGAGAGGAAGAGATTTGCTTCCAGAACCGGAGATCGTTGTGCTGAAGTTTGAGAGAGGCAGGGAGGCTGTTTCAGAGGCAGGCCCCAGTCGAGGATAGAGATCTGCCCTCTACTTTCTGCTTGGAAAAGTGACTGACCCTCAGAGAGTTGGAAGTGGATGAGCGGAGAGCTCGAGAGGGGAGATGTTTAGGAAGAGAGACTTTGAGGTATTTTTGTATTTGTATTTGTTTATTACTTGTATCGCGCGCCAAACCCAGGGGTAACTGGGCGCTTGAGAATATAGGTTACAGGTTACGGCAGGTATGCAGGTTATACAAATAAATACCAGAAGGAGTGACCCTGGTTACAGTTGGGTCGATTACAAGATACACAGGTGATAATGCAGTGGTGGACGCTGGTTACAATGGGATCTGTAAGTGAGGTGGCTGGTCTCTACTGAGAGGGGTTGTTGTTTAGCCATGTTTTTATGCCAGCTTTGAAGGTAAGGAAAGATGGTTCCTGTTTGAGGATGGTGGGGATGGCATTCCAGCGTTTGACAGGAAGTGCAGTCGCAGGCCCCAGAATGGCTTGTGGACAATGCAGAAGGTCTTGAACTAGATCCTTGCTGCAACTGGGAGCCAATGAAGAGATTTCAGAGCTGGAGAGATACGATCCCTGGGCTTGAGGCCAAGGACAAGTCTTGCAGTCCTGTTCTGGATAAGTTGAAGAGGTTGGAGAGTAGAGGCAGACAGATTTAGAAAAAGACTTTGCAATAATACAGCCTAGAGAGGACCATAGCTCTAGAGACAGTGAGCTTCTGGGGGAAAGTGAGAAAAGGAAGAATTCCTCTGAGGAGGTGTAGTTGATAGTTTGACTTTTTAGAGATGACAGCGATGTGAGGAGAGAATGAGAGGGTGGAGTCGAAGATGACCCCAAGGTTCTTAGCCGCATCAGTAGGAGCAGGAAGAAGGCCCAGAGTGAGTGGCCAGAGAGAGAGAAGAAAGGAGGGAGCTGGTGTTCCAATGAGCAGGATCTCAGTCTAACTGGCATTGCGGCAGAGATCATTAGCACACCATTCCTGAATTGAGGTCAGGCAGTCTGGAATGAGAGAAGGAGAAGAGGTGGCTGAGGGGAGCCTGAAGGAAAGGTGGGTGTCATCCACATTACACTGAAAGTTGTAACAGAAGGAGGCGATAAGGTGGGCAAGAGGTGCTAGGTATTGGTTGAACAGCCAGGGAGAGAGGTTAGACCCCTGGCTAACACCACAAGTGGAAAGAGAGATAGAAGAGAGGAAAGACCCCAGTTGGACCTTGGAGTGTCGGTCAGCCATGCCAGGGCCTGATCAGTGATACCCAGGTTATCACAGAGGCGATTGAGCAGGATGGCATGGTTGACCGTTTCAAAGGCAGAAGAAAGATCAAGGAGAATGGGGACAGGTTAGAATCAAGGTTTGAGAGCAGATCTTCATGGGTGTTCAAGAGAGCAGTTTCCATGCTTCTGGCAGCTCTGAAACCAGACTGGCGGTCGTGGAGACAACCAACAGAGTCAGTGTGCAGATTATGCCAGGAGATGGCCAGCTTTTCCAAGAGTTTACCCAGGAAAGGGATGATGCAGATCGGGCGATAGCCAAAGAGGAAGGATCGACAGAGGAATTCTTAAGAGGGGGATGCACACGGGAGTGCTTAAGGCGGGAAGTGAAGGTTCCAGTGGCATAGGAGTGATTACAGATATCGGGCAAGGTTGGAGTAAGGGTGTCGATGTGGTCCTTGATGGCTCTGGATGAACAGGAGATAACCTGTTTTGACAAGACGTTCATAGATCGGGCTTGTCTTGAAACATCGTCAAGGGGTGAACAAGGGATAGGAAGAGAAGGGAGGATGAGAGACAGCCACAGGGGGGCCAGGAGTGGAGGAGGAGGAGGAGGAGGAAAAGGAAGAGAGGGTGGACAGGATGAGTTTTAGTGATGAAGTGAGAAGCCAAGGCCGTACAGAGGGCCTGGGAGCAAACAGGAGAGGTAGAGACTGCAGCAGGATTGGCCAGCTCCTTGCAGATTTTGAAGAGTTTGGCCGAGTTGTTAGATGCTACAGAGACGCGAGCTTAGATGTGGGCTCTCTTCTTGGCTAGGATAGAGAATCTGTGTTGCTGTTGGAGCAGGCAGCAGGCCAGTTTGTCAGAGGGTGCACCTGATGCCCTCCACCTTCTCTCAACCACACTGCACTTGTGTTGGATGGTGACGAGGTCGCAGTCATACCAATCATTGCACTTAGATTTGGGCTTCAAGCGGATCCTCATGACAGGGGCAAGTACCTCAAAAGTGTTAGACATAGAAAGATGAAGGTTAGAAAGGGCTGTGTCAGGGTGTAAGTCAGCCAAAGGTGCAGAAGGAAGAGAAAAGGTAGCGGCGAAAGCCTCCGCTGACACACGAGAGAGAGTCGCAGAGGTTGCAAAAGTGTCCTGAAGAAGGGCAGGTAGCATCCAGGTGGATGATAAGGTCTCCAAGGAGAAGTTGAGAGGTAGCAGCTAGGGGAGAGGAGGAGAGGTCCGCCCACTCAAAGAGGAAGGGGGCGACATGGTCCTCCAGATCCAAATAGCTGTTCCCATGTGGGTTCAGATGTCTTTCTGCCAACCAATACTTTCTCCCTTCGGCTAGCCAGTTTTCCTGAACAAGAATGTGTGGATGTTTATTTTTATGTACATGTGTTCAAAACAACTGCATCCCCTCATAATGGATGCCCTATTGAAGTGTCTTTATCCACTTTAGAGGAAACTTCTGTGCTTTTAATCTCATCGTGCTAAGTTGCACAATGTGCTCCCATATTATATGTACGCAATGGATGTTGCTACATGTATGCATATCTAAAATGTATCACGCTTTGCACATTATCCGGGCCTCCTCAGGTTCTGCAAGCACCTCAAGACTTTCCCCTTTTCCTCCTCCTTCCCTCTCTCCCTCCCTTGTTAAACCCCCAGAGTCGCTGTGATTGGTGGCCTGGGCCCTAACATGTACTTTCTGTCCAATCAATCGCAGCATCCGCCCTCCTGCTGTACTTGCGTTTGGGCACCAACTGGCCTGTCATGTCTTACAGGCCTGCACTTATTGTTTTGGCTGGTGACCCCTCTTCCACCAAGTGGCACTTACCTGTTGCCTTTGCAACTGGCTCTCTGGCACTTCCCCCTCTGTGGAACCTCTAGTACTTACCCCTCCACTGTTCCCTTCTCTCACTCTCTCTCTCTCTCTGCACTTGCACGCTCCTGTTCACAAGGCCTAGTAGGAATGCTTTTGTATTTTGCTCATCATTGTTATCATATTCCAATCTCTTGCTGTTCCCTTGCTGCCTTCCCTCTGCCCTGTTGGCACTTTGAGACACAATTTCTTGACGGATAAGCATCTTACGAAAGCTCAATAAAATAAATAAAAATAAATGATTGGCGTCAGGGTCTTCATTGCAAGGCTCATCCATTTTATTTAATTTTTATTAAAAATGTTTATTATTTTCCAACATGACAACCATACAGCTCAATAAACCACTGTACATATCAACTCTCACGTACAGTTACATGTTGGATTTTCTCCCCAACTCCCTCCTGCCCCAGGCCTACAGCACCCTTCGATCTTCCCTCCACCCCCCTTGCACCGCCGTTCCCGCCGCTACTCCGCCCCATGAAGGGCTATCTTCTCCCAGGCTTCCCCGGTCTGACATGGATAGTGTCGCTATTAGTTTTTTCCAGGCGACCAATGTGTCTGCTTCTACCTCCCCACCTCTGCCTCCTGCTTCGTGCCATACCGTTGTTTCGGCATTTACCCATTTCTTAAGATCTTGCTACGAGATCTGTGTCTGCGGTTTCCTATATGCTTTCCAGCTCATTGCTATTCTACCTTTAGCTAGTATATACGCCAGGTCTTTGAGTTTGCTCACATGTTTATCTCTACGAGACCTGAGGAACCCCCCCAACAGGCACGCCTACGGGGAGCTCACGTCCAAGTTTCTCTCTTTTTATGCCATGAAGTGGGCCACCTCCCTCTGAAAATCTCCTATTTCGGCGCATGACCAAAGCATATGTACCATTTCAGCATCCACTTCCCCACATTTCGGACATTTATGTGCACCTGCGTGTTTAAACTTAGCTATTTTCTTAGGGGTCATGTATGCTATGTGGGTGACGTACAACTGAATCTGTTGCAACCGCGCGTTCCTCAATACCTTTTTATGGCACCCTTTCACTCTGACCCACAGCCCTTCTTCCATTTATTCCCCCACATCCTCCTCCCAGTTCAGTCTCGTCTGGACCACCTCTTTCCCAACCTTAGACATCAGCCAATCATATATATGAGAGACCTTGTGGCCCCCTTCAGAAACGTCATAAAATGTTTCTATGACTGCCTCGGGCTGTTTGGCCAGCGCCGCTTCGGGCCACGTACCTCTGATAATGCTCACCAGCCTAGAATTTGTGATGTGCTGCCCCTGATGTAACCCTGTGTTCTCCACCAGTGTATCAAACTCCTTAACCTTCCCGTCTTGCCACACATCTCGCATTGTCACTATGCCTGTCGGTTCTCACTTCCTTCTGTTGTTCAGCCTCATTTGCTCATCTTCTCCTTCTAGCGCCACTAGCGGAATCTGTGGGGAACACAGGAAGGATTCTCCATTAACTGGCAAGCTCTACGCCACGACTTCCCTCGCAGGACTAACATTCTGCCCTCTACCACCCTCTGTTGTTTTGGCAACCACATCCTCTTGTTCAAGAAATAGGGGCTGCATTCAGCACTCAACAGTTTAGACTCAAGTGTTTGATCTTCTGATAGCCACCTTGCTACATATTTGAGATGGCTAGCCAGATAGTATACTTCAAAGTTTGGCAATCTCAGTTTCCCACTTTATCTGTAGTTCCAGCAGTTTCTGTTGTGGCATTCCTACGTATCTCCGTAGGGTGAATATGCTTGACTTTTTTGGGTTAACTGTTATGCCAGACAACCTTGCATACCGCTCCATAACCTCCAGAATGCATTGTTAATTCTCTTCTGGGTACCTCTGGAACAACAGCATGTCATCCGCATACATTGATATCAAGTGTTGCCCTCCTTTAGTGCTGATTCCAACTTCCCCATATTGCTGCCTTAAATATGCTGCTAAGGGTTCTAATGCTAGGATAAAAAGCTTTGGGGACCACAGGCATTCCTGTCTGGTGCCTTTGCTCAGTTGCCACTGTTCTGAAATTTGCGCGCCCGTTCTGACTCACGCCAATGGCTCACTGTATAATAATCGGACCCATCTTAGATATACGGGCCCAATTCCGTATTCTTCCAAAACCGCCAATAGCCAGGGCCATTTAACCGTGTCGAAGGCTTTCACTGCATACAGTGAGATTATTGCTGCCTCTTGGGAGCTCCCCTGTGGAGTCTCCATATAGTCTCTTACAGTATTCAAAAAAGCATTTGTTTACTCCTTCCTGGGTTTCTCGTAACTGACCATCCATCCCTTGCATTGCTGTAATTGTTTGTCTAGGGGTCTCACTTTTGTATAACCTGGCCAGTAATCTGCTTGGCTTGTCACCTTCAGCATGTTGCCTCTCAACATATTTCCTATAACATAGGTAGTGTAGCCTCTCCCAATGATTCCTGCACTCTTGTTGTAATTGGTTTATGGTCTTGGCCTCCTCTGGGGATCCCGTGCCCTCGCAAATCCTCGTTTCTAACTAGCGTTTTGCGTTTTGTAATTCCTGTGTTATACCGCCTTGCAACACCCTTGACTTAGACATTGCCGCTTCCCTAACCACTACCTTAAATGCCTCCAACGGTGTCCCAGCTGAATCTACACTACCCGTGTTATGTTCGAAATACTCTACTATCTCTTTTCTCAGCTCCTCTCTGAACACTGTATCTTTTAATGATTCGGCCCTGAGTCTCCATGTCGGTGTTCTAGCTCTGGGTGGTAGAATCTGCCACGCTACCACCAGCGGAGCATGGTCTGAGAGGACCACGGCTTTGTATTCTGCTTGTGTCACTTCTTTTGTTAACTCTTTTCTAATAAATATATAATCTAGCCTTGTTTGCAGGTTCTGTGGGGCAGAATAGTGTGAGTATCCTCTATCCTCTGGGTGTCGTAGCCTCCATACATCTACTAGCCGAAAAGCTTTTAACGGGGTGCTTAGGGCCTTCGCTGCCGGGGTCGGTTGTGTGACCTTTTCATCTGACCTATCCATCACCGGATCCAGGGTACAATTAAAGTCCCCCCCATACCACCGCTCCATCCATATACGGACTTATCTTGGTATATAGGGTTCTAAAGTAAGCTGCAGTATCTTGATTCGGGGCATGAACATTAATGATACACACTTCCTAATTTTCCACCAGCCCCCTTATTAATACCATCCTACCCTCTTTATCTATGGTTGACTGTAGTAGCTTGAACGGGACATGTGGCGCTATGACCCCTTTAGCGTACGCTGAGTATGTTGCTCCTAGGGCTATCCCTTTCCATTTCCTTGTTATCACATCTAGCTTTTCCTTGGTCAGATGATTTTCCTGCAGCAATGCTATATCTATTTTCTGTCTCTTCAAGTACATCAAAACCCTATTACGTTTAATGTAGTTATTGAGCCCCCTCACATTCCAGGTTGCTATCTTCATTTCACCCATCTTATCCGTTTTCCACTCCTCCCATCTCCGCCCCCACCCTCCTCATCGCACTTTTTGGCTTGTGTCTGTAGGCTCGCCCCCCCTTTAACTTCCCCAACACCCCCCTCCTCTAATTACCCCAACTCACGCCCATCCCTCGACCCTATCTATCCCCAACTGTTGCCCAGCTCCATCACTGGATCTCAGGCTACCCTGCATCTAGTCCCTTTCTCAGTCACCTGCCGATACTCAGAGCTCAGCATGAGGCTATCTCACTGTCAGCATCCTAACTACACTAACTAATGGGGGTGATAGCTTGTTTCCTAGTGCTGCATACCCCGAAGCAGCACCTGTGTCTCCTGCATTAGGCCAACAGTATATTGCACAGTTTTGTATATTTAAACCCTTATGTCGACATTTCACACTATTCTCGACATATTCTGCATTATACTCTAGTCCCAAAGTCGCTGTCATTGCTTTGATCATTACCCCACCGCATCTTCTCTGTCCAAAAGTAAGTCTCAGGGAAAATGCAGGTTCACTTATTCATTCTGCTCTCCGTCTGGTCGTCCGCTCCCGCCTGGCAGTCCGAGTCCATCCATTTTGTCGCGTCCACTGGAGTCTCGAAGAAAATCGTTCTGTCTATATGCAGGACCTTCAGTTTCGCTGGGTACAGCAACATATATTTGAAACCAGACTCACACCATCTTCTTTTAACCTACACATAGCTCAGACGTTGCTTCTGTACCAGGAAAGTGTAATCCGGGTACGCTGTGATAGTTGCCGACGCTCTGCTTATTGTACCTCCTTTGCGAAAATGCTCCAGGATCTTCTCTCTATCCTTATAGTTTAATATACTGGCGATGATCGGCCGTGTAGGGGCCCCTGGCGTGGCTTCCTTGTCAGGGCTCTGTGCGCTCTCTCCACTGTGAACCCCTCGGTGAGCGAAAACACCGCCTATTTCTTGCAGCAGCATGTTTTCGATATAGTTAGTCGGGTCTGGATTCTCCACTCCTTTTGGAAGTCACACAATGCGTATATTGTTCCTGCTCGCCCGTCCTTCAGCTTCTGCTCTGCACAGGTTGCACACTTGTTGTTGTAATGTGGAGACGTCTTTGGTGTTAGTGGTGCAAATGCTCGTGTTTGACTTAACCTCCTTTTCTAGTCCTCCTGTGCGTTCGGCTAACACCCTGAAATCTTGTCTTAGAAGGTTAACGTCCACACTAACGGCGCTGATCTTGCACTTCAGGGATGTTTTCAACTCTGCCATGGCCGAGTCAATCTTGGACTCCCATGACGACTTCAACTCTGGAATGGCTTCCAGGATCTGATGGCCATCCCGTAGTGGGACTACTTCTCCTTGTGTGCTCTGCTCCACAGTTTTTGCAACCTCTCCTGCATGGGTTGGTTCAGTAAATATGTCCATTGATGACTGCTTCCCTTTGGATTTGCTTGGTTTTGATGCCATGTGTTCCCTCACGATTCGATGGGAGCCAACTCCCCAGCAGCAACCAATATTATTCTCCTTCCGCACAACTCCCAAATGTGGGGTTACACTCTTGCTTCTGTTGGCACTAGTCATGCGTCGGATTCACCATTGTTCACTTATAGGTCAGGGCCGGCAACCTTACAAAGGGGCAGTACAGTTCCAACTTCAATACTGCAATTGTCTTGCACCTCTGTGCCACCACCCACTTATTGTATTGGTGGAACTTTCGTGCGCACCTTGCTCGCTGCAATAATCTGCGATATTATTCTTCATTTCAGTGCTACCATTGTGATCACCGTTTCCAGCAGCGGTGTCCCCACCTCTCCTCCCTTCTGGTGTCTGGCTCTGGCGTGCAACTGTTCAATTTCCAATTCGGGGAGCATTACTGTTTGACCATATTATTGCCAGCCCTCACACGGCTCTTGCTTCCAGGCCCAAAGTCCACCTGAGACCGCAGTGTATGACCCCTGCCTTGAACTTGTATCCAGTTGCAATGCTAGGATTATTGTTGTGGCCGGTTAGCCCGTATAGAGTCCCGCTCCTTGGGACTCTACTGTGATTCCTTCCTACATGGATTAAGCACCTCTGTTGTTTTCAGTGAGATCCCCGTCGTGGAGCTCCTCCTCACCTAAGTCGCCATTCACAGGTTCAATGGTTTTACTTTCGTGCGCCGCCTCGCGTTACATATCTCTCAGGTTTCTTTACATTTTGGGTGCCTCCGGACTCAGACTTCATTCATTACGTCCCTGCAGACAGCTCAGCTATCATTTACGTGTTCGTTACTGTTACAACCTGGCTGATTCCATTTATCACCTTCGAACACTGGGCGAATGATGTCTCAACAGTTTCATTACATTAGGGCATGAGCAGCACAATCATGCTTAGGTTACTGTAGCAGCTTGGAACGTCTTGTACTGCCGCTCAAAGCGCGTTGTGTACTGAGTCGGGTTTTCCCGCACTATGATCTTCACAAGCACCGTGCGGCACCCTGACTCGCTTTGTTAGCTATTTCTGTCCACCTTAGCGCTGACTAGTAGCTATTGCTGTTTCGTTCGTCAGTACGCCCCGCTCCATCCCACCATATCAGGATATGTTGTTTGTATCCGCGTGTCCGTCTGTACTTCCATATATCAAGACGAGCCTTTGTATTGCACTTAGGAACACATAGCAGATGTCCGCAGGTCCACAAACATTTCCACTGTACAATGAGGAGGAATATCCGGTCTGATGTCCTGCGTGCCACTTTGCAGGGGCACTGTATGCAGTGTCCCTCTCACTCCACCGGCGGCTCTCTTAAGCATCGGTTCTGTGAGGGCTCATGTATCTGCTGCTTCTAGAGTCTGTGCAGCGTTTACAGACGGGTATTGTAACCGTATGTTACCATCACGTTGCGGTCCGCTCCGTCATCCGTTCAGCTCCTACTCTTGTCCTTTGTTATGAAGTGGGACCCATTTTCTTTATTACGCCACAGCATTAGGTTTGTTTATGTCGCGAGTGAACTAGTCTTAACGTCTGTACACGACAGGATCTGGAAAGATCAGCAGGAGACTCTAGGAGACACGTCCTATGTCATGGCTGCTTAGCCACGCGCCCTCAAGGCTCATCCATGAATGATGGAATCCACAAGAGTCAATCCATGAATCGGATTTAATGACAGCCTCACTCTCCGTGGCCAGTTTCAGTTATCACAATCCGGTAATAGTCTGTGCAAGTGTCTCATTCTCCCCATCGTGCGCAGGTACGAAAGTGCAAAATGAACTACCAATTTTGCTACAAACCCCGCCCTGAACAGTTGTGAGGAGGTCGAGGACGTAGCCATTCTGTAATGCCATAAGCCTAAAAGCATGCATTTTTTCCTTGATGCCATTAAATGCAAACTCTGAAGAATTTACCAACAAAAGCAGGTTGAATCAGGTAATCTGGAGCCATTTTGCATTCGCTCTGGATTGAACACCCGGGGCCAGGAATGAGGCGAATGCCATCTCAGCCTTGTTAAAAAATCTATACTGCTCAGGAATCCTGTTAAGTGCTTCTGTAGGTGCTTCTGTAGAGGCCGCTGAAACATAATTTGAGCGTTTGACCCTACTAAGAAGTTCCATCTTCATAGGTTCAGAAAAGTTTAATATACTGTTCTCATCTGGAAACTCAAAGAATGCTAGGGGCAAAGGTGTCAAGGTAGGCACAGATACAGTTTTTGATACCATACTTCCAAATGTCAAGTGTTTTTCCAGAACTACATAAATGGGCACATTCAGTGTAGTCAAACTTCACACACCCCGCCAGGCTGGAGGCAATTGTCAATAGGAGTTTTTTCTACAAGTCTACTGTGCCCTCGCACTTAAAACACAGAGAAAAAAAATAAGTAGCTGATTATTAACAGGGTTCTATGGCTCCTTGAGCCATGTCAGACATCGTATATGACGGTTCCAGAAGTGTCCACAATCTTCATTAATTTGTGCTACCATTTCATCATTAAAGTCCCTCATTCCACCAGCTTTACAATTTTTCATCCCTTGCACCCATCGATTATCTACGACAATAACGCCTTCGGGATTCAGTTGTACTCTTCTGCTACAATGTACATTATTTTCAAGTTCCTTAAATCTTTTTTGATACATTCCACTTCATCAATAGGAATACTCAAGCTGTAAGAGACTTCCCTTGAAACTGCCCTCTAACCTGACACAAGACTTGGTGCACCAAACACAGTGCAACTCTAGATTCTCTTTCATCTGGAATAAATTACCTAGGTATGCCAGAACCAGAGGTAATAAGTAAGCAGATATTACAATATCCTGCAGATTTCTCTCCTTACCTCCTTCAAATTCCCATACAATGCATTCTCTGCAGTGAAACCATGCGTGTTTACAATTTTATCAAAATTAGGATCATCATACAATGTCATGAATTCTGTTTCCAGGTCTCTTAGCGACCGTAACAATACTTCATTAAAATCTATACCCCTAGACAACTCACAAATATTTACATTTGTTCTTCCTTATCTATTATAACAGAACACTAAAGAAAAATCTACACAACAAAACAATCTAGTATTCATTTTACTTTTGATATTTCATCCATCTTGTACTAGTCGACTGAAGTGAAAGGACATTTCCTGGGCCATACCTAACTTATATTTTTATCCTTCTCCTGTGTCAGGGGAGGTATTCCGGTGTCCCGCACCATATCGTCTAGGTGAAGCCAACCCTGATATCCCTCTACCTTAACTGCTGTTGGAGTGGAGAAAAACACCTTGCAGGGGCCAGGAAATCTCCTCTCACTCCACCTCCGCACAGGCTTGGATGAAGATACGATCCCGGGGAGCAATGCTTCAACTCTTCAGATCTGTTGGCACTATGTTTCATTGCAGTCAACTGTTGATGAACAAACTCAATCAGTGAAGATATCATTCTGTCAGCTTTGGTTAAACCCTAAGGTACTCCTTAAACTCATCACCCAAAATCTCTGCAGATTTTTGGGCATCTGCCGGAGTACACACAGGGGTAAGTGGTATACACATCCTATGCTCTGTGACCATTTCATGAGGGTAAAGGCAATTATCCATTCCCGGGTGGTTCCTCAAATGAAAAAAATGAAACTGATCACTGGTAATCAGTACAGCCAATGTGTCCCCAACTCACTATACACTTTCCACAATCCCAGTTGGCTTGGGGGTGGTACGCTGAGCACAACATGTGCTTGATCCCCAAAAGTGAAGTAATCTCCGATAGAAATTGCATTAAAGAAATGAGTTCCAATGTCGGACTTCAAAACGTCAGACTCCCCACCTTGGAAACACCTCTCTCGACTTAGCATAAGGACAAACAATGACAATAAGGCATCAAAAATGACTGCACCTCTGTATCATGTCCACAGAATCGATATTCTACTCCGGGAACAGTCCTTAAGGTCGGGGTATGATTCCTGTCATTACGTTCATAGTGTTTCCAGGATTCAATTCTCTACACAGAATGGAATTCCCTACAAATGTACTTACCTGCTCTTGTGAATTTAGTACAAACGGACTTTCCTAGAGCTCTGCTGCTCCTCACCACCTGTGGCATTCTCCACGGCTCCAACCACTGTCCCTGGCTCTTTAACATCTATCTTGCTCCCCTTGCACACCTAATTTCCACTTTCTCCCCTTACTTCCAGTGTTATGCAGATGAAACACAATTTTTTTTCAAACTTCCCTCTGATCCTCTCCTTACTTCCTCTATCATTCCAAACTGCCTTTCTGCCATCCAGTACAGTTGTGCCCCCAATGATCTCTGCCTCAATGCCAGCAAGACTCAGATACTACATTTTGGGACACCTGCTTACTCTTTGTTCCCTTCACTCTGGCCTCCCTCTATGGGCTCTCCCCCTTCTCCTTCATCCAAAGCCAGAAACCTTGGAGTCATCTTCGACTACTTTCTTTCCTTCCTTTCTCACATCCAGAACCTTGCCAAGAAGGCCCACTTTCAACTCACTTTCCCCCCAGAAGCTCAATGTGTCTAGAGCTCTGGTACTCTCTAGGCTGGACTACTGCAACAGCCTCTTCCTTAACCTACTCTCTTACTCTCTACGCCCCCTCCAGCTTATGCAGAATAGGGCTGCAAGATTTACCCTTGGCCTCAAGCCCAGCGATTACAACTCTCCAGCCCTAAAATCTCTCTACTGGCTCCCGGTTGCTGCAAGGATCAAATTCAAATCTGTCTGAATCATCTATAAGGCTGTCTGGGGCCAGAGGCCACGCTGTCTACAACCTCACCAAATACTCTCCCTCTAGACCTTTACGCTCTGGCACCAACTCTCTGCAGGTCAAGCGCATCTCAAAACAGTGAGCTGGTGGCCAATTTCTTTCCTTGGCTGGCTCCCTCTTCTGGAGCAGTCTCTCCCTTCCTCTCCATCTTGTTCCAGATCTCCTCAAATTCCGGAAGCTCCTCAAGACTTTCCTTTTCATCTCCTCCTTCCCCCTCTCCCTCCTCTGCTAAACACTACAATTGCTGAGATTGTTACCAGGGCCCTCATGTATCCTTCTGGGTTCTGTTCCTGCTCCCCAATTGCCTCCAGCCTCCGCCCACTCCCAGCACTTGCCTTTGGGCCCCCACTGGCCTGTGCTGTCTCACAGGCATGCACTCACTATTGTTGACCACTCTCACCAAGTGATCTCTGCAGGGCACTTAACAACCTCTTGCAACTTAACTGCTAGCACTTCCTCAGTGGAACACCTAGCACTTACCCCCTTCCCTCATCCCTTCTCTCTCTCTGCACTTGCACGTTCTGAATGCTCACAAGGCCTAGTAGGTACGCCTCTTTCTTTCTATTTATTGTAAGTATATTTGCCTTTTGTTTCCATGTTCCCTCACTACAGCCCTGTGGGCGCTTTGAAACACAATTTACTTGATGTATAAGCGCCTTACAAATGCACAGGAACATTTTTTTTAATTAAAATGTGTTGTACAGCAGTTTGCGCTGGGTAATGTGGTTGCTCCAGGGCCACAAGAAGTAACTCTACAGGCATCACTACCTTCCCTGTTAGCTCTTGCCTCCACGACAAGTCTGTGTGCGGGAAAGAACATCCCCTCTGTACCCAGAACTCTTTCTCCTCCTTCAGGCCTTTCCCCTGTAACTCAACAATTTGAAGCAAAGTGACTGCAGTATACACGACTGGCAACTGTACCTTCTGGGACACCAATTCTTTGTTCTGGAATCTGGAAAATATAAATACGCTGACTCTTTGGCTGCCTTATCGGCAGCACTATTTCCAAGCACTATTTTGTCAATTTTATTAGTATGGGCAGCTCATTTAACCACTCCTACTTCTGTTGGTAAGGTTAACGCATCAATTAGTTGGGTTAGTAATGCAGCATGCTGGACAGGGTTCCTATCAGATCTCTTGAAGCCCCTTCTATGCCATCTTGATAACCCTGAGTGTACAGTGCAGGTTACGAACGCTGAGTAAGAATAAATGAATTTATTAATTCATTAATTTTGTCATTTGTACAGTGCCTTTCATCATAACCATGGTCCCAAGGCACTGCTGGTGGAACGTCATCGGATGTACCGGAGTCCAAAGTCACGAGAAGTTGGGAGGTGCTATTATGTGTGTGTGTACATTCCAGCCATTAAGGTTACGATGGTGGACAAGACCCTGCTAGCTGGCCATGTCTGAATGGTGTGTAGATGGCCGCAGCACAGGTGAACTATGAACTAGACAGGGATGAGTTGTGTTTAAGGAGAAAGAGAATGATGTGAGAAGCTACAGTTCAAATTTCTGCCATTAAAGGTAGCTTCATTTGAATGGCAGAGGTGTTGTGCAGTAGTGTTTCTGTTAAACGTGAGTGCGGGGTGCGTGGAATGAGCCTGTGCCTTCCTCTAAGTCACGAAGGTGCGGTGTGCAATGGGAGAAAATGGGTTAGCTGTACAAGAACATGGCTACCTTACACAATTAGACTAAATGCAAAATACCGCTGACTACCACATTTGGGCTAAAAGCAAGCTAAGGTTACCTTTTACAATTAGGCAAAATGCAAAGTATGGCTACCTTACACAATTAGGATAAATGCAATATATTGCTGACTAACGCAGTTGGGCTAAAAGCAAGGTAAGTTTACCTTACACAATTAGGCAAAATGCAAAATATGACTAACACAGTTGGGCTAAATGCAAGGTAAGTCTTAGATTACACAATAAGGCTAAATTCAAAGTGTGGCTACCTTACACAATTAGGCAAATGCAAAATATGGCTGCCTTACCCTTGCTCATCTTCAATGCCTCTATGAGTGCTATTAATTCCGTCCTTGTACAGATTCATGCAAAGGCGACCGTTTCTTCATCCTGACCTAGTACTCCCCATCCACAAGACCCACAACTCTCGCACCTTGCCTCCTTCTAAGGCATTGTAACGCTCACCTGATTCCCGTAGAGGCGCCGGTCTTGACTGGGCGTATACCGTATCTTCAAAGGTGATGTGTAACACACGGCTGGCTCTTTGGGCTGGACCTCTGTGCACTGTATGTCTGACTCGAAGGGTAAGATGTCTTAGGTAAGTGAACGCTGTGCTCTCCATCTGCCTCGGGGCAGGGTGCTGTAACCAGTTTCTTCACTGGATAAGGGGAGCAGGCCTCTTGACTTCAGAGGACTGCTGTCCGTCGTTTACTGCACGAACGGTAAGTTTCGAGTAATTCTAATGTCTTTAAAGTCTTTAGTAATGATGTCTCTTGTTTTGCAGGGTTCCGGCGATGGCGGATGACGGGCTGAAGTGAGTTGAAGATGGAGCCCGTGTGATGAATAGAAGCGCATGGAAGCACGTAAGTAAGCGCTTGTTGCCTGCTTCACGATGCGCTCTAACTGTCTTTTTATTTTGCAGGTACAAGTTCGGAGCGGCTGCAGGGTGCCGGAATACCCACTGGGTTAGATGTGGAAAGGAGTAATGGCACGTGAGTATTAAAGTTCCCCAATGTCTTTAAACGCACCTTGTTTTGTCTTTCAGATGCGGGATGCAGCGCCGAAGGCCTCCGGAGCGTGCGAAGAGTTGGTAAGCTTTTGTCTTTCAGATGCCGGAATGCAGTGTGAAGACCTCCGGAGCGCACGAAGAGTAGGTAAGCCTTTGTCTTTCAGATGCCGGAATGCAGCGCGAGGCGTTGGTGACAGCCGATGGACCAGGTAAGTGAAGAGCTGTCACTGAGCTGAGCTGTCACTGAAGACCGTAATGCTAACCTGTTCTTTCTTGTCTTTATAGGTGTTGCTGAAGACTGGATTCAGGATGGTAAGCCTTTTTCCTTAGGCCCAGGATCAGATGCAGAAGACACGATGAGCGTTCTGCTGCAGAGGATGCAGAATAACACAAAGCAAGATTCATCCATCGGGTGTGGTTTAAATAGCCTCCTGTAGTGCTTAGGTGTCTCCTTCCACAGCCACGCCTAGGTAAGAAAAGAGTTCCTGCTTTCCAGAAGAGTTCCAGTGTTCTGAATCTAGGGAGTGGCTCCTGCCCCACCCAACAGGAAAAGTAGTTCCAAACAGAAGAGGATCAGAGGCTCAACTGGCAGGCAAGTAAGCAGCATGGTCTGCTGCAGGTAAGTCCACCCAAGCATTATGAGCCCGGCGCTTCCAGCGCTGGGACTGGGCATATTTATGAGCCTGGTGCCACTGGCGCCAGGACTGGGTCCAAAAGGTCCCAATTGGGACTGGTTGGCACTCGGAACCTGGGTTATGGATCTGCTTCCAAGGGAGTTGGGAAAACCCTGACCTTTTGGAAGCAGAGATCATGACAGTACCCCCCCTCAAGGCCCCTCCCAAACCGGGCTTCTCCGGGGGTTTTGGCTTGTCAGGAAATGTTCGGTGAAATCTTTTGATTAGGCGAGGAGCGTGGACATATTCAGCAGGTTCCCAGGATCTCTCTTGGGGGCCGTAGCCTTTCCAGTCAATTAGGTAAAATAGTTTAGATTTGGAGATCTTGGAGTCCAGAATGCTTTTGACTTCAAACTCGAGTTCTCCATCAACTAGGATAGGTTTTGGAGATTTAGTTAGTCGGGTTTGAGGTTGCACGGGTTTTAATAGAGAGACGTGGAAGACCGGATGTATCTTCATGTGCGGGGGCAAGTCCAACTTGACCGCTACTGGGTTTACTATGGTAGTGATGGAATAGGGACCAAGGTATCTTGGGTTGAATGTGCGTGGCCCTTTTAGAGGTAGATATTTGGTGGATAACCAGACTTGATCCCCTACTTGATATTGAGGGGCTTCCTTCCGATGTTGATCTGCTCCTTTCTTGTATTGTTCTTTAGCCCTTTGAAGGTGAGAAACAGCTTCCTTAAAGGCTTGGGTGATTGTAGAATGCAGGTAGTCTACTGCTGGTGTTTCAAGATCTTGGAGGGGATCCAACTCCGAGGTTCGAGGGTGACTGCCGTACAAAAGAAAAAACGGGGTTTTCCCAGTTCCCGAATGGACAAAGTTATTGTAGGCATGTTCGGCTATCCAAAGGATGTCTTTCCAAGTTTTTTCAGTTTGTTGCAGCATGCAGCGTAAATACTGTTCCAGAGTTTGATTGGTCCTCTCGGTTTGTCCGTCGGTCTGAGGGTGGTGACTGGTCGATAGTCTCACATCAATTTGAGCCGACCGACAGCAACTTCGCCAAAAATGAGAAATAAATTGACTACCTCGATCCGAAATTAGAACCGAAGGAAAACCGTGCAGTCGGACGATGTTTTCGAGAAATTCTCGGGCCAGAGTTGCTGCTGTTGGCAAGCCTTTGAGCGGAATGAAATGCGCCATCTTGGAGAATAAGTCCACGATTACTAGAATCGTATTGTATCCGGAGCATGGAGGTAGATCGGTGATGAAGTCCATAGAAAGCATATGCCAAGGGCGAGGTGGGATGTCAATAGGGCGTAAGAGGCCTGCTGGTCTTTCCTTTTGACTCTTGTTTTGGGCGCATACTCCACAGGACATTATAAAGTCTCTGATATCTTTTTTCCAAGACGGCCACCAGAAGTAGCGCTTGATCTTTTCTGAGGTCTTGGCCATACCGGGATGTCCTTCCATTAAAGAATCGTGATAACAAGAGATTACTTTTTTCTGTAAATCTGTGCTGGGTAGGTATAATCGTTCTTGGAAATACAATAAGTTGTCCTTTACTGCAAAGTCCTTTCCCTGCAGATGCCAATTGTGTATGTCTGCTGGAGTTACAAGTTGCCTGGCTTTATCCTTAACTTCCTCTATGGATTCTGTGGCGATTACACCCAGAATTCTTTGTTCGGGAATGATTGGTACAGGTTTAGGGTTGATCAAGTGTTCTTCCACTCCCATCCGAGAAAGGGCATCAGCTTTACCGTTCTTTGTACCAGGTCGATAGGTAATTATGAAGTCAAACTCGGCAAAGAATAATGCCCAACGGAGTTGTCTAGAGGATTGGGCTTTTGCGGTTTTCAAATATTGCAGGTTTCGGTGATCCGTAATCACAGTAACGGTGTGTCGGGCCCCCAGCAGATAATGCCGCCAAGCCTTAAAGGCAGACTTGATAGCCAGAAGTTCCTTGTCAGTAATCGTGTAATTGATTTTAGGAGGCGAGAATTTGCGGGACCAAAATGCCACGGGATGCAACTGATTGGTTAGCGGGTCCTTTTGTGATAGAACTGCCCCCATGGCAAGGCTTGAAGCATCAGTTTCCACGATGTAGGGGAGTTCGGGGCGAGGGTGTTTTAAGATTGGTGCAGAGATAAATTTAGTCTTCAAATCCTGGAAAGCTTGTTCCGCCTCGGTAGACCATTCAAAACGTTTGTTTTTCTTTAACAAGGCAGTGATGGGCTGGACTATTCGAGAGAATTCGGGGATAAACCTGCGGTAAAAGTTAGCGAAGCCTAACATGCTTTGCACATCTTTTACGGAGGATGGTGATGGCCATTTGAGAACTGCATCGACCTTTTTTGAATCCATATGCACTCCGCCAGGTGATAATATGAATCCCAAGAATTCAACTTCAGTCACGTTGAAAACACATTTTTCCAACTTAGCGAAAAGTTTGTGTTGACGCAATCTTTCGAGGACCATTTTCACGTGTTTCCGATGTTCAGATTCCGATGAAGAATAAACGAGGATGTCGTCAATGTAAACAACAACACACACATCTATGAGCTCTCTGAGGACATCGTTCATAAAATATTGAAAGGCGGCCGGGGCATTGCAAAGTCCGAAGGGCATGACCTGATATTCAAATAGCCCATACTTGGTGCGGAAGGCCGTCTTCCATTCATCGCCCTCTTTTACTCGTACCAAGTGGTAAGCTCCTCTAAGATCCAGCTTTGTATATATGCATGCTTTTCTGACTTGGTCCAGGAGTTCAGGGATCAAAGGTAACGGATATCTATTCTTAACGGTGATCTGGTTCAGGGAGCGATAATCTATACAAGTTCTAAGGTCTCCTTCCTTTTTTGGAACGAAGAACAAAGCTGAAGAAGCAGGGGACTTGGAAGGACGAATAAACCCATTTGCCAGGTATTGATCCAGGTATTGTCGAAGGTGAAGGTTCTCAGGCTCGGTGAGGGCATAAATTCTACTACAAGGAGGAGTAGATCCAGGTATCAGGTCTATCTGGCAGTCATAAGACCTATGAGGAGGTAGAGAGTTAGCCTGATCCTTCCGGAAAACATCTTGGTATTCTAGGTATTCGGGAGGTAACTGGGGAGTCTCTGAAGAAATTGCTGCCAGTGCAACACCAGGTGGAGGGTGACAAGTAGAGACACATTCTGGAAACTGGACCGTTCTTGCTCGCCAATCGATCAGAGGATTGTGTTTCTCTAACCAAGGTATTCCTAGAATAATCTGAAACTGAGGGGCCTTGATCACATCGAACACGATCTTCTCATGGTGTCCATCTTGACTTACTAGCGTCACCTCTTGAGTGGTATGCGTTACTGGCCCGGAGGCTATCTCCGTACCATCCACCGTAGTAATGACGTCCTTTACAGCCTTGGGACAAAGAGTTAGATTCATCCTCAAAACCATTTCATGATCCACATAATTGCCGATGGCACCGCTGTCGACGTAAGCTTCAATTGCATGTAATCGATCCGGATTATCAGGGCTAATGAGGACCATAGGTATCACGAAATGCGAGGTCACGGAACTGGTTTTCACGCTCGGCAAGAGGACCTCTATTCTTGTCGGGCGAGGTCGTTTCCCTGCTCAGAGTTTGTAACTTTGGTAACTGCAGCTCCTACTGCCTTCTTGGCAGGTTTCACCGGACAGTCTCGAAGAAAGTGCCCTGAGTTTCCGCAATAGAGGCATAATTGCAACTGTTTTCTCCTTTCCCGCTCCTTTTGTGTTAGAGGACCTTTCAGACCCCCTATTTGCATGGGTTCCCCGGAGTCTACACCTTTGGAAGGAGTTGGCGGTTTGGAAAATACTCGAGCATCAAACTTGGAACGATCGGCCTTCCTGTTCTGCAGTCTGTGATCTATTTGAACGACTAAGTCTATATAGTCCGAACAATCTTGTGGGGGATTCACTACTTGGGCTAACACATCCTTGAGCTCTCCACGTAGACCTCTATAAAACAGCGTAATCCTTTTGTCCTCAGGCCATTGAGTTTCCACTATCAGTCTGTTGAAAGACGCAATATAAGCCAAAAGGTCTTGATTACCTTGTCGCAACGAAAGAAGCTCATTGTCCAAGGCCTGCCCCTGTGAATGTCTTGCGAACAGTTTTTCCATACTGAGCTGAAAAGCTTGAAAATCATGGAGGACCGGATCATCTTGATTTACTAGAGGGATCGACCAGTCTGCCGCATTGCCACTAAGGTACGAAAGCACGAAAGCTACTTTAGCTTGATCAGTTGGAAAGGCTGCTGGCCGGCATAAGAAATGCAACCGGCACTGATTGATAAATACTGCAAACCTCTTTGGGTCACCAGAAAATCGTTCGGGCGGAGCCAGAGGTACATTCCCAGGTAGGTTGATCTGCACTGGATTCATAGAGGATGTAGCAGGAAGATTTCCCCCAGATGCGGGTAACGGGGTCTGTCCGGCTTGTGACTGCACTTGTCTAACGAGATCATCTGTTCGCTCCTTGGAAATAATCAGTTCCCTTCTTAGAGCGTTCGTTTCCTGACAGGCTGCATGCACTTCTGCCCTTAGTTCCCCAAGTAACTGGGCTAGCTGGGCGGTATCCGAGGTTTCCATAGCGCCTGGATGGGAGTTTTGTGGTAGGCTTTGTGTTCTGTAACGCTCACCTGATTCCCGTAGAGGCGCCGGTCTTGACTGGGCGTATACCGTATCTTCAAAGGTGATGTGTAACACACGGCTGGCTCTTTGGGCTGGACCTCTGTGCACTGTATGTCTGACTCGAAGGGTAAGATGTCTTAGGTAAGTGAACGCTGTGCTCTCCATCTGCCTCGGGGCAGGGTGCTGTAACCAGTTTCTTCACTGGATAAGGGGAGCAAGCCTCTTGACTTCAGAGGACTGCTGTCCGTCGTTTACTGCACGAACGGTAAGTTTCGAGTAATTCTAATGTCTTTAAAGTCTTTAGTAATGATGTCTCTTGTTTTGCAGGGTTCCGGCGATGGCGGATGACGGGCTGAAGTGAGTTGAAGATGGAGCCCGTGTGATGAATAGAAGCGCCTGGAAGCACGTAAGTAAGCACTTGTTGCCTGCTTCACGATGCGCTCTAACTGTCTTTTTATTTTGCAGGTACAAGTTCGGAGCGGCTGCAGGGTGCCGGAATACCCACTGGGTTAGATGTGGAAAGGAGTAATGGCACGTGAGTATTAAAGTTCCCCAATGTCTTTAAACGCACCTTGTTTTGTCTTTCAGATGCGGGATGCAGCGCCGAAGGCCTCCGGAGCGTGCGAAGAGTTGGTAAGCTTTTGTCTTTCAGATGCCGGAATGCAGTGTGAAGACCTCCGGAGCGCACGAAGAGTAGGTAAGCCTTTGTCTTTCAGATGCCGGAATGCAGCGCGAGGCGTTGGTGACAGCCGATGGACCAGGTAAGTGAAGAGCTGTCACTGAGCTGAGCTGTCACTGAAGACCGTAATGCTAACGTGTTCTTTCTTGTCTTTATAGGTTTTGCTGAAGACTGGATTCAGGATGGTAAGCCTTTTTCCTTAGGCCCAGGATCAGATGCAGAAGACACGATGAGCGTTCTGCTGCAGAGGATGCAGAATAACACAAAGCAAGATTCATCCATCGGGTGTGGTTTAAATAGCCTCCTGTAGTGCTTAGGTGTCTCCTTCCACAGCCACGCCTAGGTAAGAAAAGAGTTCCTGCTTTCCAGAAGAGTTCCAGTGTTCTGAATCTAGGGAGTGGCTCCTGCCCCACCCAACAGGAAAAGTAGTTCCAAACAGAAGAGGATCAGAGGCTCAACTGGCAGGCAAGTAAGCAGCATGGTCTGCTGCAGGTAAGTCCACCCAAGCATTATGAGCCCGGCGCTTCCAGCGCTGGGACTGGGCATATTTATGAGCCTGGTGCCACTGGCGCCAGGACTGGGTCCAAAAGGTTCCAATTGGGACTGGTTGGCACTCGGAACCTGGGTTATGGATCTGCTTCCAAGGGAGTTGGGAAAACCCTGACCTTTTGGAAGCAGAGATCATGACAGGCATCCTCCTTAATATTTGTATTCTCTTCTTTTTCTCCCTCATACTTTGCACAGTCATGGACAATATCGTCAGGTTTTACCGGTTCAGCTACAAATGTTGCGGGATTGACTATGTGACACCGTATAGGATGTATGGATGTATTTGACAAAATAATCTCATAGTCTGAAGCCCTCTGTGTTGGAAGTGTTGATTTAGACTTTTTCAGAATTGCAAAGACTGTATGCTCCACATCCAGTGTCACGGTACAGCCCATATTAATGGTCGAGGACTTTTGTATTGTAGAGCCTGTTTGCAAGGGAAATGCCCCTGCATGACTGGATCTAGAATCCCGCTGTAGTAAGCCAAGGGCTTATGCCCCAATGATGTTCTCTGTGTGAGGACCACTGTCATTACTTCCCCCATCTGAATGTGAAAACAAAAAGAATGGCTTCTTGTAATCCGGGGTCACCAAGACCAGAGCATTGCTGATCATGGTCTTGAGTACCTGAAAACAAGCCACCATCCTGTATGACCATTCGATCAAACCCTTCGTCTTCTGTGCTTCCTTGAGTACTAGTAGCAGGAGCCTGGTGTAACTGGAGTAATTAAACATCCATGATCTACAATAGTTTCAGAGGTTTAGAAACTGTTGCATTTTTTTCACTGCAACCGGTTGAGGGGTATTCTGAACTGGCACTGCTCTCTCTCTGGCCATATTTTCCTTCCTGCTGGTGATATTACTTGCCCCAAATATACTACCTATTGCAGTACTGCAATTGCTCCTTGTCTACTTCATACCCTTTTTCTACAAGAAGGGTAAGGAGCGTTATTGAATCTCTTCTACACTGTTCACTGAAGTGCTGCAAACCAACAGATCATCCATGAACTGAATTACTGTGTTGGACACTGTGAAGGCATCATGAAGTAAGACACAGACAACAAATTCAAATGTGTACTCAAAATTTTTAATTCACTTAAAAGTCATGATGGATTAACGTCTGACTTACCCTATGCTAAGGTAGGATTTCCCTACCTAAGGAAAACTAAGGATAATATGTGTCAGGAAGACCGACTGAAAGAAAATCTGTCTGTGTCCAAAATCTATACTTGCCCTAACAGCTCACTGAATATAATGTGTAGGGAGGTCATCAAAATAATTAATAGAGGTCAAAATAAAGTTCAGAGCTTCTCCCAGCACTTGGCTTGTACTCAGCTTGCTCTTCCCCAAGTTCAACACAGTTCACAAAGTCTCGGGGTTCTCTTCCCCACATTGAACACAGTTCACAAACTTCCAGCTTTAAAAAAAAAAACAAGACCAGTTCAAATCTTCCAGCTTTTCCAGAAAAGCACAGTTCTTTGGGTCACTTTCCATATCCTTTGTCATCAATGATTTTCACTGGTTCACACAGATTTTTCTGTTTCTTCAGTAAAAAATCACTCAAGCAACTGTTCCAAAACATAAGCTTCGTTATATTAACTTTCTTTTGCTCTTTCCAAGAAGAACACAGTTGTCGGCCCTCATAGTCTACCCATTACAGGTCACACAATCGATACCCCTTCTTACTGTTTTCATCAACAATTATGCACTTTGTTATCCTTTTCTGTATTCCTCTGTTTTTAGCCAACACAGGTTTCTTCTTAGCCTGCAATTCCTGGGCCCCTCTTGGCTTTGTGCCAATACCTAGTTTCTCAATGTCATACCCTACTTGGTATTCTCTTGACTTTGTATACTGGTTTCATGGGCCCCTCTTAACTTTGGGCCAATACTTTTTATCACATTTTGATACCATTCTTGGTATTCTCTTAACTTTGACAATACTTCTTCCATACAATGGATTCATTCATGCCGGTCAAATGTAACACTTTGCTTTCATTCCATTTATGAGTATTCAATTTGTTTTGTACCCTGAGTGGCATTCAAAAGGCTTTCAATCAGTTCACTTGTTATATTAAGAGTACTTGTTCCGGCATGCAAAAGTACTTTTAGTTACCTTCAGCTTGTTTGATATTCGCAAAACACTCTGTTACTTTACCTGAGCACTCCTGTATGAGGGTGCAACTCACTGGTCGTACACAGCAGCATCCTTCTCCTCGGCGTCCTTTGCAATGGGCTTCTCCAGGCTTCTTCGGCTTCCCAGCTTCCCCAGAGACCGCCTCTCCTTTGCGGCCTCCACAAAGAGCATCACTTGCTCCCCTGGCTTCCCACGATGGCAGCTGGGGTCAATGGAAGTACCACAGCTTCCACGAAGCATACTTTCTGCGGAGGGTAACAGAACCTCCGGACCCTCGCACAGCCGACCACACCTCTGGCGTCTCTTTCTCCTGTACAATGCCCGTCCCGGCACCTGGGTTTCCAGCTTCCTTTCCTCCAGCCCGTTCTGCTTCTCCCAAAGTGGCAGGCATTTTTATATCCATGAGGTATGCTAACTGACCCCAGGTGTGGCTCATTCAGTTCCATTGCCTGACTATGGAGAACTCACTGGTTGTTCCATTGGTATGCCTATATAGCCATCTTCTTCGTCTTAGTACCAGAGTGATGTTTAGAACTGTCTGATTTAATAAAAGAAGCATTCATAATTCTGTTTTGTGTCTGATATGTGTGTGTGTATCAGTAAAATGAGGATATGTCCTCATAGTTGGTCTCTTCATTGTCCCAGTACTAAGGTGTTGTTTCTGGGGACAGTTTGGAAGGAGGAAAAGGGAAAGGGTTTACAATACTGAATAAAGGCTTTAGGGATAGAGGGCTCATTGTGAAAAGGGAAAGGGGGCTAGCATGTCTCACCTAAGGATGGCCTCTCCCCGCTCCCCAAGTTCCCTCCACCCAGGTGATCTTCCCTCGCATATCCACCCCCAGGGTCGGGATCCAAAAGCAATGGCCTTTCCCTAGCCACCCGGAGGAGGATCCTGAGGAAGAAGAAGTGAAGACGCCTTCAGGTTCCTCACAACATGTGTACATTTCCCAAATCCATTGGAACCACCCACTTAAAAATATTTGGAGATTCACAGTACCCCTGAGGTAATCTTGCGTGCTCACACATCTGGCCACGATACATGAACGCAGTAAGGTACTGAGAATCGGGGTGTAAGGTAACAGAGGAAAATGCATTTTTCAAATCAATCGCCGTAAAGTGGGTCGATCCAGTAGGGATGTTACATAGGATGGTCACGGGATTTGGAACCACTGGAAACTCTGCCTCAAAAATATTATTCAAAGGACGCAAATCCTGCACCATTCTCCAACTGGATCCTTTTTCAGTAGATAGATGGCCGTGTTGCATGGTGACATGGAAGGTTGGATTATGCCTAGCTTCTATAACGGCATAACTGTTCATAAATCCCCTCGTCTGCCCCCTTAGACTGAGGGTATTATCGCACACATGGCAGAATTGTGCAAGGTTTTAATTGTATTCGCACTGCTCCTATACTTTTAAATAACCCCACATCATGAGGATTGCTAGTCCACAAATGACTCTGCACCTTTTCTAAATCATCCTTTCAATGTGGGGAAGCTGCTCTTATGACATACATAGTTTGAGGTACCTCCCTATTTTCTACCATTAACTGGCAAGGCACTCCAATCTCAGAAACCATCTCCCTTATGTCTTGGGTGTCCATGAACAACTGCTTGATGGACACCAACCTGCGCGATAAGGTTAGGTCAGTGCACAAAACTGTGCATCATTCTTCACCTGTTTCATCAAAGCCTGAGATCTCACTGCTTCTTAAATTATAGTAACAATGGTACCTGGGGTTATATCTTGTGAATTTGCAGGCCCAAACAAAAATTCAAGTGGTATTCACCAAGTCCTGTCTTGAATCCCAGGGACCCATCCTAGCACAACCATGACCTTATAAAAGAATAGAGCTGCATCTACAGGCAGCTCCCTTATCACGCTATCACTGTAACATGCATGCAGAAGCACTGCTGTTATTGCGGGGTGCATCCCTGGTGTTGAGCATACACTACCTTTCTCCGTGAATGCGATGGTCATATTTATTTTGCTGAAAATGTCTCTACCCAAAAGATTCACTGGTGTATCCGTACAATATAACAAGGGAGCAGATACATTTTGATTACCCACCATGATATGCAGATCCTCCGTGTATGACACTGACAGGACTGCCCCAGAAAATCCCTCTGTGTCCATCACTTTACCTTATAAGGGAAACCTCACCTTTCCTTGATGCAAGATTTTGTAGTCTTGTGTCTATCACAAACGAAAAACTTTGATTTCCTATTGTTACAACTACTTGGGTTTCCTCTTCCGGATCAGCAGTAACAGACAGGATTGGACATGCTAGAGATTGATGTGGTAGTCCCTAATTTGGATAAACATTGGCACCCAGGAGTGGGAAAGGATTCCCTCCCAACACACTTGCTCCAGAGTAATGTGCCATTGTTCCATAAGGTAAATTATGCTTATTACATGTCTGCATTGATGCCTGTGTTGGCATGACCGACTGCGGCATATTATTCAGTGCAACTTCAGACAGCAAGTTCTGACCAACCCAACCCTGCTGTTGTTGCACAAATCCTGAGGCATGTGGCAGGGTTGGGGGCTGCATATGTTGCGTAGGACTGCATGGAAACCTACCAACAAAACCTCCTGGATTAGCATGTGGGTCGAAAAAATAAAGAGTTCTATTCTGACAATCACTTGACGCATGTCCCATTTTCCCGCAAGACCAGCATTGCACTTGATACAGCTCACCATACTGACCTTCCATTGGCCAAATAATCTGGGGCCTCATCCTGCCATTTCTGCCAAATGCACCACCTCCTCTTGACAATGCTCCTCTTCTCCTCATGAATCCTCCCACCTGCCTTAAATCAGGAGCATGCCCATCTATCCATCCTGATTCAAACTGTCCTGGTTGTTGCGATCATCCCTGCTGTCCCTCCGTGGAGCCAGTAAACAAAGCTCCTTCCAGATTAATTTTAGCAAATTCTTTCTGGATAAGCTTAGTTTCTGCTTTTTGTGCCTGTACAGCATTCTCATTTTCTTTTTACAATCTACTTTTACAAAAATAAATAGCGCCTGTATCTCTGGCCACCCCTTGGCCTCTATCCCTACAACGTTGTCCAAATCATGCTGAAGACCTTTTTCAAAATATGATAAGAAATTGCTTTGTTCTTATCCCATGCTTCTCCTGTTTCTGCTCTCCACATTTCCTGAATTGTCTGAATATGTATAGTAGGATTATCCTCCAATTTAATTGTTTTAGCTAAAATTGAATGAATATCTGTCAGATCGGGGTACATTACCTGTAGTGCCTTCCACACATCCGTCCTACAATTATTAAAAAGTAATCCATCATATTTGTTTGATTCTAATCTAACTTTGAGGTACCCGTCTTTCCTCCACAGGTCTTCTAATTGTTCCCCAATTAAAGCTTTAAAAAATATGTTCATGTCCCCAAGAGCTAACATGACTCCAGCGGTATGTTTTCTTAAAGCATAAATCCACTTTACTGCTCCTGCAATGAGCGAGGGCAGCAACTACATTAAATTATTCCAGTCCATGTGCGACCAGGGAACATAAACTGTTCCTTGTCCTTTCTGAAGCAACGGAAATTGAGTTTCTCTTATTTTTCCTGTTCTTCCGCTTTTACTTACATCCGCCATGGGGTGACCATAACATTTCCTAAGACCCCATGGTGTGGATTCTGTGACCTCTGCTATGAGGAATGCCAGGGCTGTTGCACCCTAAGATCCCTCTCCAGTCATATCTTCCCAATCCTCATCTTGCTCCTATATTGCTTCATCCATCTCTCTTCCTTCTTGGTCAAATACTAGACCTAAAGCAGCACTATTCTCATCAATGTCTACCAGAACATCCTTGATGGAAGATTTATCAAGTCTTAAAAGTACTTGTCGTACTTCAATTTCACCAATCAGACCTCTCCTTTCTGTCGATTCCCTTCTTCCCAGCCTTGCTCTTGTAGTCCTACTTGCTCCTCCTCTCTTTGTGACTCTGTTTCATCCCCATCCCTTTGCCTCTGGTTTTCAAGTTCCCTTATCAACATATCTTCTATTCGGGCTGTTGAAGAGCCCTCCAGCTCTCTTTCATCTGTATTAACCATTGAGAACGTTGACCTTCTCTCATCTTCCACTTTTAGTATTTCGACTAACCTTTCGTTCGGCAGCATATCCCCTTGCCATTCTCTTCAATCAGACTTATCGGGAAGCCTCCCCCTTTGAGGTATAGCACTTTCCCTTTTCTCTAGTTGTAACCTCTCTGCTAACCGGGCTAATGAAGATGTAATTTCTCCTTTAGCCCCCATTGTCAATCTTCCATAGCCCCTCTCTGAAGGAGTTGGTTCTTGCCTTCATCTATCCAGAGCCACTGGCGTAGTTGCTGGGGGCGACAAGTTATAGCACCCACATGGTACTATCCCTTGGCGCCCGGCCAGGGATAGCACCCTTGGTGGGCGCTATCATAGTTGACCCCCTTTCTGTATCCCTGTGGGTCCCCTTTTTCTCATATATGTTCCATAACTGAAAAATCGCTTTTCTAATTTAGAACCCTTATACTGCGTAACTAAAACAATATGCATATTTTGTAACATCCCTTTACCAAATGCTCCTTCCTCTGGCCAGTTCACTTTAGTTCCATTTACCCATTCCCTGTAGTACTTTAAAATTTTGATTTCATGCCCTGGAAGCACCTGGCCCAAATGATGGAGCAGAGTCTACATACCGTTCAGCACATAAATCTAATCAAAACCGCATCACAAAGCCAATTCATCCCTCCCAATTTCTTAAGATGTTTCTGTTAGGGAGAATTCTCTGTTTAGGCTGAATTTCCTAACCTAGTGAGTCCCCCAGCAGCTTTGCTGGATTTTTGGGGTTTATTTTTTTCTCCTGCCAAGAGTGAGACACTTTTACCCTCACTCTTGGGCATGATTTGAGTGTGTTTCTTTGAATCTAGATGTGGTTAATGGGCTATGGGGTCTTTTACTCCATAGGGCTTCAAGTGTTTTTGTGATGTGTGTCACACAGCACCCTCCGTGCAGTAACACAGGGGTGTCATAGTGACCCCCCAGTATAGACTCCATACCCTGGGGCTGACTACTGTCTCCCAGGGCATGTAAAGTCACCATTGACTTTACTAGTCTTAAATTCTGAACAGAACCAATACAAACCATCACATTGTGGACGTACTGGCTGGGGCAATTCAATTGCCCTGGGGTCTGTTAGTCGAGGGGGCACGTCTCCGTCCCCCTATCCGCCCCCCTGATCGAGTTTTGGCTGGTGGCAGTGGATAATACTTTTTATATTTAACCGCAAATATTTTCCTATGGGATTTCCCATTGTTTTAGGCTACTATCTTTATTTAATTATTTACGGTAGCCTCGAACATACCGCAGGTTTATTTAATTAATATTAATTCTCCGGTTGGTATTTTTTGCCAAAACTTGATTCTAAAATGGCGCTTGTGTTCTCTTCTGTGACTCCAACCCAAGTCGAGCCCCTTGTTCCACTTTTTGGCGGGCTTCTCCACAGAAGCTCTCCAAAGTGGTGCCACTATGTCTGGGGTACTTAGGAGGGGTGGAGGGGAATTTAGGCACCCTGGACGGAGTTGCCTAGGCAACTCAAGTCGCACTCCGTCCTGATTGGCCCAAGTGGTGAGCCGGCCGGCTCACCACTTAGCATGTTTGAGTGACAGCTAGGCTGAGTGAAGGGGGGTTTGCTGTATAAAAGCAGGGCTTTGGGGACTGGAACTTCAGAAGTCGCCACAGGACCTAATAATCCGACGAGGGAGAAGCTGAGCCGACCTGCCATGACACCACTACCGGTGGAGCCCTGCTGGACCGTCTCACCACTTTTTCCCAATGACAGAGGAGATCTCCCGCCGGAGAGTCTTCTTCCTTTAACTGGTGGGGATAACCAGTTTCACCGTCTTTTCGCTTTCCCGACGTATCTCGTGGCCGCCTTGCCCGTGCCAGGCACCCCGGCAACCGGGATACCACGTTTTACCACGACCGCGAGACAAAGGTACCACCTTTAACCGGAAAACTCTGCGGCTGGTTTCTGCCCTGGTAGTGCAACGACCTTCATCTTTCCTCCAAGTCGAGATCTTCTCTTCCCCTGGACGACGACGCAACTTGCACCCACTACCAGGAACAACTGCCACCGCTGGAGGATCCTTCCCACTTAAGGTACCGTGTCCCGCCTGGCTTCCCTTGCTACCGACTGTACGGGGTAGATTTAGCCCCTGGCTTTCGAACCTGGGTTAGCCTGGGACACCTTGGCTAAACTTTTCTAAGCCTCTCTAAACGCTTTTCTGAACCCTCTGCAAGACTTTCTAAGCCTAGTGTAACTATGTGATCTTGGGCGCATTTGTGCTCTGCTCTTTCTAAGAGTGGGCCCAGCCTTTGGACTTTGGCTCACCAGTGACTTTTTGCTCTCTGCCTTGCTAACAGTGTTCTGGAATCGTAGAGTGGTGTACCTTTTCATATTCTGTCTTCCCCCCCCCCTTTTTCACAAACTTATTAGAGTTAAATCTAGTTAAGCGCTCACCTCTGTATGAAAATAAGTGGTGTTTGACTGTGATTTTCTAATAGGGAAAAAGGGGTGTATATATCATAATAGTAACTGTGTTTATAATATTTTACAATACGAGTGCTGGAGTGTTTCAACTGTGTGTTCTTAAATTATTATGTGGACAGTGTTCTTGTCAATGGTCAGGATACTCCTGCCAGGAGAGACACTGGGGCCAGCAGAACAGTAGTGGATGAAAGCTTCTTTCACCCTGAGGATGTGGCAAAAGCCCCCAGAGGTCCCACTAAAACGTCTGGAGGCCGTGTCCAAATGGTTCCTATTCTATCAGTGTAACATCATGACAGTAAGAATCCCTGTCAGTGTTCAGACTGAGGTGCCTGGGAAGGTCCTGTTGGGGAATGACCTGAGAACTCTAGGAGTAGTGTCACATACCCCCAGGCCTCCCAGTATAGAGAACCAGAACCTAAACAAATTGGCTAGAGAGGCCACCTTAAGGGACCACTCTAAGCCTGTGGGAACCTCTACTGAGACCCCCACTACAAGCCCTGGTGTTAGTAAATTGACCTCTAACCCAGGCACATTTCAGGCTAGTACATTAGGGAAATGGGAGCCCCAACCAAGCTCCATCATTGTTCCCCCAGTTTCGGAGTCTGTGACTCCCCCTGCTTCTGAGGAAGAGGTGGATAGACCTACTGGGCCCTTACCTAGGCCTAAGAGAACTGGTAATTCTCAATGCTGGTGTAAAACCAGGAAAGAAAAGTCTAAGGCCAAAAACCTTCAGACTGTTGGACCTTCTACTGAAGACCCCAATTCAAAACCTAGTATTAGGGGGGAAACTCCTAAAGTAGGTAAGGTTAGATCTAAGAGGAAGGGGAAGCAGGTACATTGCCTAACCCCAACCCCTCCAACCAAGAGGCCTAAGACCCAACCTGCTCCCCCAAGAGAGGTGGTGAGGAACCTTGGAGACCCCTCTAGATCTAAGGGAATCCTTTATAAGGACCCCTTGAAAAAGCCTAACACAGGTTCAGAAGTTGTACCAACTTCTGAGGGACTGGTCAACCAGATCCCCTATAACTTTAAAAAGATTGATGTTCCTCAAAGGGTTTGTAGGTCATATAGCTTACAAAGGAAAACCTTTGATTGGGCCATAGAACATAGGTGAAGGTGTCACCATCAAAATGCTGATGGACTCTCTAGGATGTATGTCATCGACTAGAGGTATGAGGTTCATCCAGGAGTGGATTAAATCCTCCTGTCCCTTAGTCTGGGGGGGGGGGTGTGAGTGTTAGGGAGAATTCTCTGTTTAGGCTGACTTTCCTAACCTAGTGTGTCCCCCAGCAGCTTTGCTGGATTTTTGGGGTTTATTTCTTTCTCCTGCCAAGAGTGAGACTCTTTTACCCTCACTCTTGGGCATGATTTGAGTGTGTTTCTTTGAATCTAGATGTGGTTAATGGGCTATGGGGTCTTTTACTCCATAGGGCTTCATGTGTTTTTGTGATGTGTGTTACACAGCACCCTCCGTGCAGTAACACAGGGGTGTCATAGTGACCCCCCAGTATAGACTCCATACCCTGGGACTGACTACTGTCTCCCAAGGCATGTAAAGTCACCATTGACTTTACTAGTCTTAAATTCTGAACAGAACCAGTACAAAGCATCATATTGTGGATGTACTGGCTGTGGCAATTCAATTGCCCCGGGGTCTGTTAGTCGAGGGGGCACGTCTCCGGCCCCCGTGATCGAGTTTTGGCTGGTGGCAGTGGATACTACTTTTTATATTCAACCGCGAATATTTTCCTATGGGATTTCCCATTGTTTTAGGCTACTATCTTTATTTAATTATTTACGGTAGCCTCGAACATACCGCCGGTTTATTTAATTAATATTAATTCTCCGGTTGGTATTTTTTGCCAAAACTGATTCTAAAATGGCGTTTGTGTTCTCTTCTGTGACTCCAACCCAAGTCGAGCCCTTTGTTCCACTTTTTGGCGGGCTTCTCCACAGAAGCCCTCCAAAATGGTGCCACTATGTCTGGGGTACTTAGGAGGGGTGGAGGGGAATTTAGGCACCCTGGACTGAGTTGCCTAGGCAACTCAAGTCGCACTCCGTCCTGATTGGCCCAAGTGGTGAGCCGGCCGGCTCACCACTTAGCATGTTTGAGTGACAGCTAGGCTGAGTGAATGGGGGTTTGCTGCATAAAAGCAGGGCTTTGGGGACTGGAACTTCAGAAGTCGCCACAGGACCTAAGAATCCGACGAGGGAGAAGCTGAGCCGACCTGCCACGACACCACTACCGGTGGAGCCCTGCTGGACTGTCTCACCACTTTTTCCCAACGACAGAGGAGATCTCCCGCCGGAGAGTCTTCTTACTTTAACTGGTGGGGATAACCAGTTTCACCATCTTTTCGCTTTCCCGACGTATCTCGTGGCCGCCTTGCCCGTGCCAAGCACCCCGGAAACCGGGATACCACGTTTGACCACGACCGCGAGACAAAGGTACCACCTTTAACCGGAAAACTCTGCGGCTGGTTTCTGCCCTGGTAGTGCAATGACCTTCATCTTTCCTCCAAGTCGAGATCTTCTCTTCCCCTGGACGACGACGCAACTTGCGCCCACTACCAGGAACAACTGCCACCGCTGGAGGATCCTTCCCACTTAAGGTACCGTGTCCCGCCTGGCTTCCCTTGCTACCGACTGTACGGGGTAGATTTAGCCCCCGGCTTTCGAGCCTGGGTTAGCCTGGGACACCTTGGCTAAACTTTTCTAAGCCTCTCTAAACGCTTTTCTGAACCCTCTGCAAGACTTTCTAAGCCTAGTGTAACTGTGTGTTCTTGGGTGCATTTGTGGTCTGCTCTCTCTAAGAGTGGGCCCAGCCTTTGGACTTTGGCTCACGAGTGACTTTTTGCTCTCTGCCTTGCTAACAGTGTTCTGGAATCGTAGAGTGGTGTACCTTTTCATATTCTGTCTCCCCCCCCCTTTTTCACAAAGTTATTAGAGTGCAATCTAGTTAAGCGCTCACCTCTGTATGAAAATAAGTGGTGTTTGACTGTGATTTTCTAATAGGGAAAAAGGGGTGTATATATCATAATAGTAACTGTGTTTATAATATTTTACAATACGAGTGCTGGAGTGTTTCAACTGTGTGTTCTTAAATAAATAATTATATACTTTGATACCAAAGCTCTGGTCAGTGTTTGCTTGTATTATTGTATCTGAGTGCCTATTGAGTATACTTTGCATACTGCCTAACTCTTCTTGAGGGAAGTCTGACTGCTCAGCCACAGCTACCAGGTAAATCTGGGTGGTACAGACTGCTACCAAGTGGGTTTACTGCCAACACCTGTAGTCTTAAATCTTTTGCAGTGGTCCCTAAGGGAACTGCACAGGTTTCTGCCTAACAGTTTCCCCCATCCATTCATACACATTTAGTCACATCACAATTGTCTCACTAACTTTTTTTCCTATTCCTTCCCAAGACCCTCATACACAAAAGACGGCATGTAATTACAATGCCATGGCCAAAAAACCCTCTTTATCGCTTCATCTCTTTTACAGTGCCCTCAACTACAACATTGTCTTTTTCTGACTACAGAAAGATTCCCAACACAACTTTTTTTTCAAAATTTTACTTTATTGATATTTTCGACAAGTCAATAGAAAGCATATCATAAAGCACCATTGATAGTCAATATAACTTGACAACCTTGTAACGCCCCCACCAAGCCTCCCTGCCCAGCCACCCCCATGCAGTGTATCACAACGGAATTCGGTTAAGTTATATCGAGGATGATGCCCCAACTCCCGTAAACCCAACCTTTAGGTCTAGGGCTTAATGTTAGCCATATTTCTCAAAGAAGGGTAGCCAGAGACTTTCAATGTTAGACCTTGACTCCTTCAGGTGGTGTGAGAGGAACTCCATGCTGTATATGGCATGAACTTTAGCCACCCATTCCATTTCTGTGGGCGAGCATTTCTTCTTCCAGAGTTGAGGCAAACAGCTTCTGGCAGCCACCAACAAAACCTGCGCCATCTGTCCCCCCTCCTCCATCACCTTCTCCTCTGTCCTCACCCCAAACAAGAGGATCCATGGAGAGAACGCTCTGGGGTCCCCGTCAATCCCTTTGATCCATGAAAGGACTTCCTTCCAGTATTGCTGTACTTGTGGGTACCCCCACCACATATGACAGTAGTCACCTACAGCCCAATGACATTTCCCGTGTACATTTCGGACAATGTGGCAGGCGGGTACTGTCATCTGTGGAGTAATTGTATTGCCTGCATCCTGTAAAGCAGAGAGACAGTGGATTGAGAGACCCTTCTACACATCTACGCCCATAGGGCTTTGTCGATTTCCCTACCCAGGTCTTTTCCCCACTTTACTGTAGCAGGCATTGTGTCCAGAGGCTCCGCTGTGCTATGAGCCCCTTTGATCCCAAGTTTCCAATGAGCAACTTTTCAAATTCTGTCAATTCTCTACGCAAGTTGTCAACTCATTTGCGGTCTGTCAAGACACCCTTTAGTTGGAGGTACCGAAACACAGACAGCTTACCAATGCGCAGGCACTCTTCAAAACTGTCCATAGCAACAACATTCCCATCTATCCACATTTGGCCACCCCTGCTCAGGCCTGCCTCATACCAAAATTGAAACTGTCGTGGCTCCGCCAATTCTATCCCTCAGAGGGAGACCGATATGCTACTCAGAGGAGACAGCCATGTTAAACGCAATTGGGTGTCACTACCCTCCTCCCAGAAGGATCATAAAACTGCCAGGACAGGGTGTTAAACCACTCTCATTGGAATCTGGGACAGAGGAACCCACTGATTTCAGGATTGAGGGTCTAAATGGTCAACCATTATTGAGAATTGGGCTGTTCTATAGTAGTTTTTCAAGTCGGGGAATCCAAACCCCCGAGCCCGTGTAAGATCAGGACCCTATATGAAATCCTGAAATAAGCCCCGGCCTAGAGAAATTTCAGCAAGGCAAACTTGGGCAAGGCCACCATCTTAATACAATTCAGGAACGCCATCCAAGAAAGAGGCAAGTAATTAGCTGCAAAAAGATTGCCATATCCCTGCAAGACCTCTATCCCCAAATATATGAATACCTCCTTCTGTTCCTGCAATGGCAACATCCCTATGTAGTCCCTGTCAGCATTTGATACCCCCCCGGCCATAAAGGCAACCCATTTCTCTAAGCTGATTTTAAAACCGGATAGTTAACTGTATGGAGCCAGACTCTCCCGCAGGCGTGGAACTGGTTTTCTGGGATTAGTGATTTACAGTAGGGCATTGTTGGCAAAAAGGCTCTGTTTGTCCGCCACTCCCCCTATCGTGACACCCGAGATGCCCACATCAGCTCTCACCCCTATGGCCCAAGGTTCCATGACCAGCGCATATAGAAGCAACGAAAGCGGGAAGCCCTGCTGTGTGCCTCTTTCTAATGGAAAGCCCTGAGAATTGCCCCAGTTAACATCCACCATTGCCTTTGGCTTCGAACCGAGAGCCGAGATCCACCCCATCCATTTTGGACCCATCCCAATAGCTGAAAGAACTGCCCCTAAAAAGGTCCCGCTAACTGGATCAAAAGCCTTTTTGGCATCAAGGGTGAGGAGTAAGGCTCCCTCTCCTTTCACCATCGGCACATTGAGAAAATGCAATGTCTTGCGTAAGTTATCCGATCCTTGCCTCTGCAAGGTTAACACAGTCTGATGAAGTGAAGCTTGTGTCAGGACACGGGTATCCTAGCAAAGATTTTCGCATTGACATTTAACAAGGAAATGGGCCTTTATGACGCACAGTATGTATGGTCTCTCCCCGGCTTTGGGATGACTGCTATTAATGCCTGCAAGAACGAGGATGGTATGGTGTCCACCCCCGTGATTGAATTGAATAGATTGGCCAGGGGCTTCACCAGAAGAGCCTGGTATTGCTTGTAAAAGTCAGCAGTGAAACAGTCCTTTAATTGCCTTATGACCAGTGCTACCTCCTCCCTCATGACCTTCGCCTCCATCAAGATTCCCTCCATCTCAGTAAGTCAGGGGATCGCCAAGTAAATCAGACATTAACGTCAACCCAGAAGTGGTCAGCTAAAAGATTCCCAAAATCGCTGTTGTCTTTGCTAACTTTCTTCGGTCCACCCCCCTTTGCGGACCACCAGTCCCGGACCAGGTCAGCTATGATATTGATTGAAGTCGCCCCCCAGGAGAGTGGCACTCTCAGTTCAGTCAACTAACAGTCTGAAAATCTGCTGCAGAAATTGGATTTGGGCTGCGTTAGGCGCGTGCAACGTGGTTAGCTTGACCCTTGCCCCCTCGTAGATCCCCTTGACCACCAGGAACTGTCCCCCAAACTGCATCCGGGCCTGAATGTCCATCATCTCGAAGAATGTCCCCAACAGAATGCATATCCCCTCCTTCTCGTGCTCCCGATGTGTGAAGTCCAAACGTCAATTCCAATGTCCTTTCCCTTTATGATGGATTCCTTTCACTGCCTATAATGGGTCTCCTGCACGAAGAGGACTGCCATGTGCTGCTTGCAAAACATATTGCCTCTTCACAATTCGCTTCATGCCCCTCCTGCCCCCCAATGATTTACCCCTGCCTTCCTTCCAATGTACACAGCTGCATGAGAAAATTCCTGCCCTGTTTACACCCCACCCCCTCTACCTGAGGCGTTCAACCGTGTGGTTCAGAGTACATGGTCCCACCAGTCAAACCACCAGAAATGCGTACCCTGGACCAACAACAATAAAAACTTCTTGCATCTTTTTTCAAACAGCCATAAGTACCTGTAACTCCTCCCGCCGCCCTACTGGACGGCGCCATCTTCACGGTTGTCCCTCCCTGTTTTCTCCCCTCCCCTCCCCTTTTCCATGGACAGAAAACACCATTCTTCCCTCCTCTCAGAAGTCCACCATCCCCCACCCCCCGATTTCCAGCCGTTAACCCCCTCAGATCCATAACCATACGTAGAGTAGGGATTCACTCCATCATACCTCTTTGCCCCTCTCCATACGCCCCCCCAGACTCAACAACATACGTGGAAGCCCCAAAAAGTGGGCCCTAAAGTGGGCCGAGGAAATTAAGACATACTAGTAGCTCCCCCTCACATGTCATCCTTTCTCAGCTAGGGGGTATTAAGCCACTGGAAGTTCCTCACTCCCTGGACTTTGCATCTCCCAAAGTCTCCTTGATGCCCTGGGATTCTCTTTGGGGTCAATTCCTCTACCCACCCTCAGGCTGGAGATCTTTATGTCAGCAGTCCATTTCATCCGTCGCTCGCACAATTTCTCCCTCCGTCACCAAGTGAAACCGCTCTCCCCCCTTTTCAAACACAAGTGGAACGGAGTAGCCCGTGTGTATTTCACTCCCTTCTCCTGGAGCCATCGAGTGAGTGAGACACACTTCTTTCTCCTCAAAAGCGTGTGGGGCGAGAGATCTTGGAAGATCGCATAGTCTAGGTTGCCCAGTTGCCCCACTTTCTCCAGAAACCTTACCTTGTCTCCATAGTAGTGCAGGCACCTCAACACCGAGTGTGGTCCTTTTCCCTTCTCCTCCAGCTCAATGCACCCTGTTCAGGACCACCCGTGTACCTTCCTTGTTGCCCAGAACCATACTGATTATCTCTTGGATCTTTTGCTCTAGGCTTGTGGATACTCACCCTCCTGTTATAGTTGGCCTGCATCAAAGGAAATTAAAAGATAAAAATAGTGCTTACAAATAAATTCTGTTCGCCCACTGGGGCTTTATAGTTTCTAGAACGTACAATTGATGTTCATGTAACGTGATAAATAATGGCTGTTGCTGTTTTCTTGGCCTCAACAAGTTGCAGGGATTTGCCCGCGGCCGTGCAGGATGGACTGCATTGGTATTACAATTGATTATAGATATTTTATCGATTAGGCACAATTCATTACGCATTAAGTTTAACAAACAGAAACAAAGTATAATATGAATGGCGAAATATTATGAATGTTTAAGTAAATCTGTAAATATGAACGTACCTATGAAAAGCCGTGATTGACTAGTACAAGATGCCAGCTCTGTTTAACCCAGACTAATGAGTATTTTAAATGTGTCACATGATCAGAGCAATTGTGTTTCCTGTTTGTAAAAATAAAAGTAGCCGGTAAGCCTTAGGCTGTAAGAGAAGCCAGACGAAGTTCCCGAGCAGGGACGGAACACGTGCCAGTAAAATAGCAGTTGTGGAACCCTGCAACTGGTTTGTAAATCCATGCTTACTTTAAATGTTTTAATGGATGACATTTTAACATAAGTAAAAGTTATGTTTTAGCACTTTCATTCTGGGATCGAGTGCTTGTGTTCCTTAGGTTGTGTAGAGTGGTCTGTGTCTACATTGCAGTCACCAACCTCTTAAACACAGCATTGTGTGTATCTAATTACGGTTTTTCCTTAACCCAACACGAGCACCCGCTTGTGTAGACTAGAGCGCCACTTGAGGAAAATTTGGAGAGATATTTTGGATTAGTACAGAATGCAAATTGCAAGCTCACCGGCCCCCTTCTTTCCAGACCGGCAAACTATGGGCCTCATTACACGGAAGGCGGTAATGGTTAACGGCCACCGTTAATGGTAACGGTGACCGTTAACCATTACCGCCTTACTACGAGGTCCCTTAGCGGGTTGGTGCTTTAACGGCTGCTTTTTGCAGGCGTTAAAAACCAACCCGCTAAGGGACCTCGGAGCTAATTACGGCACCGCAAAATTGCGGTGCCGTAATTAGCGCCTTCCCCATTCGCATAGAGCCCTATGGGGCAGAAATGGGAATGGGGAAGGGCAATGGCGGAAGGGGGATTTACCGCCCCACCAACCTTGGAATGGGGCGGTAAATCCCCTTTCCGCCAAGGCGGTGCCGGTAATTTACCGGCATGGTCCAGGGTGCTAATAGCACCCTGGATCACCGCCTTCCGTGTAATGAGGCCCTATGTGTCTGCTGCTGTGGCTGCTGTGCCGACAGTTCTGACCCTGCCGGACGCAGTGGTCACAGTAGGCAGACCGTTCACGAAAGCACCGGCACTGTTAACAGTGCCGGCGCTTCCAAGTCCCCACTCCCATAGAGTCCTTTAGGACTCTATGGGAATGAGGACTTACATTTTACCGGTGCCTGACTTCCCCGGCCGACGGACTTGCTCAGCACTGCACTAAGGCCATCCTGGTTCTTTTTCGCTACAGTGAAGAGGCAAGAATAAAATCCTAAACTGCTTTCCAGAGGAGGAACTTCTTCTATCGCCCTGATTTGAAGAAGGTTTAAAAGTTATAGATTGAGAAATGCAGATCTGAACTGGAGAAGAAGAGAAGAAGGGGGGCATGGAAGGACAGAGAATTGATACCCTCAGGACACAACAGAGAGAATCCAAGAATCCCCTGAAATGATATGCCAGCCCAGATGCAACTGGAAAATCCTGCCCCCTATGGGGGACTGGTGGATCTGAAGACCACCTCTGGATTCTTGGATTCTGAAGTGCTGGATGTGGAAGAGGAGAAAAACCCATTATGGGAGGATCTTTGTTGTTTTTGCCTCTGATAGCTTGGGGGCCTGTCAGGTTGCTTGATCTTTGTGTCGTGGTAATTGCGAAACCCGCCACAAATGCTTAAACCTGAAGTCTAATCTGCTCTGTCTTGACGGCTGAAAAGACATTTGAGGAGCCCTTGATACAATTGTAGCCCTATTCCAGGCAGTACATCACATGTCTATGCCTACGCCCATTGCCCTGGATGGTTTGTCAATTTAATGCATGGGCGACTCTCTCAGATCCTTGCCTATTAGCATTGCCCCGGTCAAGACTGATTTAAAGGATTTCACTCTCTACGGTGGGAGATACTATTGAAAATCTGAAATGTCAAGCAGTACATTCTGAGTAGCTGCAGTCAGCAGGGCATCAGCATTGGCTTTTCGTAAATGTAAAAATCCATTTGAGCATATTTGTTTTGCCAGAGATATCCAGTATTTTAACAGGAGATTGTGACTGACCCACAAAGAAGTGGAAGCTGAGGATCTGCCCATTAGAGTGACAGCCACCAACACTACAGAGGACTGTAGTTTTGTATTGCAAGCCAGAATGGATGTTCCAGATTGTAATTGGCAAATCTAGCTTCAGTTTTTTTGATAGTCGCCAGCTAGTCGCCACCGTAGAATGAGGAGTCTTCCAAAGCATTTCTTGGTTTCCCAAGTACATCCTTCTGAATTTGAACCCCTGATCTATCTTCCTTAATTAATGGCAAAACGCCACAGAGCACTCTGGGCTCCTTTGCGATCTTCTCTGGTACTGGTAGACAAAGTGAGTCCTGAACTCCCCACAGCTGGCTGTGAAATACTTTTGCTGATAAAAGGGGTATATCTTCCTTCATGTCATCATCGTCTGTATCTTGTCTTGGAGCATCTGATGCTGGTATCATTGTAGGCTTGACAGGTGTTGCACCAGAAGAAACAACTCGATGACCGGCCAGGTGGGAGAAGCCACAGTTGTAACAGGAAAAATCGTGTCTACAATCAGTGCCAACAAAGGAAAAACCTTTGGAGCCATAAGGGGCTAATCCGGCAGAGGCATCACTGTAAGGGGAGTATGAACTGGCTGATTAGGCAGTCCAGGTATTGCATGGGGAATCACCTCCTTAAAAAGGTTTTTAAAGTAACCCACAGTGGGTTCTGAATGCATAATCTGCTGTAACCTTTCAAAAAATCTGTCCTCCGATGCAGATGAAGCAGCCAGAGCCTATGGTGCTGACGATGGCAGAGTCCAAGCTGATGTGTGAACCAGGTACCAAGTAGGGTGACTGGCAGGAGGTGGCGTCCCAAACCTCTGGGATGATGTGGCCCATGTTGTAACTGGGGACCAATCTACCCTCAAAAAAGAGGAGTGCTGCAGCCTGAAGTGTCCGGAGACTCAGGTGAAGATATCTCTGATATGGCTTCTGCAGAGTGAGATACTGACAGCTCTCTTGACTTTTCTTGGCATCTGGCTGGTATTTTGTGGAGGATATGACGTTGTTCTTTATTATTCTCTGAGGTAATAATCGAGGCCTTGGTTTGAGGTTTCTCCTTACGTTTTTCTGAGGAAACCATTGATGTTTGTACCAACTTTGGCACCTTATGTTTAGTTGTGCTGGCCTTATCTCTTCTTGGGCCAAATTCTGCACTTTAAGCAGTTTCCATGTCCCTTTGCTGACACCCTTTTTTAAAAAGTAATTTTCTATGAATAAATTACTTTGAAAAAACAAATTGATGTTTGTATTTTTTTTATTTTGGGGCTCCCTCTCAAGCCACCCCTTTCCCTATACTATTACCCCCACCCTAAACCCCTCCCACCCACTTTATCCTGTTACCTGCCCTCTATATTCCAATGAGTATTTTAAAGTAATTTTTTTCATTGAAAATTACTTCAAAAAAATGGGTGTCGTTAAAACAATGCAATACCTTTTAAGCAAGGTGCGTGGAGGCTTGCTCAGCACGGAGCTCGATTTCACAGACCTGACGGGCCCTCAGTGTGAGGCTTGGTATTGTTTTGAAGATCTCTGAGCGATCTCCATAAGTTGGTAAACCCTCAGGCTCACCAAGCCCAGTAGACTTTGATCACTGACGTGTTACCTCGGGCATAGTAGACCCAGATGCAGGCCCTGCATAACCCTCTGTGCAAGCACCAGTAATTGTAATTGGTTATTTAATACCCAAAGTTTTCTAAGCGCGGACCCGGGGATCGAACCTGTGTTGCCCCGCGTTGTCTTGCTTCCATGGCGAGCGTGTTGCCCCTGAGCTATCCTCCCGGCACTCGGTACCAGCCTGTGAGGTCTCAGAGCAAGCTCCAGTAACAGATACCAAATAAGCCTTGGTGCGACAACTGATAAAAGCCTGCAAGGCCTCAGGGCGAACCACTGAAGGTCTTGCATCCCTCCTGCTTGAGAAGGGTGGTGGAGGACTTAACTGAGTTCTTGACCCCTTCAATCCGACGAACTCCATGATGTGCTTTGAAGGGGATCTGTGAAAGACTTCTCCCAACAGCCCAACTGATGAGGAAGAGCGCACAGCAAAGATGTGTGACAGGACTCACACCTGTGCTCTGGCACGTGACGCTCTAAACAGAGCTTGTGAAAGCCAGCCACTGCGTAGTAACTACTGCATGAGGAGCAGGATGTGAAACATGTTATGCCCTTCATAAATGGACCACCTATGTTGCTGGAAGGGGAAGTGTGAAGAGAAATCAAGGGAAAGAAGCAAATTGTGAGCGTCCAACCCCGTCAATGCAGAGAAAAGGACTAACAGGTTTTGCTAGATGGTGGGGTCAGTGGAATTAGCCACACCTATGCTTTCATGCCTAGCGTGCAACATAAAAATTCCTCAAGGGGAAAGTACATGCTTTTCTGCTGTGCTAAAAGAGCTGTGCTTCCATCCCTGATATCAGATACCCAAAAGTATTGAGGAAAGGGGACGGGACATAAGAGTAAATTAAGTACACATCTCATGGTAGAGGGGTTACAATCAATGTTTGAATTAATATATTTTTATAGACATCCTTGCTAAAATAAAGAGCTCCCATCTTGCCATTACATTAAGGGGACAAAGTGGCCATGCTTTTTAGTTTAAGACTTACATATTTGTTGCCCCCAGGAGCAAATCATTTAGCTCTGGTATTTCCGGGAAAATCAAGGGAAAAGCATCCAATGGCATTTAGATGCTTAAATGAAATGTGCTGAATATCTAAAGAAAACTTTTTTAAAGGGAAACTATTGATTGCTGAAGATTTTTTGACAGCCAATAATTATAGCATAATTATAGTATATTGTATAAACCAAATATCTTCAAAGAGAAGCTGTAATGAAGGGACAAAAAGTGGCATCCCTATGACGCACATGTTGTGGAGGCAAAAAGAACAAAAAAGGCAAGGCTTAAATACATACATAGATGGGTTGGAATCCTATTAAGGAGAAACATTATATACTACAGAAACCTATAAGAATTGGAGTAAGGGATATAATTATGTGTGAATCACTAGAAAAAGTCAGAATATTCTTGGCTATTTATTTGGGGAAAGTGCCTCAAAATATTGGGAGATGCTAAATGATTGTACCAACAATTATAACTCTAATTCCATGTGTGTTATAGAAGAAACTGTTTGGGTCGCCCACTTTAGTGAGATTTATGTCCATGATCTCATTAAAGCTCAAACGAATTTGGTTGATGCTCCATCATTCGAAACTTGGAATGGTGAATTTACTTTCGATTATATACTGAAGCAAAATATACGTTTTAATACTTTTTATTGGACTAACAAAGTATTATGCTAAGATGGTGGTTGCATAAGCTTTCGAAGCCCCAGAGACCTCTTAATCATATGGTGTTCACACAATGAATGAGCAAACAAAAGAAAACAGGCACAGAGCTGGATATCACTTTTAAATGTAAAAAATGCAAGGGATTCCCCCACTTTAAACACCATTGACCGCAAGAAAAAGTATGCCAGGAATTCAGTCCTGCCTAGCCCCTTTATCTAAAGGGCAATACATTGGAAACAAAACAGACACATGTTCAAATGCTGGGAGGCAGTTCTCTTTGCTGAGAAACTACATTTCAAACACTTCCCTGTTGTTCAACCTTAGTTTACAATGGGTGGAATTCATCATAAAAACACGGGGCCTCATTATGTATTTGGAGGCAGCCATGCTGCTATTAGCACCATGGCTGACTCCAAACCGGGCTCCATTAGCGGGTTCCTGCAATGGGGATTTACCGGGTCATTCCGACATAGGAGGACCCGGTAATTCCTCCTTGCAGGAACCATTCCCCATTCCCATTTGAGCCCCCATAGGGCTCAATGGGAAAGGGGAGGGAGGTAATAACGAGCACATTTCAAGTTGCCCGTTATTACCTCCCTCTTCCCCTCGTGGGACCCAGAAAAAACGTCTGGTTTTACCAGACGTCTGATCCGGGTCCCGCAAAGGGAACCTCGTAATCGGCGCTCCCGTAATGAAGGGGGCCGGTCCCGTACCGGCACCTTTCATTACGGGAGCGCCAAGGTTATAATGAGGCCCATAGTAATGCTCTAATGCTGTTGTACAGAAATTCTAAAATGTTAGATTCAATGGCAAACTTCTTGAGAATGAAAGGATATGCCTTTTCACACCTTCCCTGCGCAGTAAGGTTGTTCACATGTACAGTGGTCTTTGTTTTCCAATGTTAAAAGCAGACTATTACAATCAAATTTGATGCTGCCATCAGTCCAACCTTTTTAGAATCATTTTTAAGGATGTTAAAACTGCCATCGTAGGTGCATACGATAGAGTGAAAAGGAAACTTTATTGGTCAAACATAAACAGTGGAAGCTACCAGAGGGCATTTTAAAGCTCATAATGGTATTGCACAGTAATGCGTAAATCAAAATTAGACTGAATAAGGAAGGTAACCTTTTGCCGCCAATCAACACATACATTGGCTTGCAACAGGGCTATGGTTTGGCCCCAACTCTATTTAATATTTATCTAGCATATATCATAGAGTTTTGAGAAAAGGTTACTTCTTGTACAATAAAATTGGTTCACCAAATCATTAATTGGTTGGCTTTCGCTGTTGATTTGCTGTTCTTTGACCAAATCTCCATTGGACTCCAATGCAAATTAACAGCGTTTAGTGTTGGCCAAATGAGGACCTAGAGAAATTATGAACTGAATGGTGTCAGGGACCAAATTGGAGAGAGTGAAGCATCTCCTATAGTTGGGATTTAGTCTATCAAATGCCCTGTCTAAAAAATAAACAGAAGTTAATCGTACAAATAAATCAACACCTCGTATTTCTCAACTAAAAAGGATATATTACAGATTAGACACATATTCCCATATACCAGTAATTAAGTTTTACTCTAGTAAGATTGTGCCTGGTGTTATTTATGGACTAGAAACTATGGATACTATAGGGGAAATCTTGAATGGGCTTGAAGGTTTTATCTGGAAAGCAGCTCTTTCACCTGCCCCTACCCTCCCTATTTGTGTGATACGTCACACGTTTGGATTCATTTCTCTTGAAACCATAGTTTGGTGGAAAAAATGTAGCTTGTATGAGAAAATCATCAAATCCTCCAATACATTCTCTTTTTGGTAGATTTCAAAATTATGGTAAAAGCAAAAAATGCTCCATTGTTAAGCACCTTTGCACAATCAAATGATGATATGCTATCCAACTAAAGAACTAATTAATTAACAATTGCTTTATTCGACATATGTCTTCTAGCAAAGCATACAAATAAAAAACACAAAAACACACAATTCATATACCAATGAAGATAGAGTACATAATATAGTAGTAACATGCAGATGTTCAAAAATATAAGTTTGCGAAAACAAATTGTTAGCAGTAAAGGTAAAGTGTACTTAAAACTAATGCTATAGCAACAATAGTCTAAAATCAAGTCCATCAAAATATCTGATAAGAGCAGCGACATAAATACAAAAAATGTTAGTACAATACAAACTATTTGCAAATCCCAGCTTGAATGTTCACTCTGGATTTCCTTTTAGCCCATGCTCTGGCAATATACATATTAATTTTAACAATCACAGCTTCCAAAGAAGTGGACTTACACAGTATTATTCATCTCTGGTTAGTTGTACCTCCATTTACATGGTTAATATATAATCTCATCACAAGTTGCGCGTTTTCTGGGCGTAATTACCGTCGAGGGGTATTAACGTTAACGTCAGGAGTAGTCGTGCCGAAACCGCTGTATCATGAATCGGCAGACATGCGCACATGACCCCAGCGTTAAACGCTAATACTGTTCGACCCAAATAATGCCCGGAACCGTGCTCCCGCCCGAAATCCCAGCCTAAATAGCGCTAGCGTCGTCGGCATCCAACATCGTGCGTTAAAAGCGGGCAGTATTAGCACGCAGAAAATTAGTTGCTGCTGGAACGGTAAACACAGTGGTGGCCTGTTTGGAAATCACATTCCATTAAAAATCGGAGCCCCTGGTAGCCATCCAGAGCATCTGAACACCAACAATGTCACAGGAGCATGCAAGTGGCAAGTCAGCCCAGAACCGGCTCCGTAAACTGAAATGTATGGCATCTGAGCTTAACATCCTTATGGAGAAATTGTTAGGGCACTACGAGGATCTGGACAGGGCACACCATTAAAAAAAAAACACTCAAAGCACTGCAATCATATCTGGGGCACCATCAGCCAGAAGTTGTCTGCAATTGGTCGTGTCCCCATATAACTACATACATCACTCAATTGAAAATAATGAAGCATATTATTAATAAACATTGGACTATTTTTGAAGCAGATTTACGGATGAATATCGTATTTCCCAATATACCAATTCATTGCCACAGATGCTTTGATAATATTTAAGATCTTCTGATCAAGGCAGAATATCCTACTGTTGATTGAAAGACTTTTCTATTGACTCTAAAGAAAGGCACATATTCTTGTCTTAACTGTGCTCATTGTTACCCAACTGTTTGTTTTAACTTCTTAGACTTTGCCATTCTGATGACAGGAGTTAAAACTTTGTGGGATGGGCTCCCTGATAGACCTCAGGTACACATGATTAATGCAGCATTGATATGTTTGTCGAATGTTGGTAGGCATTTTTCTGAGATCTATGCAACTGATAGAATGGAGAGGAATGTGGTGGCGGCGAACTTGAAACAAAAGTGGGAGGGCTGACATTGGTGAGCCAATGTCTGACGGGAGGTGGACTAGAGTGATACTGCATGCAAAACAAGTGTCCATGAATGTGACATTCCAATGGATTCAGTATAAGCTGGTGATGCATGCTCAAGTTACACTGGTGATAGTGGCCAAAATGGTGCCGGGCTCTGATCCGTCTTGTTGGAGGTGTAAGAAGGAGATTAACAAAGTTACTCACAGTAGTGACTACCTTACTCCTAGTCCATAGTCCCCTTTCCTCCATACTTTTGGGACATTCTGTCCTGTGGGACGGGACAGGAGCATGTTAGGGAGAATTCTCTGTAAAGGCTAATTTCCCAAACCTAGTGAGTCCCCCAGCAGCTTTGCTGGATTTTTGGGGTTTAATTTTTTCTCCTGCTAAGAGTGACTCTTTTTCTCCCACTCTTAGGCATGATTTGAGAATGTCCTTTGACTATGTAATGTGTTTTATGGGCTATGGGGTCTTTTACTCCATAGGGCTTCATGTGTTTTTGGTATGTGTTACACAGCACCCTCAGTGCAGTAACAGATGGGTGTCATAGTGACCCCCAAACATAGACTCCATACACTGGGTCTGACTACTGTCTCCCAGGGCATGTAAAGTCACCATTGACTTTACTAGTCTCAAATTGTGAACAGAACCAGTACAAACCATCATATTGTGGAAGTACTGGTAGGGGTAATTCGATTGCCCTTGGGTCTGTTTTCCAAGGGGGCACTGCTCAGTCCCCCCTTGTCGAGTTTCTGGCTGGTGGCAGTGGATACCATGCGATTCCTATGGGATTTTCCCATTCATTTTAAACGTACCACTTTTTGGTGCAATGTTAAAGATACCGCTGGGTTATTTATTTAATATTTATTCCCCGGTTGGGTCTTTTTGCCAGGACTCGGTTTTAAAATGGCGTTTGTGTTCGCCTCTGAAACCCTAACCCAAGTCGAACCCTTTGTTCCACTTTTGGAGGCTTCTGCACAGAAGCCTCCAAAAGTGGTGCCACTCTGTCTGGGTCTACAGGATGTGTGGGAGGGGGGAATAGGCACCCTGGACTGAGTTGCCTTGGCAACTCAAGTCGCACTCTTGTGTGATTGGCCAGTGGTGAGCCGCCCGGCTCACCACTTAGCATGTTTGATTGACAGCTAGGCTGATGAATGGGGGTTTTCTGCATAAAAGCAGGCCTTTGGGGACTGGAACTTCAGAAGTCGCCACAGGACCTAAAGAATCCCAAGAGGGAAGAAGCTGAGCCATCTACAATGACGACACCACCGGTGGAGCCCTGCTGTACGAAATTCACCACTTTCCCGACGTCAGAGGAGATATTCTTCCAGGAGAGTCTTCTTCCCCTTGAGCTGGTGGGACCAACCAGTTCACCTTTTTCGCCTTCCTGGATTGTCTCGTGGTCGAATCGTCCGTGCCAAGCACCCCGGCGGCCGGATAGCCACTACCGCAAATAAAAGGGTAGTACCTTTTAACCGAGAAACTCTGTGGCTGGTTTCTTCCCTGGCAGTGCAACGACCTCCAGTTTTCCTCCACAGGTCGAGATCTCCTCTTCCCCTGGACGAAGCCCCGACTTGCACCCGCTGCCAGGACAACTGCCCCCGCTGGTGCCTTCTCACCATTTCAGGTACTGTGTCCCGCCTGGTCTCCCTTGCAACAAACTGTCCAAGGTGTCCCGTAAATCCTTGACTCTCTATCCTGGGGTGACCTCGGACCTGTTAACATTACCTTTCTAACTTGATCCAATCTCTTTTGACTTTTCTGCAAAGACTTTGAGGGCATTTCCACTTTGTGATCTTGGGCACATTCCGCCTTGCTCTCTCCAAGAGTCGGCCTGGCCTACAAACTTTTTGCTCTACATTAGACCCTGCCTTTCTTGACTTGCTGTGGTTTCTTAAAAGTGTTGGTACTGTGTGTTTTTCCTATTCTGCCTTTTCTCTCCCATTTTAAACAAATTATTGGAGTGCCATCTATGGTTACGCGCCCACGTCTGATTTGCTAAATAAGTGGTGTATTAATCTAGACTTGTCAAATAATTAATTAGGGAGATGTATATATTTCTAGTGACTGTGTTTGAACTTGCTTGACATATTAGTGCCAGTGTATTTTACAAGGGTGTTTTTAAATAAATAATTATATACTTTTATACCCAAGCTCTGGTCAGTGTTTGCTTGTACTACTGTATTTTTAGCCCTATTGTGTATACTCTATATACTGCCTAACTCTTCTTGAGAGAAGTCTGACTGCTCAGCCACAGCTGCCAGGTAAATCTGGGTGGGGCAGACTGCTACCAATTGGGTTTACTGCTAACTCCTGTAGACTTAAACTTTTTGCAGTGGTCCCTAAGGGAACTGCACAGGTTTCTGCCTTACAGAGCACTTTTGTAAAAAAGCATCAAATTGAAAAATGTGTCCTTCTCTTTTTATGCAGGTGCCGCACGCGGCCAAAACCCTGCCCTCCTTAGCTCCAACCCGCGCATCGCCCTTCAGTACTTTTCTATCGCCAGATCTGAGACCATTAAAGCAATAATAGAGGATACTTATTAGAGGGGACGGCTGGCTGGCGTATGGAGGAAAGGGGACAATGGACTAGGAGTAAGATAGTCAATACGGTGAGTAACTTTGTTATACTCCTACGTCCCGTCCCCTTTCCTCCATACTTTTGGGAGATTACCAAGCACTCCTCACAGGAAAACGGATGGATGGAACTCCTTTACTGAAAGAGGTTTTTAAGGGGGCATGGCTAGGCGGCACGCCATGCGGACGTGTCTCCCTTGAGCTCCGACCCGAAGCACCCAAGTTAATCAAGTTAACTCGATTTTACGCGGAATTCCTGCCCCACACAAAAACGGATTAGAAAATATATGTCGCCGAGACCACTGGCGAGGTTGGAATGCTGGAGACACTGATTTAGGGCATACCTGGAGCCGCAGACTCTAACGCTGAGGAAGCCAGAATGGCGGCGCGCGCCATTCTGAGCAACCCCAGAGGAAGGACCCCTCATACGAGCTGAGCAGAGCAGATTTCGGGATCCGGATGGCTGCCCCCCACCTCTGTGGCGGCCGCGAAGCGCTTCTGGGAAGTGTACACGCAGATATCCAAAAAGCCTGAAGGAGCGGCGCATGGTGAGCCCGCTCTGCCCTCGGCCCACCCGACTCTGTGGCATCAGCCTGCCCGCCCCTGTGAGCTCGGCTCGGGGTGGCTCCGGTGGGGCGTCCTGACACCCAGGGAGGCCTCCCTCCCGCGGCGGAACAACATCCTACCCTCTGGCTGCCTCTGAGGGACCGTCGGGGGGAGCGGGGACTCTCCGCCGGGTCTTCGTGATCCTGTGACATCGCGGGGTGGGACCCACCGACCCCTGGGAGCTCCGCTCCGGGTGCCGACGGACGTCCCTGGCTGTGTCCTGCGATCCAGAGAGGAGCGCCGGCAGGCGGGTCCCCACGGTCTCCAGCCCCATCAACATCGAGAAGTTGGCCCTGACTGCCGTGGGGGACCTCACTGGCGCTCCGGTGCGGGAGCCGCGCCTGCCGAGTCTGCATCAGGGAGGGCTGCCTGGAGATCCCCGCGGAGAGGAGCCGCCCTACCTCATCGGCCCGCTGTCATGGGCGCTACTCCCGAGGGGCCAGGACTGGCCCAGCGCCCTCGGAAGCAGACCCGTCTTCCACTACTCCGGACCCAGCAGACCCCTACAGGGGCCCTTTGGACCGTGTCCTGGCACCTTGGGCGCCAGGCTCATGAAGGGTTTCAGTCCCAGCGCCATAGGCGCCGGGCTCATATTGATAAACAGTGTAATAATGCTTGGGTGGACTTACCTGAGGCAGACCATGCTGCATATTTACCCAGAACAATCCAGTCTGGTTGAAGTCCCCAGCCATCAGGGCTGGGAGGAACTATTCCCTCCATTCAGGAACTCTTTTCTTACCTGGGTGGAACCGGTGGAAGAACACACACTGGAAGCACTTCTCTGCTATTTAAACCACGCCCGATGGAAAACACATGCTTCGCGTTATTCTGCAGCAGCAGCAGGACGCTCACCGAGTCGTCTCCTGCATTCCAGGTCCAGAGTCATCTTCAGCTTCCACGCAGCAACCTGTGGATGAAGAAAGACGCAGAACAATACTTACCAGATCCCGGAATCCAGTCACCGGCAAAACCTGCAAAGAATAAACATAAGGTTAGAAAAGTGCAACTCGCTCGCAGCCTCGCCCGCTTACCTGATCCACCCGTGATTGCAACGGAGCTAACCGCGGCCTTCTCTTCGGCAGCTTCTCTGCACCTGAAAGGCAAAGGACATAATTAAAAAGGGGTTCGGGTGAAGGCAGTCGCATTCATCTTAACTTACCAGTTTTTGCACGCGCAGAAGCGGCCGCATCAACCGCAGCATCCCGGCACCTGAAAACTAGAAAAAGGACATTATTAGAGGTGCCATTAAAAGCGGCCAACGATCATTATACTTACGTGCATCGGCACGTGCAGTGGCAACGGATATAAAGCCTGCAGCATCCCGGCACCTGAAAACTAGAAAAAGGACATTATTAGAGGTGCCATTAAAAGCGGCCAACGAACATTATACTTACGTGCATCGGCACGTGCAGTGGCAACGGAAAACTACGCCCACAGCATCCCGAGGCCTGAAACAAAGGAAAAGGGACATTATTGAGGTGCCCATCTTTTAAAGCCTAAAGACTACAGTATACTTACAGGCATCCGCTCGTGCAGTAACGGCGGCATCGCTCTTCGGCATCCCAGCACCAGTGCCACAACTAAGGCCGCAAAAGACTTGAGCCTCAACACTGAACTCATCCAGTGACGTAACTGGAATCCACGCACCCCTGCACCAGACGCAGGATGGAGAGCTCAGCATTTATACGCCTAAGGTGAGAGCTCGCCGAGACAAGTAGAAAGCTAGGCTGAGGGAGAAACTGGCGATTGGTGGGAGAAGGAATCCCATCAAACAGTGATTAACCCTTTTTCTTCCACCTGCAGAAAACTTACCCTGCAAGTCAGATATTCGATAAGAGGAAGCCCAGTCCTGAGAGTCGTCCGAGCTCTACGCTTCTCAATTGAAGAAACGATAGCAGCCCAGCCGGGATCAGCGCCTCCATGGGAATCAGGTGAGCGTTACAGAACGTGAAGCCCACCAATAACCTCCTACCCAGGCGCTATGGAAACTTCCGACACAGACCAACTGGCCCAATTATTAGGGGAATTAAGAGCTGAAGTTCATGCTGCCCGCCAGGAAACGAATGCCCTTAGGAGGGAATTGATAATATCAAAAGAACAAACTGATGACCTCGCCAGACAGTTATTACAGACACAAGCGGGGCAAACCCCGCTACCTAATTCAGGAGGGAGCTATATCCCAGCGGCTTCAGCCAATCCTGTTCAAATCAACCTACCCGGAAATGTGCCATTGGCACCGCCTGAACGCTTCTCTGGTGACCCTAAAAGGTTTGCGGTGTTTATAAATCAATGCCGATTGCACTTTCTTTGTAGACCTGCAGCCTTTCCAACTGACCAGACTAAGGTAGCCTTTGTGCTTTCGTATCTTAGCGGCAGTGCCGCTGATTGGTCGATCCCTCTGGTTACACAGGATGACCCGATCCTTCGTGATTTCCCGACCTTCCAGGCAAATATGGAAAGATTTTTTGCAAGGCATTCCCAGGGGCAGGCCCTGGACAACGAACTCCTTTCCCTACGACAGGGCAATCAAGATCTTTTGGCCTACATTGCATCATTCAATAGGCTAATCGTGGAAACCAGATGGCCTGAGGACAAAAGAATCATGCTTTTTCACAGGGGTTTGCGTGGCGAACTCAAAGACGTCCTTGCCCAGGTAGTGAATCCTCCTCAGGATTGTTCAGAGTACATTGATTTGGTGGTCCAATTGGATCACAGACTACAAAACAGAAAGGCGGATCGATCCAGGTTTGAAACACGAGTGTTCCCTAAGCCTCAAAGTCACACCAAAGGAGTTGAAGCCGTCGAACCTATGCAAATTGGGGTTGTAAAAGGTCCCCTAACCCAGAAAGAACGCGACAGGAGACGACAAATGCAACTATGTCTCTATTGTGGAAATTCAGGACATTTTCTTCCAGATTGCCCGGTGAAACCACCTAAGAAGACAGTGGGAGCTTCTGATAAGAGTTCTGAAAAGCCTGAGCCGGGAAACGACCTCGCCCGACAAGTGTAGAGGTTCGCTTGCCGAGCGTAAAAACCAGTTCTTTGACCTCGCACTTCATAATGCCAATGGTCCTCGTAAACCCAGAGCAACCGGATCGTTTGCATGCAATTAAGGCATACATTGATAGCGGAGCAGTTGGAAATTATGTGGACCGCGAATTGGCTTCCAGGATGAACTTACCTCTTTGTCCAAAGGTGGTTAAAGACGTCATTACCACGGTGGATGGGACGGAAAGCGCCTCCAGACCAGTGACCCATACCACTACTGAAGTGACGATACTAGGCCAAGACGGGCATCAGGAGGTAATTGTGTTCGACGTGATCAAGGCTCCTCAATTCCAAGTAATTCTAGGGATTCCTTGGTTGGAGAAACACAATCCTCAGATTGATTGGCGAGCAAAGACGATAAAGTTCCCAGAGTGCACACCAACTTGTTATCCACGACCCTACATTGGCCTAGCGTCAGTAACGGCTGACGGTCCACAATTACCTCTAGAGTATCGAGAGTTCCAAGATGTTTTTCAAAAGGAACAGGCTAACACCTTGCCACCCCACAGATCATACGATTGTCAGATAGATTTGCTACCCGGTGCAACTCCCCCTTGCAGTAGGATTTACGCCCTTACCGAGCCTGAGAACCTTCATCTGCGACAGTATTTAGACCAGTACCTTGCCAATGGCTTTATCCGTCCGTCGAAGTCCCCTGCATCCTCGGCTCTGTTCTTCGTACCAAAAAAAGAAGGTGACCTCAGAACCTGTATAGATTATCGTGCTCTGAACCAGATAACCGGTACCCCTTACCTCTGATCCCGGAACTCCTTGACCAGGTAAAAAACGCCTGTATTTATACTAAGCTTGATCTCTGGGGAGCTTATCACTTGGTACGGGTCAAGGAAGGAGATGAATGGAAGACGGCCTTTCGCACTAAGTATGGGCTATTTGAATACCAAGTTGTGCCCTTTGGACTATGCAATGCACCGGCCGCCTTCCAATATTTTATGAATGATGTCCTCAGAGAGCTCATTGATGTCTGCGTTGTCGTCTACATAGATGACATTCTTGTGTACTCATCTTCAGAAGCTGACCATCGAAAATCATGTTAGGGCGGTCCTTGAAAAACTTCGCCAACATAAACTTTTTGCCAAGCTCGAAAAATGTGTTTTTCATGTCACTGAGGTCGAATTTTTGGGATTTATTCTAACACCCAAAGGAGTCCACATGGACTCGAGAAAAGTAGACGCTATCCTCAAATGGCCGTCTCCTACTTCCGTGAAAGGCGTTCAAAGCATGCTAGGCTTTGCCAATTTTTACCGTAGATTTATTCCAGAGTTTTCACGAGTGGTACAACCCATCACCGCCCTCTTAAGAAAAAATAAATGCTTTGAATGGTCCGCAGAAGCAGAACAAGCCTTCCAAGAGCTAAAGGCTAAATTCACCTCGGCGCCAATACTGAAACACCCACGCCCGGACCTCCCTTACATCGTTGAAACCGACGCCTCCAGCTTAGCAATGGGAGCAGTCCTATCACAAAGAGATCCAGAGACTAACCAACTGCATCCTGTGGCATTCTGGTCTCGGAAGTTCTCGGCGCCTGAGATCAACTACACCATCACAGACAAAGAGCTTCTAGCGATTAAATCAGCCTTTAAGGCATGGCGGCATTATCTCCTCGGGGCCAGACACACCGTCACAGTGATCACCGATCATCGAAATCTGCAGTATCTGAAAACCGCCAAGGCTCAATCCTCCAGACAGCTTCGCTGGGCTCTATTCTTTGCTGAATTTGACTTCATGATCACTTATCGCCCCGGAAACAAGAACGGCAAAGCGGATGCTCTTTCCCGAATTGGAATGGGAGATAACGTTGCCAATCCAGAACCTGTACCAATAATTCCAGAACAAAGGATGGTGGGTCTGATTTCTTCACAATCCATTGAGGATATTGAAGAAAAAACTAAACAACTTGTAACCTCACCAGACTTACTGAACTGGTTACAAAAAGGAAAAGATTTCACTGTAAGCAATGACTTGCCTTATTTCCAAGGACGATTGTTCCTACCACACGCCGATTTACAAAGACAGGTAATCTCCTGCTATCATGATTCATTAATTGAGGGTCACCCTGGCATTGCCAAAACCACAGAAAAGGTGAAGAGACACTTCTGGTGGCCTTCGTGGAGAAAAGACATAAAGGAATTTGTGATGTCCTGCGGTGTGTGCGCTCAAAACAAGGGTCAGACGAAGAGGCCGGCTGGTCTTCTGCAACCATTAGACATCCCACCGTGTCCCTGGCATATCCTTTCCATGGACTTCATCACAGACTTAACCTCCTGTTCCGGGTACAACACCATTCTTGTTATTGTGGACATGTTTTCTAAAATGGCCCACTTCATTCCGCTAAAAGGCTTACCTTCAGCATCAGTCCTAGCCAAAGTATTTCTTGAAAACATCGTCCGGCTACACGGCTTCCCGTCAGTACTAATCTCAGATAGGGGGAGCCAGTTTATTTCCCACTTTTGGCGTAGCTGTTGTCGATTAGCTCAAATCGATGTAAGACTTTCGACCAGCCATCATCCCCAGACCAACGGGCAAACCGAGAGAACAAACCAGACTCTCGAGCAATATTTATGATGCATGCTACAACAGTCGGAGAGTAACTGGAAGAACATCCTTTGGATAGCTGAATATGCTTACAACAATTCAGTTAATTCGGGTACCGGGAAGAGTCCCTTCTACATCTTGTATGGGATTCATCCTCGAACCTCCAACCTTGATCCACCTCAAGATCTTGGAACACCCGCCGTGGATCAATTGCACACCGTTATTACCCAAGCTTTTAAGGAAGCGACTGCACATCTACAACAAGCTAAAGAGAGGTACAAAAAAGGAGCAGATCAACACCGAAGCAATGCCCCTCAATACCAGGTTGGGGATCAAGTCTGGCTGTCCACCAAACATTTATCGCTTAAAGGGCCTCGCACCTTCAACCCCAAATACCTGGGACCATATCCAATTACGGCCATAATTAATCCAGTGGCCGTTAAATTAGAATTGCCAACCCATATGAGAATACATCCTGTATTTCACGTATCTCTTTTGAAACCCATGCAACCTGGAACCAGATTGACCAATCCTCCAGAGCCCATTCAAGTGAATGGGTAGCCCGAATTTGAAGTAAAAGACATTTTGGACTCTAAAATCATCAGATTGAAGCTATTCTACCTAATCGACTGGAAAGGCTACGGACCTCAGGAAAGTTCATGGGAACCCTATGACCACGTCCATGCTACTCGTCTAGTCCAGAAATTTCACCGAACCTTTCCCGATAAACCAAAACCCCCGGGGAGGACAAGTTTGGGAGGGGCCTTGAGGGGGGTGCTGTCATGGGTGCTACTCCCGAGGGGCCAGGACTGGCCCATCGCCCTCGGAAGCAGACCCGTCTTCCACTACTCCGGACCCAGCAGACCCCTACAGGGGCCCTTTGGACCGTGTCCTGGCACCTTGGGCGCCAGGCTCATGAAGGGTTTCAGTCCCGGCGCCATAGGCGCCGGGCTCATATTGATAAACAGTGTAATAATGCTTGGGTGGACTTACCTGAGGCAGACCATGCTGCATATTTACCCAGAACAATCCAGTCTGGTTGAAGTCCCCAGCCATCAGGGCTGGGAGGAACTATTCCCTCCATTCAGGAACTCTTTTCTTACCTGGGTGGAACCGGTGGAAGAACACACACTGGAAGCACTTCTCTGCTATTTAAACCACGCCCGATGGAAAACACGTGCTTTGCGTTATTCTGCAGCAGTAGCAGGACGCTCACCGAGTCGGCTCCTGCATTCCAGGTCCAGGGTCATCTTCAGCTTCTGCGCAGCAACCTGTGGATGAAGGAAGACACAGAACAATACTTACCAGATCCCGGAGTCCAGTCACCGGCAAAACCTGCAAAGAATAAACATAAGGTTAGAAAAGTGCAACTCGCTCGCAGCCGCGCCCGCTTACCTGATCTATCCGTGATTGCAACGGAGCTAACCGCGGCCTTCTCTTCGGCAGCTTCTCTGCACCTGAAAGGCAAAGGACATAATTAAAAAGGGGTTCGGGTGAAGGCAGTCGCATTCATCTTAACTTACCAGTTTTTGCACGCGCAGAAGCGGCCGCATCAACCGCAGCATCCCGGCACCTGAAAACTAGAAAAAGGACATTATTAGAGGTGCCATTAAAAGCGGCCAACGATCATTATACTTACGTGCATCGGCACGTGCAGTGGCAACGGATATAAAGCCCGCAGCATCCCGGCACCTGAAAACTAGAAAAAGGACATTATTAGAGGTGCCATTAAAAGCGGTTAACGAACATTGTACTTACGTGCATCGGCACGTGCAGCGGCAACAGAAAACTACGCCCACAGCATCCCGAGGCCTGAAACAAAGGAAAAGGGATATTATTGAGGTGCCCATCTTTTAAAGCCTAAAGACTACAGTATACTTACAGGCATCAGCTCGTGCAGTAACGGCGGCATCGCTCTTCGGCATCCCAGCACCAGAGCCACAACTAAGGCCGCAAAAGACTTGAGCCTCAACACTGAACTCATCCAGTGACGTAACTGGAATCCACGCACCCCTGCACCAGACGCAGGATGGAGAGCTCAGCATTTATACGCCTAAGGTGAGAGCTCGCCGAGACAAGTAGAAAGCTAGGCTATGGGAGAAACTGGCGATTGGTGGGAGAAGGAATCCCATCAAACGGTGATTAACCCTTTTTCTTCCACCTGCAGAAAACTTACCCTGCAAGTCAGACATTCGATAAGAGGAAGCCCAGTCCTGAGAGTCGTCGGAGCTCTACGCTTCTCAATTGAAGAAACGATAGCAGCCCAGCCGGGATCAGCGCCTCCGTGGGAATCAGGTGAGCGTTACACCCGGCTGCACTTGCAGCACCCCCTAAGCCTGGGGGTTAAAGAATTGGATTGGCCCAGCAGGCGGACGCCGAGTGCCGAGCCCTCTGTCTCCTTGACCCGGCCCGCCCCTGGGAGCTCGGCTCGGGGTGGCTCGGCTGCGGAGCGGTGACACCTGAGGGAGGCCTCCCTCCCGAAGTGAAGCAGAACGAGTCTCCGGCTGCCTCTGAAGAATCTTCCGGGGGGACGCGGGCTCTTCACCGGGCCCCCGGCATCTTGAAGTGCTGCGCCGTGGGACTCGTCGACCCCTGGGAGCTCTGCTCGGGGTTTCAGCGCGCTCATCTGGCTAGGCCCCTGCGATCCCCCCCCCCAACCGGCTGGCGGTCCGGGGAAAATACCAGTAAGTGGGCCCCCACGGCCTCCGGTCCCGCCAACAATGCTGCGCTCGCTCTGATTGCCCCGGAGAGCGTCGCGCGGAGTGGCACAGTGTGGGGTGGACAGCGCTCCGGGAGAACTCCACTAACCCCTGCTCGTGCGGGTCGTTACAGAGCACAGGTCGCCCTCGCCCAGCCGGGACAAGGAGAGGACACTTCGTGGGGGTTCCTCACTAGCCCTCCGGCTCCGGTGCGGGAGCTGCGCCTCCTGCCTCTGCGCTGGGGAGACTCAGTTGGGGGACCCCACGGAGAAAAGCCCTTACCTCTACAAAACTGACATACTAGCGGCGCCCCCTCAAGGGATCAAACTAAGAACATCGGGGGCCCCAGCCTGCTTCCCGAAACTGCTTAGGCGGATCCTCGTGGCTCCCGTGGACACGAGATAACAGTCACCGAAAGATATCTGAGCAGGTACTTTGGAATACCACGCGGAGCTGAATAAGGAACATCTGCAGCACTGCTGGGGGATGCCCGAATCAGGGAACAGAAAGAAAACACACAGTATACAAGCCTACTTAACACTGCAGCCTAGAGAACTTCCCACTGCGAACGCTTCCACAGCCGAGATTACCCCAACTTCATCCCCGGAGTTGAGTACCAACATGCCGGTGTCTAGGGAAGATCTGGAAAACTTGTTTAAATCCTTCAAGCAAGACATCACCCAGGAAATTAAGAAGGAGATCAAGACTTCCAAGGACTCTCTAGCCCAGTCACTTGCAGAACTCTCATCTCAATTGGGAGGGCTAGAATCCAGAGTCAATGACCTGGAGAATGTTACCTGCGTGCAATCCCACGACACTGAGGCCCTGGCAGGAAGAGTAAAGGTCCTGGAGGAGCATTTGGAGGACATTTGGGCAAAACAAGCAGACCTGAAAAACAGGTCGAGACGAAATAATATACATCTCTGTGTGGTGCCCCGGAAAATTCCTGACAGAGATCTAGCAGATTATGTTGAGACATTCTTTAGGGCCCTCTTGGAGCTGCCACCAAGCGAAGACTTAAAATTGGACCGAACCCACCGGGTGTACTCCTCAGCTCAAATGAAGAACAATTTACCTCCGGATGTGCTCACCTGGGTGCATTTATACCGCCAGAAGGAGGACATCATGGCGGCAGCCAGGCACTCTGACTCAATTCGATTTCAGGGCTCTGAGATACATCTATTTCAGGATCTAGCCCCATACACCCTGGCACGCAGACGGCGTCTGCACAGAGTGACAGCCTGGCTGAGGGAGCGGAAGATTCGTTATCGTTGGGGGTTCCGGTGTAAGCTGATGTTTGAACACCGCAATCAACACCACATAGTATCCTCGGAGGAAGAAGCGAAAAGCCTGATGGAGGAGTCATCGGTTGAAAACGGCTCGGTCTCACGTCCGGCGCCGAAACCTAGGAGAGGTAGATCCCGTCGCAAGCCCCGTTCGGATATGGTCTTGAGCGGCGATTCCGAATTAAAGAACACTTCTAATGGCTCCAATGAGGCTCCGTCACCAGCATCCTCGGAAGAGAAAAGTTGGGCCGAGATCTGCACTGGTTGAAGGCAAGAGGACCAATTATCGTCCCTTTTTGACTCATTCGGGAGATGACACCCCGCGAGGACACCGCTGGATCCCGGACATGGGGTGGGGAAGCAGAAGCGATGATGAGTTGGAGATCATAGTTTGTTCTGAACCTTTCCCTTTCTTTTCCTGGAGGTCTTTGTAGAAGACCTCATCTGAGGCCTAAAATAAGTCCCCTGGCAGGGTCCAACTCTATATGCCAAGCCTTTGTATACTTACGGTACTGACCTCCTATCTTGGAATTCTGAGTTAAGTGTGTTTTGGGTATTGGAAATTCACTGTTTGAAGCTAACTTGGGCGCCAGTTCGGATGGCGCCCGGCAAAAACAATTTGGTTAAATTGCCTTGGGAATTGCGCATGTGGAAAACATGGATGAAAATATCTAGTTTCTTGGCGACTGTATGTCTTTCTTTTATGTGCCTTTATGAGTTTTTTATATGTTGCTCTTCTCTGAAGTTAACAGAGAGAGATTATGTTTTGTTTCACCACAGCCCTCGCCCCGGTTGCTTCACGGCAGTCCACCTAGGGAAATGGACCGCTCCGGCACTGGGCGGGAGACCCAAATGGCTTCAGAAACTTGAGCGACCTAACCATGGCAGCCCCTAGCTATAAATTCATTTCACTTAATGTGCAGGGCCTGAACTCCCCCTTAAAACGTAAAGCACTCTTCCACATACTGAAGTCCTTGGATGCTTCCTTTTTGTTTCTTCAAGAGACCCACCTATGCCCGGCAGATGAATTTATCCCATTAGATACTTTGCATCAAGTGGTTTGAAGAAGCGAGGGGTTGCCATCTTGGTGCGCAAAGGGATCTCTTTTAAGTCCTTTGGAGAGTTCCGAGATGAGGAAGGGAGGTTTTTATTAGTTAACGCTACATTAGATAGCCGCAAAGTCACCCTGGTCTCCATCTATGGCCCAAACTCTAATCAAAGCCAGTTCTTTACGAAGTTGTCCAAGGCTCTATTTGACCACGCCGAGGGGGAGGTGATTCTAGGAGGGGATTTTAATGCTGTAATCAACCCCTTAGTGGATAAGACACTATCGCCAACAGTAAACGATGGAAATAACTTCAAGGCCCTCACCTCCATGCTGAAAGATCATTCCCTGATTGAGGTGTGGAGATATTGTCATCAGGACGAAAGGAATTACACGTATTTCTCAGCAGTACATGGGGGTTTCTCAAGATTAGATATGTTTTTCATAGCCGACTCTTTGATTCCAAATGTGCTGGAGGTTGAAATTCACCCGGAGGCACTAGCGGATCACTCCCCGGTCCTGCTGTCAATCACTCCCCCCCAAGTAACCCCCCCATGAAACCCCCCTGGAGACTAAACAACTTTTTATTAGATGACCCAATGATCCGGGCCAATATCAGAGAAACTATGGAGTTATATTATAGCGAAAATGATACGGAAGGGATGGAGTGGGGGACTATCTGGGACGCAGATAAAGCTGTACTTAGGGCCACCTAATTGAACAGGCGGCATAACGCCGGAAAGCCAGGATAATGCTGCGAGAACAATTAGAGAGGGAAGTACTCAGACTGGAAGGGATGCATAAGACGAAACCCACTCGGCGCATATTAAGAGATCTGAGAGTAGCCAAAAGAGCATTGGAAGCTCATCATATGGGGAAGGTGGCCTACGGGATGATGCGCACCAAACAATTTTATTACACGAAAGGGAATAAAGTGAACAGATTACTAGCGGCCAAAATAGGGAAGCGGACCAAGCAAAATAGAATAGACTTTCTGAGAGACAAATCAGGCAAGGGCACATACTCGGAGGAGGGCAAATGTCACATCATAGAAGAATTTTTTAAGGAACATGCGACCCCTCATGTAGGAAACCCCCACATCACTAAAGAGTTCATAGAAAAAGCAGAGCTCCCACAGTTACCCCAATCCCTAAAGGAAATGTTAGAAACTACGATATCGGGGGAGGAGAGGCGGTCATCAAATCTCTCCCCATTGGGAAGGCCCCGGGCCCAGACGGGTTCACAAACAAATTCTATAAAACCTTTGCAAAAGAACTCACACCACATTTAACTAAATTATTCAATACCCTGTGGGATTCAGGCTCAGTCACTCGATCCATAGCCGAATCATATAGCACCCTAATTCTAAAACCCGGAAAAGACCCGACAGATTGTGCATCCTATCGGCCCATAGCTTTGCTGAATACTGACGGCAAGCTTTTTAGCAAAATTATAGCGCGCCGTATGGGGGAGGTGTTACCTAGGTTAATAAATCGAGATCAGACGGGCTTCATTCAGGGACGATCGACCCATGATAATACTTGCAGAGCAATTGATCTGATAGCCCTGTCCCCCTCCATAGCAGGCCCCCTCTCCCTGTTATCACTGGACGCCCATCAAGCGTTTGACAGCATGTAATGGGACCATCTGCACGCAGTGTTGAAGGGCTTTGGTTTTGGTTCGCACTTCTCCAAGCTAATCTTAACCAACTTCCAGATCCCTACCACCCAAGTTCGAGTCAACGCCCATTGGACCCCACAGATACCCCTTGGCAGAGGGACCAGGCAGGGCTGCCCGCTTTCGCCCCTCGCATTTGCCCTAGCAATGGAACCGTTGGCCCAACATATCCGCTTACATCCTGAAATCCAAGGTTTCAAAATAAAAGATCAGACCCATAAAGTTGCTTTATATGCTGATGACATACTTTGCTTTCTGCGAGAGGCTCAGACCTCAGTCCCCCCGCTTGTCGAGTTGCTAGATGGGTTTGCGCAGATCTCGGGGTTCTCGATAAACGCGGCCAAATCACAGGGGCTGAATCTATCCGAAACACCTGAAGTACTAAAGGCTTTACAGAACACATATTCCTTCAGATGGGTAGCCTCCAAAATTTCATATCTGGGGACGTAGCTAACTCCAAACTACTCTGGGCTGGTAAGGGCCAACATTCCCCCGCTATTAAAAGAAGCTAAGGAATCTCTACAAAAATGGGGCCTCCAGGAGATTTCATGGCTGGGGCGAATGACAGCTGTTAAAATGACCTTGTTACCCCGTCTTCTCTATGCGTTCCAGGCGCTCCCGGTCCATGTTCCGGAGCGAGATCTACAAAATTTGCAGAAAGAGATATCCCAATTTATCTGGCAGCGTAAAACACCCAGAATCCAGCGCAAGATCCTGATCAGAAGTAGGCAGCTTGGAGGCCTAGGGCTTCCCTCTATTGTGAGGTATTATCGAGCATCTCAAATTGCCCCTATTCTGGGCTGGGCTATCCGAGAGGACCCCCCAAATGGCAGGACATAGAACAGACATTCGCCGGGGCCCCCCTCTCCCACCTCCCTTTTCTCCCACGGGAAACGCGGGCCTCACAACTTCCACTCCTACCTTCTACGAGCTCCTCGCTTAGATGCTGGGACAGGCAGATCTCCTTAAGAGGGTTGACCCCGGGTTTGGGCCCCATGACCCCGATTACTCAGAACCCTGCTTCTCACCGGGGCTCCACCCTACATCTTTCCATAACTGGTCAGGCACAAAGAGGTTGAGGCTGCAGGAGTTATACGCCGACGGAGTGCCCTTGACCTTTTCCCAATGTAAAGAGAAATTTAATCTCTCAGAAACTGAAAGGTATAAGTATGTACAACTTAGACATTGGATCACCAATCCGTCTATTAAAAAAGCTGCTAATAGGCCTCCCATAGGTTTGGAACTAACTGCTGCAGAAGGACAACAAGCCCATAAAGTAGCTACTTGCTACCGTCTCATAGAGATAGCACCAGAGGAGGAAGAATTGCCTTATATGGAAGCTTGGGGGAGAGAGCTGGGGAGGGAGATCGCTCCTGAATCATGGCAGAGAATCTGGGCCAGAGCACATAGGTCATCTAGAAGCACGACGGTGAGGGAATGTGCAATTAAAATATGTTACCAATGGTATTTCACCCCCGCAGAGGTTACACGCTATGAATACAGACTACCCTGATATCTGTTGGCATGGGTGTGGGGCTAAAGGAGACCTGGGACACATGTGGTGGCACTGCCCGATTATTCAATCCTTCTGGCTGGAGATTCGCTCCAAAATTAAGGACATATGTGGATTCCTCCTTCCCATGGACCCGGTAGTGATGGTGCTGGGTGATTCCCCTGAGGACGGTTCATACCCACAATCTGGCCCCAGAGCGCAGCTAATCACTGAACTACTGATGGCGGCCCGCTTGGTACGCACGCGTTTCTGGAAAGAACCTGAGGGTCCTCACATTGCACAATGGTGGGTCAAGGTCTGGGAACTCCTGTGAATGGAGAAACTAACAGCTGCATTAATGAACCGAACAGATACATTCTGACAAATCTGGGGCCCATTTTTAGACTATGTGGAAGAAAAGGAGCACATGTTCTTTCAACCAAGACTGGTCAAATACCTTCTCCAGCCCTGAAGGATTGTAAGTGAAGAGGGGACACTGCCGACCTGATAACAGAAGGGGGGAGAACGCCGGGAGGCAAGGTTGATGTCCGGACTGTGGGAGGTACTGGTGAAATGTTTTTTTTTTTCTCTCGTTCTCCTCTTAGTTTTCCTCACATACAATTGCTATAATACATTCCCAAGAGTAATTACGATGTCACAAATGGAGTTATACCTGTTAAAATGAAATGTCAACCATTTTTATATTAATGGGTCACAGCGAAATTGCTGAGGTTTTAAGTTGGCGCATTTGTTGTAATTGTTGAACTGCATGCAAATAACAGTGCCACTGTTTATGCTGTAAAGACTTTAAGAAGCATTGATATTTCAACAATAAAAAGATTTTGACAAAAAAAAAAGAAAGAGGTTTTTAAGAACTGCCTGCCCGAACCGATCATCGGCTCTGGAGCTGAGATCTAAGCAGTAATGCTTACAAAAAGCTGATGGGGACGCCCATATGCTGTCCTGGCAATGGTTTCCCAGGGAACATATTTCTGGAAGCAACGGCAGCTGCCTTGCCCCGCACCAGATGGGCATGAATTCTCTTTGGAGGCTGAAGGCCCTGAACAGTAAACATCGCTGAAATACAGGAAGCAATCCATTGGGAGATAGTCGCTCTCGAGCCCGGCTTTTCTTTCGGATCTCCAAAGGTCACACAAAGCTGGGAAGAGGATCTAAGTTTAGATGTTCTGTCCAAATAAATCTTCAAAGCTCGTCTGACATCCATATTATGCAGTACCCTCTCGGCATCTGAGACTGGGTCTGGAAAGAAAACGGGTAAGGAAATAGACTGGTTCAGATGAAAATCGGATATTACCTTTGGAAGGAAAGAAGGATTAGTCCGGAGGACAACCTTATCCTTGTGAAAGGTGAGGAAGGGATGTTCTACAGACAAGGCCTGAAGCTCGCTTACATCCCTTGCCGAAGTCACCGCAATCATAAAAGCCATTTTCCACGAAAGGAACTTTAAGTCCACTGTAGCCATGGGCTCAAAAGGTTCATGGCATGAGGCAGTGAGGACCACATTCAATTCCCACTTTGGATGCGGGTTGCGCACCGGTGGGCACCGGTGGGTAAAGATGCACTAGACCTGCAAAGTGTCTTTTAATGACAGGGTTTGTCAATGAAAAAGAGCAAGAGCCTGTGGACAGGTAAGCAGCAATAGCTGTCATGGTTATACTTGCAGGGCCCTCTTTCTGTGTTGTTCATAGGGATAGGTGCAAGAGACAATCAGGAATGGCATGGGTTAAGGCTCTGAGAACCCAGAGTATGTCACCAGGGAAACGCCATCATCCAATCACTGCCAAGGGAACTTCCTGCTTCCCCCAACATGGACAAGTGTTCCCAGCACAAAGCAAGCAGCCCGGTCTAGTCTCTGGGCGTGCTTGCCTATATAAACCACGCCCAGGGATCAACACACGCTTCGTGTGAATTCTGTTTCACACGCTTACCCGGACTTCTCCGCTTACCTGCAGTCCTGTGTGGACTTCTCTGCTTACCTGCAGTCCTGTGTGAACTTCTCCGCTTACCAGAATCCCTGTGAGGACTTTGCGACCATCGGCTTGAGATGGAACGAGAACCGAAAACGAGTTAATCTCCGGAGTTGTTCGCCTTCGTCCCACGGCTTACACAGCATACCAGCACCTAAAAAGGAACAGCAAGAACAGGTGATTAAGACCGGCCAGTGTCGGAACTTTGCTTCGCTTTCTGCAGCGCGTCAAGATACCGTTCTGAGACCGATTACAGACACTCACCTTCAGAGTGCGGTCTTCGTCTGGAACAGCTGTTGGTCCTGCCTCTTGCTCCTTTTCTTCCATCCAGTACTTCAGCACCTCCCGGAGCAAACTAAGAAGAGAAAGAGAAGACGAGGTTATTCCCAGCAAACATTTGCTCAGTACTCTCACCGCATTCAGGCTGCAAATCACGCAGTGCAGGGAACTCTGTGTAACCCAGTGAAGCAACTGGGGAATTGAACTTACCTGGTACCAGAACCTACCTGTTAAACCAAACCCAGTGAGTTAACTCGCTTTCAGAACTTACCATTGGCACAAGGAAACCTACCAGTGAGGCAACTGGTCCAGAACTTTAACTGAACTAACACATACCCGAACAACAGCCGTTATAAACGGCCATCTCCAGCAACTCCCTCCGGACCCCAGACATTGCGCCCCTGCAAGAGCAGGATGGAGAGCTTGCCTAGTTAAAGAGAAAGGTGAGTCATCCCCTGGTTGGGAGGGAGCTACATTTCTGGTTAGTGGGGACTGGGTAGAAGGATGGGGGTTTTGGACTACTCATCTCCTCTTGTTACGCTCACCTGGCTCCCACAGAGGCATCGATCTGAACTTGTCAGCTGCGGTCTCCACCAATGTGACGTGTAGGGCCGAGATGACAGACTGGACTGGCCCACCTAGCTTCGTTTGCTTGGCCCGTAGGAATATTCTTCTGCAAATGGAGAAAGGGAATTAACCACCCGTGGAGTTGAGCGTAAATTCCCCCCACCCCCACTGTTCTCCCCACAGATCACCTTTGATGTCCCCTCTATAGTCTCACCAGATGGTTTGAAAAGATGAGCTCTCCATCCTGCATTGAGCGCAGGGGCGCGTTGATAACCAGTTGCTTCACTGGCTCGAAGGAATTGGTGAGTTCTAGAACAATATTGACTCCAAAAAAATATGTAGTTCGTAAGAGTTCACATGTCTGACTTTCACTCTTGTCCGATTCCTTGCAGTTTGCAGCTTGGCCCCAGCGAAGAGTTCCTCGTGGTAGCTGACGAGGTTCAGGTAAGGATTTGGCTTATCCTACACAGTTTAATAAAATAAGGCCAGAATGTAAGCTGCTTGTTCCCTTATTCAGGTGTGGCGAAAAAATATGAAGTTCGGGGAATTATGCCTCCGGCGGTAAAATTAGGTAAGTCTATTGCAGTGAGCAGAGTTCCCCTTATTTGTCCCGTTGTCTCAACTTGTCGTCCTTCTGTTCCCCTTAGGGGCCGGGGTGCGGCGAGGATGCAATGGAGACTGCGTCGACCCGTGAAGAGGAATAGTACCCCAGGCGTTAATCAGGTAAGTCTATGGGGGTAGTTACTATTGCCTCTGTTTATTTCCTTGGCTCACCTTTGCTGTTCTTGTGTTCTCCTTAGGTGCCAGAATGCGGCGGGAACGTGCTGAAGGATGCAGTGGATCGTGAGGATGCTGTGAAGGCCAGTGACTTCAGCGCGGCGCTGCAGCAGGCGAGACGGCGCGCGTAAATGCTTCCTTCTTCCAGCTCGAAGGTGCGGTGGATCCGGAATTCAGGTAAGGATCGAAAGTTTGCTCTTATTCTAACCTTTCTCCTTCTGTTCCTCCCTTTTTCTAGGAGCTGCAGACTCGAGGCAGGCGTGGCAGGAGACTGGATGCAGGCTTGCAGACACGGTGAGCGTTACGCTGCTGGATGCAGAATAACACAAAGCGTGTGCTGCACATCGGGCGTGGTTTAAATAGCCTCCAAAGTAGTCCCAGGTAAGTATTCTTCCCCAGCCCCACCCGAGTAAAAAATAGTCCCTAGGTAAAATAGTCCCTTCCAAGCCTCATTTGGGTTGGAGCTCTGCAGCATGGTCTGCACCAGGTAAGCTTGCAGCATGGTCTGCATCAGGTTCTACTCTATGGTGCCAGGACTGACTCTCCATATGAGCCTGGCGCCATAGGCACCAAGACCGCACCCAAACAGCCCCTAGCAGGGGCTTTTGGGCTTGCTCAAAATAACTTGATGCCTGCTTCCGGGGTTGCTGGACCTGGTCTGGTTTCCCGGGGGTAGGCATCATGACACCTCTCCTCTAAAACGTTACCTTTCTTCTCAGATACCCCTTCCAGCAGTAGTGGGCAAGTAGGAATCAAGGAAAGAGCTGGTGAACTCCATCGCTCCTGCGGAGGCTCAGGTAAGCGTAACAGAACACAAAGCCGTCCTAAAACAACCCCTCTTGAGCAATGGAGACCTTAGAGGTTGATTAGTTGTCACAGCTACTGGGAGAATTAAGGGCTGACGTGCACGCAGCTCGTTCAGAAACCAACGCATTGAGGCGCAAACTGGTAGTGAATAGAGATAAGACTGATGAGATAGCCCGGCAGCTTTTACAAACCCAGGCGGGCCTCGCCCCGTTGCCAGGTGGAACTACCACTGCCCCAACCCCATCGTTACAGACCCAACCTGTGACACCAGTGCAGGTAGTCCTTCCCGGAAACATCCCACTAGCGCCTCCTGAAAGGTTACTGGGAGACCCAAAAAAGTTTGTAACATTCATGAACCAGTGTCGCTTACACTTCCTGTGCAAACCAGGAGTATTTCTAACGAATCAGTCTAGAGTGGCCTTTGTGCTTTCTTACCTGGGGGGTCATGCCGCAGACTGGTCGATCCAGTTGGTAAATAGGGATGACCCCTTTCTCCGGGACTATGCCGGTTTCCAACGGGAATTAGAAAAACTCTTTGCCCGCCGTACACAAGGGCAGGCTGTGGACGAAGAGCTGCTGTCTCTTAGACAGGGCAATCAAGACCTTCTGGCCTATGTGGCTACGTTCAATCGGCTAGTGGCTGACGCAAACTGGCCAGAGGAGAAACAAACTTCCTTGTTTTATAGAGGCCTGCGGGGGGGACCTCAAGGAATGTTGGCACAGGTAGTGAACCCGCCTGATGACGGTGCGGACGTCATTGATTTGACCATCCAACTCGATCGCCCCCTGCAGACCAGAAAGACTGACTGCATCCGCTCAGAGAGCAGAATCTTTTACATGCGCCCCAAGGAAAATCCAAGTCGTCCACCTGCAGAACCTCATCCGGAACCCATGCAGTTAGGCAGTATATGTGGGCCACTCACCAAGGCAGAACTGGCCCGAAGACGACAAGAACAATTATTTCTGTATTGTGGTCAGGCTGGACATTTTCTCGCAATTGTACCGCCAAGCCTCCGCGAAAGGCGGTAGGAGCCACAGATGGGGGAAAAGCCTCCACGGAGGCGGAAAACTCTGGCGCCTGGCAAACTTAGAGGTCGGTTTGTCGAGCGAGGAAAGACCTAATCGGACCTCGCACTTTGCTATACCGGTGGTGGTTATAGACCAACAGCAACCAACCAAACTACACGCCCTGGAAGCGTATATTGACAGCAGCGCCATCGGAAACTAAATGGATTTGGTCACGGCTGGTAGAATGGGGCTTCCTATTTGTACCAAGGCAACCGCAGAGAACGTAACCGCTGTGGATGGTTCGCAACTACTCTCCGGCCCATTAAAGCATTGTACTGCAGAGATCGTCCTGCTTTGTCATGATGGACATAAAGAGCTAATCTTGTTTGATCTCATTTCAGCCCCACAGTTTCAGATGATACTTGGCATTCCATGGCTCGAAAAGCACAATCCCCAGATAGACTGGCGCGCCAGAATGTTAACCTTTCCTAAGGAATGCAGCCATTGTTATGAAACTACAAACCAGACGTCTCAACTCCAACTACTAGCATCTCCCAAAGCCACACCCGTGTTAGGGTTGATAGGGGCCTTACCCCTGTAGTACCAGGAGTACCAAGATGTATTTGCCAAAGAATAAGCCAATACATTGCCACCACATGGTGCCTACGATTGTGAAATCGATTTAATACCAGGAGCACAAGTCCCATGCAGCCGAATATACGCCTTAACCGAAGACGAAAACGCTCATCTAAAGAAATACTTGGACCAATACCTTGCAAACGGTTTCATACGTCCTTCAAAGTCACCTGCGGCCTCTCCCCTCTTTTTTGTCCTCAAGAAAGAGGGAGATTTACGAACTTGCATCGACTATAGGGCATTGAACCAGGTCACTGTAAAGAACAGGTATCGTTACCCCTAATCCCTGTACTCTTAGACCAAGTAAGCAGGGCTCGGATATTTACAAAATTGGATCTCTGAGGGGCCTATCACCTGGTACGCGTTAGAGAAGGTGACGAGTGGAAGACCGCATTTCGTACCCGGTACGGTCTCTACAAATAACAGGTGATGCCCTTCGAGCTATATAATGCCCCGGCCGCAATTCAACACTTTATGAACGGCGTCCTACAAGAACTACTGGACGTCTGTGCAGTAGTATATATCGACAACATCTTCATCTACTCGGCAACTCCTCAAGAACACGTGTCGCATGTGCAAGCAGTTCTCTGCAAGTTACGTGACAACAACCTATATGCCAAGTTAGAAAAATGCTCCTTCCACGTCACCGAAGTAGAGTTTCTTGGTTTTATACTATCACCACGAGGCATCAAGATGGACAACAGGAAGGTGGAAGCTATACTCACCTGGCCTCCACCCACGTCCCTGAAAGGAGTGCACAGCTTTCTCGGCTTCGCAAACTTTTACCAGTGATTCATACCTGGTTTTTCACACATGGTACATCAAATTACCTCTCTACTACGCAAGAATAGGAAATTTGAGTGGACCTCTGCGGCTGACGAGGCCTTCTGGCTTTAAAGAACAAATTTACATTTGCACCCATTTTACAACACCCGCAGCCTGAACTCCCTTAAGTTGTGGAGACGGACGCTTCCAGTGTCACCATGGGTGTCGTCCTGTCCCAAAGGAGTACAACCACTGGCCATCTTCACCCAGTAGCATTCTGGTCGAAGAAATTTTCTCCCGCGGAGCTGAACTATGCGGTCACGGACAAGGAACTGCTGGCAATTAAGGAAGCCCTTAAAGAATGGAGGCATTATCTACTCGGAGCCAAACATACCATCACCATCTTAAGCGATCATCGGAATCTCCAATACCTTCGCTCAGCTAAAGCCCAATCATCCCGTCAACTCCGCTGGGCCTTGTTTCTATCAGAATATGATTTTGTAATTACTTACAGACCTGGAAACAAGAACGGCAAAGCAGACGCTTTATCACGGATAGGCAAAGGGGAAGAAGCTTTCTGCATCCCAGATCCAGTGAACATCATACCTGGAACTAAGATCCTAGGCCTTTGTGGAAACAGTTCTTGGGAAGAAATCAAGAAGGAAATAGGAAACAACTTGCCAAGGGAGAACCGCCTGACGTGGGCCAAGAAAGGAACCGACTATTCAGGTAAGGATGGTGTAACGCTCACCTGATTCTCGCAGAGGCGCCGGTCTTGACTGGGCAACTACCGTATCTTCAAAGGTGATGTGCAGCACCCGGTTGGCTCTTTGGGCTGGACCTCTGTGCCCTGTATGCCTGACGTGCAGAGTAAGATGTCTGCAGATAGAAAATACGGGGTTAATGAACTGGGGTTATTGGGGTGTCCCTATCTCTTTCCTCTTCTCCTCTCCTGTAGACCCCCACAGGTTAACGCTCTCACCTTAGGTAAGTGAATGCCGAGCTCTCCATCTGCCTCGGGGCAGGGTGCTGTAACCAGTTTCTTCACTGGATAGGTAGCGCAGGCCTCTTGACTCCAGAGGACTGCTGTCCGTCGTTTACTGCACGAACGGTAAGTTTCGAGTAACTCAAATGTCTTTAAAGTCTTTAATAATGATGTCTCTTGTTTTGCAGGGTTCCGGCGATGGCGGATGACGGGCTGAAGTGAGTTGAAGATGGAGCCCGTGTGATGAATAGAAGCGCCTGGAATCACGTAAGTAAGCGCTTGTTGCCAGCTTCACGATGCGCTCTAACTGTCTTTTTATTTTGCAGGTACAAGTTCGGAGCGGCTGCAGGGTGCCGGGATACCCACTGGGTTAGATGTGGAAAGGAGTAATGGCACGTGAGTATTAAAGTTCCCCAATGTCTTTAAACGCACCTTGTTTTGTCTTTCAGATGCGGGATGCAGCGCTGACGGCCTCCGGAGTGTGCGAAGAGTTGGTAAGCTTTTGTCTTTCAGATGCCGGAATGCAGTGTGAAGACCTCCGGAGCGCACGAAGAGTAGGTAAGCCTTTGCCTTTCAGATGCCGGAATGCTAACCTGTTCTTTCTTGTCTTTATAGGTGTTGCTGAAGACTGGATTCAGGATGGTAAGCCTTTTTCCTTAGGCCCAGGACCGGATGCAGAAGACACGATGAGCGTTCTGCTGCAGAGGGTGCAGAATAACGCAAAGCAAGATTCATCCACCGGGTGTGGTTTAAATAGCCTCCTGTAGTGCTTAGGTGTCTCCTTCCACAGCCACGCCTAAGTAAGAAAAGAGTTCCTAGTAAGAAAAGAGTTCCTGCCTTCCAGAAGAGTTCCAGTGTTCTGAATCTAGGGAGTGGCTCCAGCCCCACCCAACAGGAAAAGTAGTTCCAAACAGAAGAGGATCAGAGGCTCAACTGGCAGGCAAGTAAGCAGCATGGTCTGCTGCAGGTAAGTCCACCCAAGCATTATGAGCCCGGCGCTTCCAGCGCTGGGACTGGGCATATTTATGAGCCTGGTGCCACTGGCGCCAGGACTGGGTCCAAAAGGTCCCAATTGGGACTGGTTGGCACTCGGAACCTGGGTTATGGATCTGCTTCCAAGGGAGTTGGGAAAAAACCCTGACCTTTTGGAAGCAGAGATCATGACAGTACCCCCCCACAAGGCCCCTCCCAAACCGGGCTTCTCCGGGGGTTTTGGCTTGTCAGGAAATGTTCGGTGAAATCTTTTGATTAGGCGAGGAGCGTGGACATATTCAGCAGGTTCCCAGGATCTCTCTTGGGGGCCGTAGCCTTTCCAGTCAATTAGGTAGAATAGTTTAGATTTGGAGATCTTGGAGTCCAGAATGCTTTTGACTTCAAACTCGAGTTCTCCATCAACTAGGATAGGTTTTGGAGATTTGGTTAGTCGGGTTTGAGGTTGCACAGGTTTTAATAGAGAGACGTGGAAGATCGGATGTATCTTCATGTGCGGGGGCAAGTCCAACTTGACCGCTACTGGGTTTACTATGGTAGTGATGGAATAGGGACCAAGGTATCTTGGGTTGAATGTGCGTGGCCCTTTTAGAGATAGATATTTGGTGGATAACCAGACTTGATCCCCTACTTGATAGTGAGGGGCTTCCTTCCGATGTTGATCTGCTCCTTTCTTGTATTGTTCTTTAGCCCTTTGAAGGTGAGAAACAGCTTCCTTAAAGGCTTGGGTGATTGTAGAATGCAGGTAGTCTACTGCTGGTGTTTCAAGATCTTGGAGGGGATCCAACTCCGAGGTTCGAGGGTGACTGCCGTACAAAAGAAAAAACGGGGTTTTCCCAGTTCCCGAATGGACAGAGTTATTGTAGGCATACTCGGCTATCCAAAGGATATCTTTCCAAGTTTTTTCAGTTTGTTGCAGCATGCAGCGTAAATACTGTTCCAGAGTTTGATTGGTCCTCTCGGTTTGTCCGTCGGTCTGAGGGTGGTGACTGGTCGATAGCCTCACATCAATTTGAGCCGACCGACAGCAACTTCGCCAAAAATGAGAAATAAATTGACTACCTCGATCCGAAATTAGAACCGAAGGAAAACCGTGCAGTCGGACGATGTTTTCGAGAAATTCTCGGGCCAGAGTTGCTGCTGTTGGCAAGCCTTTGAGCGGAATGAAATGCGCCATCTTGGAGAATAAGTCCACGATTACTAGAATCGTATTGTATCCGGAGCATGGAGGTAGATCGGTGATGAAGTCCATAGAAAGCGTATGCCAAGGGCGAGGTGGGATGTCAATAGGGCGTAAGAGGCCTGCTGGTCTTTCCTTTTGACTCTTGTTTTGGGCGCATACTCCACAGGACATTATAAAGTCTCTGATATCTTTTTTCCAAGACGGCCACCAGAAGTAGCGCTTGATCTTTTCTGAGGTCTTGGCTATACCGGGATGACCTTCCATTAAAGAGTCGTGATAACAAGAGATTACTTTTTTCTGTAAATCTGTGCTGGGTAGGTATAATCGTTCTTGGAAATACAATAAGTTGTCCTTTACTGCAAAGTCCTTTCCCTGCAGATGCCAATTCTGCATGTCTGCTGGAGTTACAAGTTGCCTGGCTTTATCCTTAACTTCCTCTATGGATTCTGTGGCGATTACACCCAGAATTCTTTGTTCGGGAATGATTGGTACAGGTTTAGGGTTGATCAAGTGTTCTTCCACTCCCATCCGAGAAAGGGCATCGGCTTTACCGTTCTTTGTACCAGGTCGATAGGTAATTATGAAGTCAAACTCGGCAAAGAATAATGCCCAACGGAGTTGTCTAGAGGATTGGGCTTTTGCGGTTTTCAAATATTGCAGGTTTCGGTGATCCGTAATCACAGTAACGGTGTGTCGGGCCCCCAGCAGATAATGCCGCCAAGCCTTAAAGGCAGACTTGATAGCCAGAAGTTCCTTGTCAGTAATCGTGTAATTGACTTCAGGAGGCGAGAATTTGCGGGACCAAAATGCCACGGGATGCAACTGATTGGTTACCGGGTCCATTTGTGATAGAACTGCCCCCATGGCAAGGCTTGAAGCATCAGTTTCCACGATGTAGGGGAGTTCGGGGCGAGGGTGTTTTAAGATTGGTGCAGAGATAAATTTAGTCTTCAAATCCTGGAAAGCTTGTTCCGCCTCGGTAGACCATTCAAAACGTTTGTTTTTCTTTAACAAGGCAGTGATGGGCTGGACTATTCGAGAGAACTCGGGGATAAACCTGCGGTAAAAGTTAGCGAAGCCTAACATGCTTTGCACACCTTTTACGGAGGATGGTGATGGCCATTTGAGAACTGCATCAACCTTCTTTGAATCCATACGCACTCCACCAGGTGATAATATGAATCCCAAGAATTCAACTTCAGTCACGTTGAAAACACATTTTTCCAACTTAGCGAAAAGTTTGTGTTGACGCAATCTTTCGAGGACCATTTTCACGTGTTTCCGATGTTCAGATTCCGATGAAGAATAAACGAGAATGTCGTCGATGTAAACAACAACACACACATCTATGAGCTCTCTGAGGACATCGTTCATAAAATATTGAAAGGCGGCCGGGGCATTGCAAAGTCCGAAGGGCATGACCTGATATTCAAATAGCCCATACTTGGTGCGGAAGGCCGTCTTCCATTCATCACCCTCTTTTACTCGTACCAAGTGGTAAGCTCCTCTAAGATCCAGCTTTGTGTATATGCATGCTTTTCTGACTTGGTCCAGGAGTTCAGGGATCAAAGGTAACGGATATCTATTCTTAACGGTGATCTGGTTCAGGGAGCGATAATCGATACAAGTCCTAAGGTCTCCTTCCTTTTTTGGAACGAAGAACAAAGCTGAAGAGGCAGGGGACTTGGAAGGACGAATAAACCCATTTGCCAGGTATTGATCCAGGTATTGTCGAAGGTGAAGGTTCTCAGGCTCGGTGAGGGCATAAATTCTACTACAAGGAGGAGTAGATCCAGGTATCAGGTCTATCTGGCAGTCATAAGACCTATGAGGAGGTAGAGAGTTAGCCTGCTCCTTCCGGAAAACATCTTGGTATTCTAGGTATTCGGGAGGTAACTGGGGAGTCTCTGAAGAAATTGCTGCCAGTGCAACACCAGGTGGAGGGTGACAAGTAGAGACACATTCTGGAAACTGGACCGTTCTTGCTCGCCAATCGATCAGAGGATTGTGTTTCTCTAACCAAGGTATTCCTAGAATAATCTGAAACTGAGGGGCCTTGATCACATCGAACACGATCTTCTCATGGTGTCAATCTTGACTTACTAGCGCCACCTCTTGAGTGGCATGCGTTACTGGCCCGGAGGCTATCTCCGTACCATCCACCGTAGTAATGACGTCCTTTACAGCCTTGGGACAGAGAGTTAGATTCATTCTCAAAACCATTTCATGATCCACATAATTGCCGATGGCACCGCTGTCGACGTAAGCTTCAATTGCATGTAATCGATCCGGATTATCAGGGCTAAGGAGGACCATAGGTATCACGAAATGCGAAGTCACGGAACTGGTTTTCACGCTCGGCAAGAGGACCTCTATTCTTGTCGGGCGAGGTTGTTTCCCTGCTCAGAGTTTGTAACTGTGGTAACTTCAGCTCCTACTGCCTTCTTGGCAGGTTTCACCGGACAGTCTCGAAGAAAGTGCCCTGAGTTTCCGCAATATAGGCATAATTGCAACTGTTTTCTCCTTTCCCGCTCCCTTTGTGTTAGAGGACCTTTCAGACCCCCTATTTGCATGGGTTCCCCGGAGTCTACTCCTTTGGAAGGAGTTGGCGGTTTGGAAAATACTCGGGCATCAAACTTGGAACGATCGGCCTTCCTGTTCTGCAGTCTGTGATCTATTTGAACGACCAAGTCTATATAATCCGAACAGTCTTGTGGGGGATTCACTACTTGGGCTAAAACATCTTTGAGCTCTCCACGTAGACCTCTATAAAACAGCGTAATCCTTTTGTCCTCAGGCCATTGAGTTTCCACTATTAGTCTATTGAAAGATGCAATATAAGCCAAAAGGTCTTGATTACCCTGTCGCAACGAAAGAAGCTCATTGTCCAAGGCCTGCCCCTGTGCATGTCTTGCGAACAGTTTTTCCATACTAAGCTGAAAGGCTTGAAAATCATGGAGAACCGGATCATCTGGATTAACTAGAGGGATCGACCAGTCTGCCGCATTGCCACTAAGGTACGAAAGTACAAAAGCTACTTTAGCTTGATCAGTTGGAAAGGCTGCTGGCCGGCATAAGAAGTGCAACCGGCACTGATTGATAAATACCGCAAACCTCTTTGGGTCACCAGAAAATCGTTCGGGCGGAGCCAGAGGTACATTCCCAGGTAGGTTGATCTGCACTGGATTCATAGAGGATGTTGAAGGAAGATTCGCCCCTGATGCGGGTAGCGGGGTCTGTCCGGCTTGTGACTGTAGCAATTGTCTAGCAAGATCATCTGTTCTCTCCTTGGAAATAATTAGTTCCCTTCTTAGAGCGTTCGTTTCCTGACGAGCTGCATGCACTTCTGCCCTTAGTTCCCCAAGTAACCGGGCTAGGTGGTGAGTATCCGAGGTTTCCATAGCGACTGGGCGAGAGTTTTGCGGTAGGCTTTGCGTTCTGTAACGCTCACCTGATTCTCGCAGAGGCGCCGGTCTTGACTGGGCAACTACCGTATCTTCAAAGGTGATGTGCAGCACCCGGTTGGCTCTTTGGGCTGGACCTCTGTGCCCTGTATGCCTGACGTGCAGAGTAAGATGTCTGCAGATAGAAAATACGGGGTTAATGAACTGGGGTTATTGGGATGTCCCTATCTCTTTCCTCTTCTCCTCTCCTGTAGACCCCCACAGGTTAACGCTCTCACCTTAGGTAAGTGAATGCCGAGCTCTCCATCTGCCTCGGGGCAGGGTGCTGTAACCAGTTTCTTCACTGGATAGGTAGCGCAGGCCTCTTGACTCCAGAGGACTGCTGTCCGTCGTTTACTGCACGAACGGTAAGTTTCGAGTAACTCAAATGTCTTTAAAGTCTTTAATAATGATGTCTCTTGTTTTGCAGGGTTCCGGCGATGGCGGATGACGGGCTGAAGTGAGTTGAAGATGGAGCCCGTGTGATGAATAGAAGCGGCTGGAAGCACGTAAGTAAGCGCTTGTTGCCAGCTTCACGATGCGCTCTAACTGTCTTTTTATTTTGCAGGTACAAGTTCGGAGCGGCTGCAGGGTGCCGGGATACCCACTGGGTTAGATGTGGAAAGGAGTAATGGCACGTGAGTATTAAAGTTCCCCAATGTCTTTAAACGCACCTTGTTTTGTCTTTCAGATGCGGGATGCAGCGCTGACGGCCTCCGGAGCGTGCGAAGAGTTGGTAAGCTTTTGTCTTTCAGATGCCGGAATGCAGTGTGAAGACCTCCGGAGCGCACGAAGAGTAGGTAAGCCTTTGCCTTTCAGATGCCGGAATGCTAACCTGTTCTTTCTTGTCTTTATAGGTGTTGCTGAAGAATGGATTCAGGATGGTAAGCCTTTTTCCTTAGGCCCAGGACCGGATGCAGAAAACACGATGAGCGTTCTGCTGCAGAGGGTGCAGAATAACGCAAAGCAAGATTCATCCACCGGGTGTGGTTTAAATAGCCTCCTGTAGTGCTTAGGTATCTCCTCCCACAGCCACGCCTAAGTAAGAAAAGAGTTCCTGGTAAGAAAAGAGTTCCTGCCTTCCAGAAGAGTTCCAGTGTTCTGAATCTAGGGAGTGGCTCCAGCCCCACCCAAAAGGAAAAGTAGTTCCAAACAGAAGAGGATCAGAGGCTCAACTGGCAGGCAAGTAAGCAGCATGGTCTGCTGCAGGTAAGTCCACCCAAGCATTATGAGCCCGGCGCTTCCAGCGCTGGGACTGGGCATATTTATGAGCCTGGTGCCACTGGCGCCAGGACTGGGTCCAAAAGGTCCCAATTGGGACTGGTTGGCACTCGGAACCTGGGTTATGGATCTGCTTCCAAGGGAGTTGGGAAAACCCTGACCTTTTGGAAGCAGAGATCATGACAGATGGCCTGCCATATTACCGAAAACGCTTATATCTCCCAACACGAACCTTACAGGAAGAAATTCTTGCAACTTACCACAACTCACCCATTGAGGGACACCTTGGAATAACAAAGACCATGGAGAAAATCAAAAGAGGCTATTGGTGGCCTACGTGGCAGCAAGATTTAGCCAATGTTTTCAACTCGTACAGAACGTGTGCTCAAAACAAGGCCTCAAGACAAAAAGCAGCTGGCTTATTACAACCATTGGCAATTCCACCCAAACCCTGGCATACCATCTCTATGGATTTTATCACAGATTTACGACCCAGTTCTGGTCACAACACTATCTTGGTAGTCGTTGATCTTTTTACTAAGATGGCTCATTTTATTTCATTGAAGGGCATTCCATCAGCCCAAGTTTTGGCCCAAGTCTTTCTCAACAACTTTCTCCGAGCCGGAGGAGCCTGAGAAACTTGGAAAGAAAAACCGCAGCGTTTTCCTACACAATAACGTTGTATTTATGTTTGCGGTCGCTTCAAAAGTGACCGCAAACATAAATACAACGTTTTTAAAGCTGCGGTTTTATTTCTAAGTTTTCCGGGCTCCTCCAGCCCAGAAAACTTAGAAAAAAAACCGCAGCTAGTGCTTATTTTTTGTAAAAAAAATAAATAGCACTTACCGAGATTCAGCTGCAGCTTTCCTGCTCTGGTCTCCGGTCCCTGTCCTCCGCCTACAGCACTAATGAAGGGAAAGCTACCCAGCGGTAGCCTTTGTTTACTACAGCTGGCTGGCTTTTCCTTCATTAGTGCCGCAAAAGCAAAAGCCAGCACAGGAGGGCCTCCATTTCACAAAATGGCTGCGCCCCTGTGCTTGCTTTTTCGAATTTTGAGCTTGAATAGCTCAAAATTTTACATAGGAAGTTTTAAAACGGAGGATGCTAGTATTTTTTTTTTATGTGGCCTATCTATTTTTTAAATAACATTTTTTACTAGACCATCCCTTTAAGACCAGCCAGTGTCGGAAATGTACTGCGCTTTCTGCAGCGTGTTAATAGACTGCTCAGAGGCTGCTTAAAGACACTCACCTTCAGAGTGCAGTCTTCGTCTGGAACAGCTGTTGGTCCTGCCTCTTGCTCCTTTTCTTCCATCCAGTACTTCAGCACCTCCCGGAGCGAACCTAAGAAGAGAAAGAGAAGACAAGGTTAGTCCCAGCAAACAATTGCTCAGTACTCTCACCGGATTCAGGATGCAAATCACGCAACGCAAGGAACTCTGTGTAACCCAGTGAGGCAACTGGGGAATTGAACTTACCTGTTAAACCAAATCCAGTGAGTTAACTGGGTTTCAGAACTTACCATTGGCTCAAGGAAACTTACCAGTGAGGCAACTGGTCCCGAACTTTAACTAAACTAACACATACCTGAACAACAGCCTTTCTAAGGGGCCATCTCCAGCAACTCCCTCCGGACACCAGACATTGCGCCCCTACAAGAGCAGGATGGATAGCTCGCCTAGTTAAAGAGAAAGGTGAGTCATCCCCTGGTTGGGAGGGAGCTACATTCCTGGTTAGTGGGGACTGGGTAGAAGGGTGGGGGTTTTGGACTACTCATCTCCTCTCCTCTAAAACGTTAACCTTCTTGGCAGATACCCCTTTCAGCAGTAGTGGGCAAGAAGGAATCAAGGGAAGAGCTGGGGGCCTCCATCGTTCCTGCGGAGGCTCAGGTAAGAGTGACAATAGCCAACAAATAAGTCCTACAAGGCAAGACATGTATGCCTGAAGCTGCCAGATGAGAAACGAATGACAGGACTGTGTTGATGGTAGCTTCTCTGGGGTCTAGCTGCTTAGCTAAACACCAGTGACAGAAAATGAGTCCTTTGCTCCTATGCTGAGACCTTGTCGAAGGTTTTCTACCTGCCTGGATAATACGCATATTATCCGCAGACAAGTTGAAACTTTCTAAAGATTTGAACTCAGGCACCAGGCTGCCAAGCTGAATGATTGCGGGGAGGGATGCCAAATCTGCTGATCGCTCTGGTGAAGCAGGTCGGGAATGAGCCGAAGCCTGATCGGCGAGCAGACTGACAGATGCTGAAGCTCCGAAAACCAGAATCTGGCTGGCCACCAAGGAGCTATGAACAGGAGAGTGCAATTTGTCGTGTTCCTGAGCTTGCATAGCGCCCGGTGAATCAGAGGGAGAGGCAGGAAGGCGTAGGCCTTCATGTTGTGCCACGGAACCTCGAGAGCATCCACAGGGAAGAAGCTCTGAGCCCGTTCCTGAAAGCATAAAGAGGAAGTTTCCTGTTTGATGGCATCGCAAAGAGGTCCACTTTTGGAGTGCCACAATGGCGAAAAAGGTTGGAGAGGATCTCTGTGTTTAATTCTCACTCATAGCTGACCACAGCTCATCGGCTGAGAGTCTGCAGTCACATTCAGTTGGCCTGGAATGTGCACCGCCAGCAGCCAAACACTGTGCTGAATGGCTCCTTCCCAAATCTGAATGGCTAGATCTATAAGGGGAGGTGACTTGGTACCCCCATGCTTGTTGATGTAAAACATGGATACTGCATTGTCTGTGTGGATGCAGACCACCTTATTCACAATCACTGGCTTGAAAGCTTTGAGCGCCAGGAAAATCCCCAGAAACTCCAGATAATTTATGTGAAATTGCCTGTCCTGTAGCGACCACAGGTCGAAAGCCTGAAGATGATCCGTTGCGCCCCACCCTATATGGGAGGAGTCTGTCGTAATGGTCGTTTGAGGGGAGGACTCCTGAAAAGGAGCACCTAGCGACAGATTGCTGGAAGATGACCACCATAGGAGATCTGTCAACATGCAGGGTGGAACCGAAATCATTTTGGTGTCCGGGTCCACCGCATGAAGCCAGGAGCTCCGAAGAGCCATCTGCGTGAGTCGCATCTTGAGACGAGCAAGGGGAAGAGCAAGCATGCACGAAGCCATGAGGCCTAGAAGCCTCTGGAACCACCAGGGGGACATGCTCTCTGACTGAATGAAAACCTGGCACGTGGTCAACAGATCTGCCATTCTGTCCACAGTCAGGTACACTCTGCAGTCGATCGTGTTCCAACGGAAACCCAGGAATATCAGGTCCTGAGAGATCATCATGGAGGATTTCTGCCAGTTCACCGACAGCCCAAGGCAGAACAAGAGCTGGAGGAGAGACTGAAGGTTGCTCGAGGCTTTCAATGGACAAGGACTGCGCAGAAGCCAGTCGTCCAAATATGGATCCACATGAATACCCTGTAGCCGAAGGAAAGCCGCAATGACCAACATCATCTTCGTGAAGACACGCAGTACTGAGCTGAGACCAAAAGGGAGCACTCGGAATTGGAAGTGCTCCTCTCCCAGGGAAAACCGCAGATATTTCCGATGCAGGCTCCAAATCAGGATATACATATACGCGTCCTGAAGGTCCACACGCTGAGCCCTTCTGAAGAGAGGACATTATTTGGCAGGGCGTGATCATCTTGAATTTCTGTTGGGGAAGAGAAAGGTTGAACTGGGAAAGGTCTAGGATTGTGCGCAGGCCAGCTTGGTTGGGTTTGGGCACCGTTAACAGACGAGAATAAAACCCCTTCCCTCATTCCACTAGGGGAACGGGTTCCACCACCTTGAGATCTAGAAGCTTCTGGACCTCGGCTCTGAGGGCGTGCCTGACTGCTGAAAGGGAGGATTGAAGAGTGGGGTGGGGGGAGGGGCAAGCGGAAGCCCGCCCGAGTGATGGACAAAACCCACCGGTCTTCGGTGATGGTTTGCCACGCCTCCAGATGAGACGAGATTCGTCCGCCCACCGGAGTCTCGTGCGAGCGCCAAAAAGTATAATTTAGCTGATTTTTCGGCGGAGAGATTATCTGTCCCTGATGAGGAGGCAGAAGACCGAGAGAAAAATCGACCCCATTGCTGTCTATGACAGGAGCTACGTGTCGGGGGATCAGCTCTGTGTGACCTGTGGTGCTGGAACCCTCTGCAGCCTGAGGAGGACCGAGACTGGGATGCAGATCTCTGAGCTTTGACTGGGGGCTTCACTAGCACCGACAGAGACTTGGAAGTTTGCGTACTCGCCTTAGTCTTTGTAAGCTCGTCATCTGTTGAAGAATGAAACAACTCTTTGCCATCAAAAGGCAGTTCCAGAACTTTATCTTGGACCTCCTTCGAAAACTTTGTTGCATGAAGCCAAGCTTGATGCGAGGTGCCCACCCCCAACATGAGGCCTCAAGCTGAGGTGTCGACATGGTGCGTAGCAGCCTCCAGCATATCCTGCGCCAATACCTTGGCATCTGACAAACTGCCCTTAAAGTCTTCCAGCCTGTCCCCAGGAATGAACTCCTGGAACTCATGGAAGTCTGCCAAATCCCTCCACAGTTTCATATTCGCCGCCGCCAAAATGAGCTCTGCGTTAGCCTGACGCAATTGCAGCACCGAGTTGGCAAAAAAAGTATTTGCCAAGGAGTCGAGCAACTTGTCTTCCTTGGCCAGAACCTGAGCTGCGGCAGTAGAGGTTGCAGAGGCCGGCTTGGATTGCAGAGTGGCGGCTGCAACCACCATTGAGGAAGGGAGCGGACATGACGCCAAGGCTACTTCCTCGGAGGTGTGAAGCCTGTAACGGGCATCAATTCTCTTATTTATTTGTAGCCCAGTGTGGGGTTTATCCCAGACTTTGCGGGCCTCGGCCAGAACGTCCTTCTGAAGGAACAGTCTGGTGCGCTCCTGTGGAGACAAGGTGAGCGCCCCCGAAAGCACACCTTCCTGCGGAGCGGGTGCCTCAGTTACTGGTATGTCAGGGAGTGAGATCATGTCCAGAACCCTGTCATGGAATGCTTTTACAGAGCAGGGCTGGTTCTCACTATCCTGGTCTGCCTGAGGGTCATCAAAAACTTCAGGATCCACCGGTTGCGATGTGACTGGCGTCAAATTGACGTCTTGCTCTGCTGGAGTCTTGTCAACCCGAGACAACGGAGGTATTTTAAGGCATTGGGAAGATGACAGGCGAGCCAGTAAAACTTCACATTGATGGGTATGTCCTCCTAGTGGCTTTGAAACATAGATGGATACCTTCCCATTTGTAAGAGCAGATGGACAAAGAACTAGACCAGCTAGAGAAATTGGACATAGTTGAAAAGGTTGAGGGCCTCACTCTGTGGGTGTCCGCAATAGTGGTGGCACAAAAACCGAAACAGCAGGGATCAGTACGCATATGCGTGGACATGAGGCTCCCAAATCGGGCGAACTTCAAGGGGCCTCAGTGTTTTTCAAGTTAGATTTGAGGGCTGGGGACCACCATGGGGCCCTCCATCCTGACTCTAGATGCATTACCGCCTTCACGTGGCATCAAGGCCTGTACCAATACAAAAGGCACAGCTCCAGGGTGTCGTCTGCATCCAAAGTGCTCCAGAATGTCTAACAGGGGAGCACTAGTGGGCCTGGAAGGAGTAATTAACATAACAAATGATATTCTGGTTTTCTCAGGGTCGGAGGTGGAGCACATGAGGAGATTGGAAAAGATGCTGGAGAGGATCAAGCAGCTGGGACTCACTGCATCTGGAAAAATGTGAGGTCCTGTTCAACAGAATCAATTTCCTTGGTTTCGTGTTTCACAAAGGAAGGATGTTCCCGGATCTCTGGAAGATACAGGATATACAGGAGCCCAATCCCCCAGGGAACGTGCTAGAAATACGTAGTTTCCTCAGGATGGTTACTTACTGCAGGCATTTCATCCCCAATCTAGTCACGATGTCTCAACCCCTGAGAAACCTTACCAGAGTGTGGAGATGGACCCTGCTGCATCAGGAGGCCTTCAAGAACATCAAGTAGGCGCTGTCATGATGCCTGCCCCCGGGAAACCAGACCAGGCCCAGCACCCCCGGAAGCAGGCATCACGCCATTTGGAGCATGCCCAAAAGCCCCAGTTAGGGGCTGTTTGGATGCAGTCCTGGCGCCTTTGGCGCCAGGCTCATAAGGACAAAGTCAGTCCTGGCGCCATAGGCGCCAGGCTCATTAATGATAACTTACCTAAAGCAGACCATGCTGCTTACTCACCTGATGCAGACCATGCTGCATGAAGACCTAAGCCAAATGAGGCTTAGGAGGGACTTTTTTAATGCAGGGACTATTTTCTTACCTGGGTGGGGCAGTGGAAGAATACTTACCTGGGACTTCTTCCAAAGCTAGTTAAGCCACGCCCGGACAGCCACATGTGCTTCGCGTTATTCTGCAGTAGCAGCGTAACGCTCACCGTGCCTGCAGCAGCTTCCAGTCTTCAGCCACGCCCGTCTACACTCCGGAGCTCCTGAACCCTGCAACGAAAGCAGAAGGAAAGGTTAGAGCAAGAGTTGTATTCATACTCACCTGAATCCTGCATCTTCCCGACTTGGACCTGGAAGAAAGAATCCATTAGACGCTCTTGCCGCGCCTCCTGCAACGCCGCGCTGAACTCACCTGTTGCCATTTTCAGCATTCCCTCACGCGCATCTTCAGTTCGTGGCCGCTCTTCATCACCTATGGACATAACAACAATAAGGTGAGCAACAGAGAGTTATCTAAGACAACAAAGGCAAATATTAAGACTTACTTGAGATCACCGGGGATACTCACCTAATCTTGGGTCGGCGCGACCTCTTTCGCATCTCCGCCGCACCCCGGCCCCTATGGGGAAACATTCCGCTACAAACTTACCTGGTTGCGGTAAACGCTTCAATCCACGGATCTTCCTCCGAATGGGTGCCTGAAAAGGAAAAGACCACAGGTTAGAGCAAGCTTCCCTCTTTATTCCGAAACAGCTTTTATAAACACTTACCTGCGCATCTCTGGTTGCCACGTGAACTCTTTCCAGATCCATAAAGGCAACCTAGGGGAATTGGACAGAGTGAATTCCAGACATTTTGAACTCTTTATAACTATTACCTCTACAGAGTCAACACCGTCTGCAACTCGCCAACTTCCCACACCAGTGAGGCAACTGGTCATCTACGCGCCCCTACACTTGAAGCAGGATGGAGAGTTCATCTTTCCAGATTATCAGGTGAGAATCTAAACGAGTCCCAAAGTAATTCATGGGGAGAAGGTGGGGTTAAGCTTAAACCTCACAGGTGGTTAATTCCCCCTTTCTGCATTACAGAAGAGTATTCATACGAGCCACACAGACCAAGCTGGGTGGCCCGGTCCACTCCGTCATCTCGGCGCTCCGTGTATCACTGGAAGAAGTAACATCAGGCCGGTCCAGATCAACGCCCCCGTGGACACCAGGTGAGCGTAACAGAACGCAAAGCCTACCCACAACAAGCCACCTGGGCGTTATGAAGACCTCAGAGACGGATCAATTAGCCCAATTATTAGGGGAGCTAAGGGCTGAAGTGCATGCCGCCCGCAAGGAAACTAATGCCCTTAGGAGGGAGCTGATAGTTTCGAAAGAACGAACGGATGATCTAGCCAGACAGTTATTGCAAAACCAAGCTGGGCAAACGCCACTGCCTGGCCTCGGGGCAGGTCCAGCTCCTGTGTCATCGAGCAACCCTGTTCAAATACACTTACCAGGGGCTGTTCCATTGGCTCCACCCGAACGTTTTACCGGAGACCCAAAAAGGTTTGCCGTATTCATGAATCAGTGCCGCTTACACTTCTTATGCAGACCTGCAGCCTTTCCGAATGATCAAGCCAAGGTAGCCTTTGTGCTGTCATACCTCAGCGGCAGCGCAGCAGACTGGTCCATTCCTCTAGTTAATCGAGATGACCCCATTTTTCGGGATTTCCAGGGATTTCAAACAAGCATGGAAAGACTATTTGCTCGACACTCCCAAGGTCAGGACCTGGATAACGAACTCTTATCCCTACGACAGGGGAATCAGGATCTTCTTTCCTACATTGCAACCTTTAACAGATTAATAGTGGAAACTGAATGGCCAGAAGTAAAAAGAATCACATTGTTCCATCGAGGGCTTCGAGGAGAACTCAAAGATGTCTTGGCCCAGATCGTGAACCCGCCTCAAGATTGTACCGAATATATAAATTTGGTGGTCCAACTTGATCATAGACTTCAAAATAGGAAGGCCGATAAAGCCAGGTTTGAAAACAGAGTCTTGGTCAGAACTCATACCAGCCCCAAGGGGGCAGAGACTTCAGAACCCATGCAAATTGGAGGGGTGAGAGGACCCTTAACTCAGAAAGAAAGAGATAGAAGGCGACAAATGCAGCTATGCCTATATTGCGGGAATTCCGGTCATTTTTTGCTGAACTGCCCCATAAAACCGCCCAAAAAGGTTGTGGGGGCTGCGGATAAAAACTCTGACTCGGGAAACAATCCCGCCCGACAAGCGTAGAGGTCCGCTTGCCGAGCTCGAAGAAGGACACTCAGACCTCGCATTTCACCATTCCAATGATCCTCGTAGATACGGAACAGCCATCTCGGATGCACGTGGTAAAAGCGTACGTAGATAGCGGAGCCCTAGGAAACTACGTTGACAGTGAACTGGCTTCCAGGATGAACCTGCCTCTCGCCCAGAAACCCACTCTAGATGTCATTACCACAGTTGATGGAACGGAAATTGCCTCAGGCCCCGTAACTCACTCCACCACAGAAATGACATTGCTGGTGCAGGATGGGCACCGAGAGACTTTGGTGTTTGATTTAATCAAGGCTCCGCAGTTTCAAGTAATACTGGGGATAACTTGGTTAGAAAAACATAATCCTAGTATCGCTTGGCGAGAGAAGAGAATTACCTTCCCAGAATGTGCGCACACCTGTTACCCAAGAAAATCTCAGAACACGGTCCTGGGTTCAGTAACTCCAGCTACCATACAACTGCCTACAGAGTATCTAGAGTTTCAAGACGTCTTCCAAAAAGAACAGGCAAATACCTTGCCCCCACACAGATCATATGACTGTCAAATAGACCTCATACCAGGCGCACAACCTCCCTGCAGCAGGATCTATGCCCTTACGGAGCCCGAAAATCTTCATTTACGTCAATACCTGGACCAATACCTTGCTAACGGTTTTATTCGCCCATCTAAATCCCCAGCATCTTCTGCTTTGTTCTTCATGCCAAAAAAGGAAGGCGACCTCAGAACGTGCATAGACTATCGCGCACTGAACCAAATAACCATTAAGAATCGGTATCCGTTGCCTTTAATTCCGGAATTACTTGACCAAGTAAAAGAAGCCCGCATATATACTAAACTAGACCTCCGGGGGGCCTATCATTTGGTACGTGTCAAAGAAGGCGACGAGTGGAAAACTGCTTTTCGCACGAAGTATGGATTATTTGAGTACCAAGTGATGCCTTTTGGATTATGCAACGCGCCGGCAGCCTTCCAGTTCTTCATGAACGATGTCCTCAGAGAACTTATCGATGTTTGTGTCGTCGTTTATATTGATGACATCTTAGTATACTCCTCATCAGAATCTGATCATATCAAGCACGTCCGAGCAGTGTTAGAAAAGCTATGCCAGTACAAACTATATGCCAAATTGGAGAAATGCGTTTTCCACACCACTGAAGTGGAATTTCTAGGATTCATTTTAACCCCGGGAGGAATCAGGATGGATACACGAAAAGTGGACGCAATTCTCAAATGGCCTTCGCCAAGCTCTGTCAAAGGGGTACAGAGCATGCTTGGTTTTGCCAACTTCTACCGCAGGTTTATTCCAGACTTTTCGCAGATTGTTCATCCCATCACAGCACTCTTGAGAAAAAACAAACGCTTCATATGGACAGACGAAGCTGAAAGCGCCTTTCAAGAATTAAAGGCCAAATTCACATCTGCACCGATCCTAAGACACCCACGTCCTGAACTCCCGTACATAGTGGAGACTGATGCATCCAGTTTAGCAATGGGAGCCGTCCTTTCTCAAAAAGATCCCAAAACAAACCAGATTCACCCAGTGGCCTTTTGGTCAAAAAAGTTCTCGGCTCCTGAATTAAACTATGCCATTACTGATAAGGAGCTGTTAGCTATCAAGTCCGCCTTCAAAGCTTGGCGACACTATCTACTCGGAGCCAGGCACACCATCACGGTTATCACCGATCATCGAAATTTACAATATCTAAAAACAGCCAAAGCCCAGTCTTCACGTCAACTCCGTTGGGCATTGTTTTTTGCCGAATTTGATTTTGTAATAACTTATCGGCCCGGTTGTAAAAATGGGAAAGCGGACGCCTTATCCCGAATAGGAATGGGAGAGACTGAAGTGACCCTGGAACCTGTACCCATTATCCCTGACCAGAGAATTCTTGGTATAACTTCAGTACAGACACTGGAAGACATTCAAGGATTGTCCGGCAGCTCTTTGATCCTCAAGCCTTACAAGATTGGGCCAAGAAAGGCCCAGATTTCTGCATCACCAATGAACTACCATATTACCGAGGACGTCTATTTCTGCCACAAAAAGAACTACAAGAACTAGTCATCTCTCAGTATCACGATACGTTACTAGAGGGACACCCCGGTATTACAAAGACCGAAGCTAAAATCAAGAAACAATTCTGGTGGCCCACCTGGCGAAAAGATATTAAGTCATTTGTCCTATCTTGTGGCATCTGCGCCCAAAACAAAAGTCAAAAAAGAAAACCAGCTGGGCTATTACAGCCTATGGACATCCCACCGATTCCTTGGCACACCTTGTCATTAGACTTTATCACGGATCTACCCCCGTGTAACGGTTTCAATACTATCCTAGTAATAGTGGACCTTTTTTCTAAAATGGCCCACTTTATTCCCTTAAAAGGGATACCCTCAGCCTCAACCCTAGCCAAGGAATTCCTTGAAAACATTGTTCGTCTACACAGTTTTCCATCTGTGTTAATTTCAGACCGAGGAAGTCAATTCATCTCGCATTTCTGGAAAAAATGCTGCCAACTGGCACAAATAGATGTCAGGCTTTCCACTAGCCACCACCCCCAGACCGACGGCCAAACAGAGAGAACTAATCAGACTCTCGAGCAATATTTACGCTGTATGCTACATCAGTCTGAAGGCAATTGGAAGGACACCCTATGGATCGCTGAATATGCGTACAATAATTCAGTACACTCAGGAATTGGGCACAGTCCCTTTTTTACCATATACGGACATCATCCTCGAACCTCGGATTTGGATTCACCCCAGCATTTAGAGATGCCCGCAGTAGATCATCTTCACACAGCCATTACTCAAACCTTTAAGGAAGCAACAGAACATTTACGAAAAGCCAAGGAAAAGTACAAGAAAAACGCTGATCAGCTTAGAAGAGAAGCACCACACTACCAGATAGGGGACCAAGTGTGGTTATCTACTAAGCACATTCCTCTCAAAGGAAAACGGACCTTTAATCCCAGGTATTTGGGGCCTTACTCCATCAAGGCCATTATTAACCCGGTGGCTGTCGAGTTGGAACTACCTGCTCATATGCGAATCCATCCTGTCTTCCACTTGTCTCTTTTAAAACCAGTGCAACCGGGAACAAGGCTAACCGACCCACCTGAACCTATCCTCATAGGCGGAGAACCCGAATACGAAATCAAGAATATTTTGGACTCAAAAAGAGTGAGATCTAAACTCTTTTACCTAATTGACTGGAAAGGTTATGATCCGCAGGAAAGGTCTGGGGAACCTAGTGACCACGTGCATGCACCTCGTTTGGTGAAGAGGTTCCACCGGGAATTTCCAGACAAACCACGGCCAAGGAGAGGAACGACTTTGGGAGGGGCCTTGAGGGGGAGTGCTGTCATGATGCCTGCCCCCGGGAAACCAGACCAGGCCCAGCACCCCCAGAAGCAGGCATCACGCCATTTGGAGCATGCCAAAAAGCCCCAGTTAGGGGCTGTTTGGGTGCAGTCCTGGCGCCTTTGGCGCCAGGCTCATAAGGACAAAGTCAGTCCTGGCGCCATAGGCACCAGGCTCATTAATGATAACTTACCTAAAGCAGACCATGCTGCTTACTCACCTGATGCAGACCATGCTGCATGAAGACCTAAGCCAAATGAGGTTTAGGAGGGACTATTTTAATGCAGGGACTACTTTCTTACCTGGGTGGGGCAGTGGAAGAATACTTACCTGGGACTTCTTCCAAAGCTATTTAAGCCACGCCCGGACAGCCACACGTGCTTCGGGTTATTCTGCAGTAGCAGCGTAACGCTCACCGTGCCTGCAGCAGCTTCCAGTCTTCAGCCACGCCCGTCTACACTCCGGAGCTCCTGAACCCTGCAAGGAAAGCAGAAGGAAAGGTTAGAGCAAGAGTTTTATTCATACTCACCTGAATCCTGCATCTTCCCGACTTGGACCTGGAAGAAAGAATCCATTAGACGCTCTTGCCGGGGCTCCTGCAATGCCGCGCTGAACTCACCTGTTGCCATTTTCAGCATTCCTTCACGCGCATCTTCAGTTTGCGGCCGCTCTTCATCACCTATGGACATAACAACAATAAGGTGAGCAACAGAGAGTTATCTAAGACAACAAAGGCAAATATTAAGACTTACTTGAGATCACCAGGGATACTCACCTAATCTCGGGTCGGCGCGACCTCTTTCGCATCCCCGCCGCACCCCGGCCCCTATGGGGAAACATTCCGCTACAGACTTACCCGGTTGCGGTAAACGCTTCAATCCACAGATCTTCCTCCGAATGGATGCCTGAAAAGGAAAAGACCACAGGTTAGAGCAAGCTTCCCTCTTTATTCCGAAACAGCTTTTATAAACACTTACCTGCGCATCTCTGGTTGCCACGTGAACTCTTTCCAGATCCATAAGGGCAACCTAGGGGAATTGGACAGAGTGAATTCCAGAAGTTTTGAACTCTTTATAACTATTACCTCTACGGAGTCAACACCGTCTGCAACTCGCCAACTTCCCACACCAGTGAGGCAACTGGTCATCTACGCGCCCCTGCACTTGAAGCAGGATGGAGAGTTCATCTTTCCAGATTATCAGGTGAGAATCTAAAGGAGTCCCAAAGTAATTCATGGGGAGAAGGTGGGGTTAAGCTTAAACCTCACAGGTGGTTAATTCTCCCTTTCTGAATTACAGAAGAGTATTCATACGAGCCACACAGACCAAGCTAGGTGGCCCGGTCCACTCCGTCATCTCGGCGCTCCGTGTATCACTGGAAGAAGTAACATCAGGCCGGTCCAGATCAACGCCCCCGTGGACACCAGGTGAGCGTAACAGGCACTCACACAGGAGAGGACCATGGCATTTTTCGACCCGGGTCAGGAGTCAGAAATAATTGTCGATGCCAGCCCTTTTGGCCTGGGAGCAGTGCTGACACAGCGTGACTCTGCCGGGAATGTGAAGCCGGTGGCATGCGCGAGCAAGGTCCTCTCCAACACCAAACAGCGATACCGGCACTGTTGTTTCTGAACCGGCAAACTTAGAATGAGGCCCAATGACTTTCAATTCATTCACATACACATCTCGAAAATCATATTACTAAACATGCTTACATCTTTTTTTCCTTCTTGCTTCCACCCAAGCAATAGTATATTGCTCATTTTGTCGATACAAATCCCAGAACCTGGAGTAACCAAATCATCTGAACTGTTAAACTGACTGCCTCGCCTGCTATCAACCTGTCCCAGAACATCTCTGATTGCAGTCTATCTTCTCTTTCTTCAAAATGCAGGAAGAACTACAGCCTGATATATCGTGACCCGTCCGTTGAGAGACAAGCTTCCATAACTGGCCTGATCTTATTATGATAAGATAATACCTCCCCAGTGGAGACAAGGTTGAGGCATACTCTTAAAGGCATACTCTTAAAAAGGCTTGCCTCACTTTTGAACTTGGGAACCATCCGATGTATTTAGGATACACCTTATTTTTTTGTCAATTGGGAGAAATGATTTTGCCAACACCAGCTTACGCATATTGTCCTAATCCAATCCATTTGCCCCAGGGACAGTGCAAATCCAATCCATTTGCCCCAGGGACCTGTTTACACTCAATGTATTTGTGATTAAGATCTCTACTCGCAATCGCATTCTAACAAGACCCTGATGACAAAGTGTGTTAGTTTCAGCACGAAAGAGGAAGTTTTTTGCTGTTCTAGAATGTTAATCTTGTCATATAGGGAATTCGAATGGGGAACTAATATCAACCTATATAATGAAATAAGACGCCATTCCACGCGCATCTTCATTGAGCTTAATCCCAGTTTGAATCCTAGGCTAGACATGGGAAGGCTCAAAGGGAGACCCAGGACCTTTTTCCACAGACGTCCCTCGACTCTATCCCAATTTGTCTGCCATATTAGTGGTTTTCTGTCTATCCTGTATAACCTGGCCAGAAGAACCTTTGCCATATAGAATCTCACCAGCGGCTCCAATGAGAACGTACAGTATGTTGTGAGCACTTTTTTCATTTAGCAGGCCAACTGAAGGGCCTTTCCAGACATATCTAACTCCAGCTGGCATGAAGTGGGGAATGAGTATAATTTAATACCAAATATGTCACTGTCTTATCAATTGGTATCTCATCCTCATGCTGGTAAGATAGCTCAGCGGGTTGAGTGCTCACTGCTGCAATCTGAGCATGATCTGCAGGTCGCAGGTTCAAATCCCGGCAAGGCCAACTCAGCCTTTCATCCTTCCGAGGTCGATAAATGAGTACCAATTTCGGTTGGGTGATATTGTATGTAAATGTGTGCTCTGTAAAGCGCTTTGGTTTAAGGCGCTATATAAATAACAAATCATTATCATTATCCTCTCCCAAAATCCACCTTCAATTACAAATCTGCTTGCCTGGCTTTTAAAGATCATTATCTTGGATGTGTTTGTGTTGATCATTAGATCATTTCCCACTGCATTATTGACCAAAACATTTAAGAGACGCCGCAAGTCGACTGGAGAGTGATCCAGCAGGACTGTATTGTTGTCATACTCCAGCCCCCTGATTTGAAAACCACCAATTGTGGGACTGGCCAATGCTGAGGAACCCAACGCCCTGTCCAGATCTGCCAAGTACAGGTTGAACAGAAGGAGGGCTAATAGACAGCCCTGCCTTACCCCTCTCTCTACACCCATTGGAGCTGACAACTGTCCCAATGCATTTAATCCAATCCTTAAAAGGATATCTTCATAGAAACACACAAGTATTGCGAAGAGCTGCCTCGGGATCCCCCAGGCATCTAACTTTAACCAAAGGCATTCTCTGCTGACCGTGTCGAATGCTTTTGATAAGTCAACCCAGGCTCCATATAGCAACGGCCCTCGCTCATCACAAGATTTTTCAATGATTAGATTTAACACCAGACCATTCAGGGAGGTGGATTGACCTCTCCTGAACCCGATTTGTAGTTTTAACAAGATCTTATTCTGCATAGCCAAGCCCTCCAACTCTTTAAGAAGCAGCCCTGCAAAGATTTTACTTTCCGCGTCAAGGAGGGCGAACGGGCAAAAGTTCCCTGGGTCAGTCCGGTCGCCCCCCCTTGAAAATGGGAATGATTATAGACGACTTCCAAGGAAAAACACCTCTCCCTTAGAATCTGCCCCAAGAGCACTGTTAATACTCCGGACCATGTGGTCACATTGCTCTTCAGGATCTGATTCGTCAGGCCATTAGGGCCCGAAGCTCTAGAGGAGGAAGACTTGGCAAATAGCTCTGATATCAGGCCCTCAGAGGTTTACACAGACCATGGTATGCCCGGTTCTTTCTCATAGAGGTCAGCCGTGAATTTTCTATATACATTTCTGCCACCACATTACTTTGTGCCACTAATTAGGGAAGTCTCGGATCGATTATTTAGGCCCCAGAAATTACGGGAATTTCCCTTCCCCAATGCTGTTAACATTAACTCACCATCCTTCTGATGTCGAAGATATTTCTGTCTTGGGGCCAATTTCTATATTCATTCTGCAAGGTCTTTTTCCTAATTTTTTATGCAGCTACTTCCATGGGCATTAATCTTATGTCTCTAAGTGCTTTACGAAGTAATTTCTTTTTTCTTTTTTGACCATGCTAAAAAATGAATGGGGTTGCATCTGGTACCTATGCAGGGCAGGTTCCCCAGGCAATTCCACAGACCATAGGAAGACCAGGAAGTTTAAAGGTGTACACTCGTTAGCTAGGTCCTCATCGGTCATGCCTGCTCATTGCCTGGATAGGCTCCTATTCAAACCCACACCTTTGTCTTTGTTTCACTCAATGGTTGGCCTTCTTTAATTGATGTTGTTGAGGAACCTGTATTAGCAATAGTTGTTATTGAACCGGGAGGTGTATCTTCTACCCTGCACTGTCTCTTCTGACTGCTCTTTGGATCTTTCACCAGAAGTCTAGCTGAAACTTCATTCACTGCCAGGATTGCATTAAAGGCCAATTTAGTTTTGAATCCCATTTCAGCTATAGAGAGAGTATCTCCATTTGGAAAGCAGAAGATTTCAAAGTCATCACTTGAAAGCAGGAAAAAATAGACAATATAGTGCTACGATTAAGAGCCCTGTGCTCTGCCCCTTTTCTCATGTATTTCAGCCATAATCATGGGATGGCAAACGGATGTAAGTCCAGTTCAGATGGCTCCCGGACTTGTTCAGCCAGGGAGTTAGCACTGGGTCTTTCAGAAGTCAATATTTGGCAATTGGAACGGCTTGTCTAAACTGATCTGCCCTCGTCCCAACTCTACCATCAGTTAACAAACTATGCTGTACCATTACTGGAACATTAGCTTTTACAGGTACAGGGTTGGGAGGGGAATTAACGCTGGTGCCAACCCCCGTAAGAAGATTGGAGACAGTTTGATTGTACTTACTGGCTGCGTGCCTGTTTGAGTTTGAATTACGAGCCCTGTCCCCTCACCGGGGGTTACTTCTGTCTGGACTCCAATGCTTGATTTTGCCCTTGGACCAGGGAGCTCATTTGCACGATCTTCTTTCTGGATTTGAGAACCTCCGCCAGTGGATCAGGCACAATTCCAGAAGCCAGGCATATGTTTACCGGAGCGCTCTTCATATCATGCTTAGTATGTCTGGACAGTTTGGATAGTTTGTTCCTTAGTTTAGGACCTCTTGGCCTGGCTCTGATAAGGCGTGTATGAAACTTGTTGAGGTTGTATTTTTGATTTTTCAGGCTTTTTGTTTATTTGGAAGAACATCCAGTCGAAAGAGCGTTATCAAGTAACTTGTTCTTCGAATGGATTGTGTCATCCCACGTATTCCTCATCTTTGATAGACTCCCAAAGCAGCGTTTGTTTTGGTGGAGGGAGTAAGAATTTAGCTATGAATGGTTTCCATGAACCAAATGGAGCACAGCCTTTCCAAAGCTTCCATCCTGGCCGAGGGAATACTGGAGGCAGTGATGCTTTGTGAAGAACGTGTGTATAGTAGACCACGTAGCCGCCTCACAAATATTTTTGATTGGTACGCTGCTTTGCAGAGCCATAGATGTAGCCATGCCCCTGGTGGAATGGGCCCTCAAGCTTTCTGGAGGATCCTTGCATGCCAGCCTGTAACATTCTGAGATTGCCAGATTGATCCATCTGGATAAGGTCTGCTTTGTCACAACCTGACCCAGTTTGCGACCTGTATGGTCTATAAAAAGCTGATCATTTGTACGAAGTTTGGATAATCTAGAGATATAGAAGCTTAAAGATCTACGTGGATCCAATCTGTGTATCTCTCCTCCTCTTTGCCAGGATAAGGTGGACGATAGAAAGTGGGCAATAGAATTTTCTGTCCTACATGAAAATATGAAAGGATTCTTTTGGGTAAAAATGAAGGCTTAACCCTCAGAACAACCTTATCCTTGTGGAAAATAGTAAAGGGTGGCTTGGATGATAGTGCCTGAAATTCACTCACTCTACCGTCTGACGTAAATGCTACCAATAGAATGGTTTTAAATGTTAGAAACCTTAATGGGTATGAATGTAGAGGTTCAAAAGGTGCACACATAAGACATTTTAATACCAGATGAAGGTCCCAAATTGGAACCTGGAAAGTAGATTGAGGGAACGCATTGATGAGTCCCTTTAGAAATTGAATTACCAGTGGGATCTTAAAATATGAAGATTCAGCTGACGAGCGCTTAAAGATGGATAGTGCCGCCAAATAGCCTTTAATTGTTCCAACCTGGAGCTCATGATTGGCTAGGTATAGTAGGAAAGATAATACCTCTGGTGTCTTGCATAGTAAAGGGTCTACATTCTTTTTCTTGCACCAGCTGCCAAATGTGTTCCAATGACAACGGTACAAGGACTATGTTGCTAGCCTTCTAGCTGAAAGCAAAACCTCCATTACGTCATCCGGGAGGTTCCAATGCTTGTTTCTCACCCTCTCAGAAACCATGCCTGAAGGCTCAGAGTCTTGACATCTGGATGGAGAACCCGAACCTCCTCTCGCGAGAGAAGGTCCTCTCTTTGTGGAAGACATATTGGAGGGCAGATGGACATGTCCAGAAGGTCTGCGTACCATGTCCTCCTGGGCCAATGCAGGGCAATTAGGATCATGAGTTTCCCGAACTTTCTTAACCTCTTGATCATGTGAGGAATGACAGGGACTGGAGTAAATGTGTACAGGAGTGGAAACTCCCAGTCCACCACCAACGCGTCTCCTAGAGCTCCTCTTGTAGAAAAATTCCCTGGAGCACTACAGTTTGCACTTCCGGTTGACACTGGGTGTGAACAGATCCTCTTGAGGGGTTCTCAAGAGATCTCTTCAAGGACTTCCTGAGCTAGTTCCCACTCATGGGAGACTGTGCTCTGCCTGCTCCGAGCATCTGCCTCCATGCTCTCCTCTCCGGCTAGGTGAACTGCTGATAGGGAGATTCCTTCTTGAATTGCCCAGTACCAGAGCTGCATTGCCTCTCTGCACAGTGGTAGTGACCCTACACCTCCTGTCCTGTTGAGGTAGTACATAACCACTGTATTGTCCGTCATTATCAGGACAGTCTTTCCCCATGCAGAGGGCAGAAAAGCCTTCAGCGCAAGTCTGATCGCCCTCAGCTCTAAAAGATAGATGTGTAGTTTGGACTCCGATGGAGACCAACGACCGCTGATTGTCAGATCGTTGGCGTGGGCTCCCCACCCCATGAGTGAGGTGTCCGCCACTACTGTTATCTCCGGCCATGGTTGCCAAAAAGGTTCTCCCTTCAGAATGTTGTCCTCGCAGGCCCACCACAGGAGAGCCTGTGTGACCCTGCTTGGAACCTGATGTAGGTCTGACATGTTTCTTGAGAATTGAAACCATTGTATCCTGAGAGCCTGTTAGGCAGAATCCTATGCAGTTCCCTTAGGGAGCACTACAGAAGATTAAGACTACAGGTATATGCAATAAATCCCCTTTGGTATCAGTCTGTATCACAAAGATTTAGTTGGTAGCTGTGGCTAAGCAGTCAGACTAATCTCAAGAGGGAGATGAGCAGTAGTCAGGGTTTACACAATAGGACTACAATACTATGGAACAAGGAAACACTGACCAAAGCTTTGTATCAAAAAGAATATATATATTTATTTTACACACTCTTAAGTCCACACACAAATCACTATCATTAAAGCAAGTTAAAACAATCAAGAGAAGTATACACAACTCCCTATTTAAATTGTAGACAAGTTTGAGCAAGAGTGAAAACGGAGCAAAACGGCACAGTGCAAACCAAGCAGAAATGGCACTCTAACAATTTCTTCAGAGGGAGGGAAAGGACAAGTCATACAGGGTTAGACTCCTAAAAGACACCAGCAACACTTTCCGATTGGATTGTGAACAAGTTAGGCAAGGTAGTACTTTGGCATAAGCAATACTTAGGTGAAAACCGAGCAAAATGGCACTTCAACAATATAGAATGGGGAAGGAAAGGTGGTTATAAGACTTTAGGTGCACCAACACATTTCTTAGTGAAAAAGCAATCTAGAGAAGGCAGTTATAACAGATTTAGCCAGAGTTAATAGGCCTGTGCCAGAGTCAGTGGTACAAGGCAAAGTGCCCAGGATCAAACGGTTCTAGTAGCTGCAGTCAAGTCTTTGTTTAACGATTTGAAAAGGCGGTTGCAGAAGGTAAAAGATAATGTTAGACGAAAGGGACGGCCAGCCCAGAAGGTAAGTAAAGGATTTAAAACACCTTTAGCAATACCCAACGAAATGGGAGGCCTGGCAGAACAATGTACCTTGAAAGTGGAAGAGGCTCCTGCGGTGACGCTAGTTCCTGGCAGTTCCTGCAGTTCGGGAGATCCAGCAGAGGAAGAGTGGCTCTCGTCGTGGAGGAAGGTTCGAGTGACTGAACTGCCCAGGGATGAAGCCAGCCGCGGTGATGCCAAAATGGAATAAAAGTTACGCTCCTTTAAATGGGAGGCCTGGCGGAACAATGTACCTTGAAAGTGGAAGAGGCTCCTGTGGTGGCGCTAGTTCCTGGCAGTTCCTGCAGTTCGGGAGATCCAGCAGAGGAAGAGAGGCTCTCGTCGTGGAGGAAGGTTCGAGTTACTGAACTGCCCAGGGATGAAGCCAGCCACGGTGATGCCAAAATGGAATAAAAGTTACGCTCCTTTAAATCGCGGTCGTGGTGGACGGATGCCTGGCTATCCAGTCTCCTAGTGCTGGGCACTGGTGATTCGACCAAGGCAGGTCCTGGAAGGCGATTGGCGAACTGCTTGGCCCCACCAGGTCAAGGGAAGAAGACTCTTGCAGGTGAAGAACTTCTCGAGTCGTTGGAGAAAAGTGGTGAGGATCTGCAGCAGGGCTTCACCGGTGATTCAGTCGTTGCAGATGTATTCAGCTTCTCTCCTCTTCGGGTTTCTTAGTTCCAGTGGCGATGTCTTGTCCTCCGGTCCTCAGAGCCCTGCTTTTATGCAGAAAAACCCCCTTTCATACAGCCTAGCTGTCACTCAGACAGTGGGGTGGCTATCCTGGTGGGATAACCCCCCAGCCTATCATGGCAGAGTGCGACTTGGGTTGCCTAGGTAACCCTGTCAAGGGTGCCTATTCCCCCTCCCACACATCCCGTCTACCCCAGACTCAGTGGCGCCAAAAGGAGGGCTTCTGTGCAGAAGCCCGCCAAAAGGACGAACAAAGGATCCCCGACCTGGGTTAGGATTTCAGAGAAAGACACGAGAAAGAAATATTTAAAAGATCTGGCAATAAAAACCTACCGGAGTAAAGTTAATATTAAAATAAACCAGCGGTATGTTAGAGGCTGTCAGTAAAAGTGGTAGCCTCGAACAATGGGAAAATCCCATAGGAAAATATTTGCAGCCGAATATTTACGGTAGTAACCACTGCCACCAGCCAGAAACTTTGGAGAGAAGGACTGGACGGTACCCTTTCGAAAATGAACACCAGAGAAAAACTATTAACCCTTTCCAGTACTTCCACAGTAAGATGGGTTGTACTGGTTTTGTTCATAACTATTGACTAGTAAAGTCAATGGAGACTTTACATGCCCTGGGAGACAGTAGTCAGTCCCAGGGTATGGAGATTATGTTTGGGGGTCACTATGACACCCTGTGTTACGGCACTGAGCGTGCTGTGTAACACACATGGAAAAAGATGATACCTATGAGGGTGAGAAAAACCCCATAGACCATAAGCACAAAAGATATTCTAAAACACACATCAGCAATATGTCTAAGAGTGGGAAAAAAGAGTCACACTCTTAGCAGAAGAAAAAAATAAACCCTTCAAATCCAGCAAAGCTGCTGGGGGACTCTATAGGTAAGGGAAACTGGCCTTAGAAGAGAATTCTCCCTAACAGAGCCCACTGAAGGGAACTCATTCTCAGGCGAGCCTCTGGCACCGGGAAAATGCAGGATGCCATGAGGCCGAGCAATCACAAAAAGTCAAAGGCCAGGAGACACTGGGCACTCTGAAATTTGGAGGCCATCTGCAAAATGTCTTGAGTTTTACCTCGGGTGGCGAGCTCTTTCCACAAGGATGTATCCAGTACAGCCCCGATGAACTGGAGCTTTTGAGAAGGTGTCATATGGGACTTATTGTAATTGAGGGAGAAGCCCAGTCCTGATCAGCCAATCGTCCAGGTAGGGGTAGACGTGAATCCCCTCCTCTCCTGAGACTCGCTGTCACCACCACAATCAGCTTGGTTAAAACACTCGGGCGGAGGTCAGCCCGAAAGGCAGAACTCAAAACTGATAATGAGAACCATCAACAGCGAACCTCATGTATTTTCTATGCTTGAGATGAATTGGCACATAAAAATAAGCATCCTGAAGGTCCGATGACACCACCCAATCCTGGGGTTGGAGGGCCTGAAGGATCTGAGAAAGTGTGACCATCTTGAATTTGTCTTTCCTGAGGAACCTGTTCAAGTATCTCAAGTCCAAGATGGGTCTCAGTCCTCCGTCCTTCTTGAGTATTAGGAAATATGGTGAGTACCATCCCTTGTTCCTCTCTGCTACAGGCACTGGTTCTGTAGCTCCTTTCTCTAGCAGGGTAAACATTTCCTGAACAAGGAGTGTATCTGGAACACTCAAAGAGTGGCTCCGGGTGGATGGTTCTGAGGTGTCTGAATGATAGGGGAGGCAGTAACCTTGGGCTATGGTTTCCAATGCCCAAGCATCCAAAGTAATGTCTCGCCATTCATTCAGATGCTGAGACAGCCTGCCTCCCACTGGTGTTTCGTGACTCAAGACCTCAGAGAGGTTATGAGGTGGCTGATGCAGTGGCTGTTGGTAAGGATGCCCTTGCTTGAACTGGCTATGTACCTCTCCCTCGTCCATCAAAAGGGAATCTTCTTTGGCCTCTTTGACCAGCCATTCCTCTCACTCTTCCAACTGAGGAGTAGTAGCAAAACGATCTACCCCTCCAAGGCTGTCCACTGGGGTGCCTAATAGTGGCCCCCAAGGATTTGGCTGCCGCCTTCAAGGTCTGCAACTTCTCAAGGCTTTCATCAGCCTTGTTGCCAAAAACGTAGGACCCGTCAAAAGGCATGTTAAGGAGCCTTGCCTGCACATCTGGCGCAAATCCTGACTTCCTCAACTACATAAAATCTCTGTATTACGGTGCTTGTTGCCTTGGCTCTGCTGATGCTGTCAGCAGAATCCAGACCCGACTGAAGAGACTCGCACATGGCTTCTTTGCCATCTCTAACAATAGCCAAGAACCTGTCTCTTTCCTCCCCTTCAGGAATGTGCTCTGCCACCATGGAAATACAGTCCCATAGAGTGAATGAGCATTTTGCTAGGGCACATGTAGAGTTGGCTGATTTAAGAGCCATGCTCCCTGCAGAAAATACTTTCCTTGCCCATGCATACTCTCTTTTCATCCCTATCTGGAGGGGTAGTTGGATAAGCTACCTGCTTTGAAGTTGCAGTAGCAGCCTGTACCACCAGACTCTCTGGTGTGGAGTGTTTTGATAAGCAGTAGTTGGGGTCACTACTAGATGGCAGTAGTTTGCTTGAGCCCTTTCCTTACCGGCTTCCTTGGAAGGCACGGTAGGAGCATGGATATTAGAGGGTTTCTGCCTCTCATATTTTTAGCATTTCTGTTGTAAATGCTTCCCATTTGGCCGGTGTAGAGGCCTTAGTGGAACAAGATACCCTCTCTGGGGAGGTGTCTGACACCAAAGTCGAATAAGGCGACCTGTGGTGCCTCTTTTTCAATTTACTCGACGACAATTAGGAGGGGTGGGAGCCACTCCTCGGCCTGGATCTTTTACCCTTCTTCCTTCGAAGAATGTCACCTCTCGGCTCATTGAAGAAAGTTTTTTTGACAGGGTAGTCGATGGGGAAATGTAGGGTTTTTTACCTACCATCAATTTCCCCTTTCACTCCTTCTCAGCTGTTCCGGTCATTGACTAGCATTTGGAGCAGGTCTTGTGCTCCACACTGATACACCACAGAGAAACGCAATGTAGGTCAGTTATCGATATCTTGGAGTCACAGGGCCTCATTACACGGTAGGCGGTGAGCCATGGCGCTATTAGCGCCATGGCTCATGCCGGTAAAATACCGGCACCGCCTTGGTGGAAAGGGGATTTACCGCCCCATTCCAAGGTTGGAGGGGCAGTAAATCCCCCTTCCACCATTGCCCTTCCCCATTCCCATTTCTGCCCCATAGGGCTCTATGGGAATGGGGATGGCGCTAATTACGGCACCGCAATTTTGCGGTGCCGTAATTAGCTCCGAGGTCCTTTGCTGGTTGGATTTTAACGCCTGCAAAAATCAGGCGTTAAATCCCCCAACCCGCAAAGGGACCTCGTAGTAAGGCGGTAAGGATTTACCGGTACCGGTATTTTACCGGTACCGGTAAATCCTTACCGCCATCCGTGTAATGAGGCCCACAGTCCCGACACTTCTTGAACCCGGTCTTCAGGGCAGTAGGTGTCGAGGAAGAAGACATTTTAGCAAATAGAACAAAAGAAGCACGCTGTAGTTTCTCGAAGCGTGAGCTTACTCAGAGAAAGGGAACTGAAGCCAACGGGCGCTTCGCGTACTATACATGCCTTCGATGAAATCATCCTCAAGACTGGGACCCTCAAGGGACATCAAGTTGACTGCATCGACGCACAGCACCCTCTGCTGAAAAGAAATTCTGAAAGAGCTGAAGCCGGGTATCATATATCAAAGATGAGGAATATGTGGGAGGAGACAATCTATTTGATTGGACTTGTACTTCACCTTTCAACTGTTCAAATACATTCACTAGAGTTGAGGACAAAGTGAAAGGCCTGGAGAGTAACCTGTGTGACTCCGGGACCACTGTGCCCATCAAAAGTTCTTTGTAACTGTTTGTTTTCCTGATCTGGGCATCGCCGCTGCGAGCACATAGCCTTGAGAGGGTATCACTTCATAATATCCCCAACAAAAATATTGCCGTAGATGAACAAGTTACTTCTTACCTTGTAACGTTCTTTCGATGGGATGTTCCTCCGACGTATTCCTTATCTTAGATATCTCTTTCCAGCTTTGCTGGCGTCGGAAATTTTTTCTCTAGAGGGCGCTGCGCGTCGAAGTCCGCTGAGTCGATGTCCCTCGACAGCCGCCGTATCGACGTCGACGTCATCCTGCCTATAAAGGCCGCGCGCAGCGTCCGTTGCTCAGTTCCGTTTTGTAGCCCACAATATTCTTTCTGGACTAGACTAATCAACCTGAAGGAGCGTAAGCTGCAACAACAAGGGAAGTAGTACTGCGGGGATGGATGGGAGGGTCGATAAGGAATACGTCGGAGGAACATCCCATCGAAAGAACGTTACAAGGTAAGAAGTAACTTGTTCTTCGAAGGGATTGTGTCCTCCGACGTATTCCTTATCTTAGATAGGCTCCCATAGCAGTGTTCTGTTATTGGAGGTGGGAGTTCTGACTTCATGCTTCCTTTTATTGATGAATAGAGTGCAATACTGCCCTTCCAAACCTAGTCTCTTGACTGGAGGAGGAATCCAAGTTGTAAAACCGTGTAAAGGTATGGACGGACGACCATGTGGCAGCCGCACATATGTCTTTAACCGGCACTCCTCTTTTGAGGGCCGATGAAGCTGCGATACCTCTGGTCGAATGAGCCCTAAGATTTTGAGGGGGCTCTTTTCCTGCCAGTTTATAACATTCCAAAATGGCTAGAATGATCCATCTGGAAATGGTCTGCTTAGTTATCGGTAACCCCAGCTTGTGACCTGCGTAGCCTACAAACAGCTGGTCTGCCTGTCTTATCCTAGCCAGTCTACTGATGTAAAAACTTAAAGCCCTTCTTGGGTCCAGCCTGTGTAACCTCTCTTCCTCTTTCCCCGGATGAGGAGGAGGATAGAAAGATGGAAGGGTAATCTTCTGAGTGATATGGAATTCAGAAACCACCTTTGGGAGGAAATTAGGCTTCACTTGCAGGACAACTTTGTCTTTGTGAAAGATTGTATGAGGGGGTTTACAAGAAAGAGCTTGTAACTCGCTCACCCTTCTAGCAGATGTAAGTGCTAATAATAAAACAGTTTTAAGGGTAAGAAATCTTAACGAACAAGAATGGAGTGGTTCGAAAGGTGTACCCATCAGGAAAGTTAGGACTAAGTTTAAATCCCATAGGGGAACCTGGAATGGTCTTGTGGGATAAACGTTAGTTAACCCCTTTAGAAACTGTATTACCAAGGGTAACTTGAAATAGGATGGTTCTTCCGCAGTGCGCTTAAAGATCGATAGCGCTGCGAGATAGCCCTTAATGGTGCCAACTTGAAGGCCTGAATTCGCCAAATAGAGTAGGAAGGACAAAACCATTGGTGTACTACATGAAAAGGGGTCGATATTCTTTTCTCTACACCAGCTGAAAAATCTGTTCCAACGGCAGCGGTATAAAGACTTTGTTGCTGGCCTTCTTGCCGAAAGCAACACCTCCATAACATCATCAGGAAGGTCCCAATCCTTGTACCTCAGCCGTTCAGAAGCCAAGCGTGAAGGTTGAGGGTTTTGATGTCTGGATGGAGAACCTGACCTCCCTTCTGTGAGAGTAGATTCTCTCTGAGTGGAAGTCGAATTGGAGGGCAGATGGACAAGTCTAGAAGGTCCGGGTATCACGTTCTCCTGGCCCAATCCGGGGAAATTAGGATCATGATTTTCCGGAATCTTCTCAACCTCCTGATCATTTGAGGAATGACAGGGACCGGTGGGAACGCGTACAGAAGCGGAAACTCCCAGTCCACTATGAACGCGTTTCCCAGAGCTCCTCTCGGGGGAAATTCCCTTGAACAGAACAGATCGCACTTCCTGTTGACACTGGTGGCGAACAGATCCCCCTGAGGGGTTCCCCAAAGGGCGAAGATCTCTTGAAGGACTTCCTGAGCTAGTTCCCACTAGTGGGAGACTGTGCTCTGTCTGCTCAGAGCGTCCGCTGTCAAGTTCTTCTCTCCGGCTAGGTGAACTGCCGATAGAGAGATTCCTTCTTGGATTGCCCAAAACCAGAGCTGCATCGCCTCTCTGCACAGAGGTAGTGATCCTACGCCTCCTCTTTTGTTGAGGTAATGCATGGCCACTGTGTTGTCCGTCATTATCAGGACATTCTTCCATTGTACAGATGGCAGGAACGCCTTCAGCGCAAGTCTGATGGCCCTCAGCTCTAACAAGTTGATATGTAGTCTGGACTCCGATGGAGACCAATGACCGCTGATGGTCAAGTCGTTGGCGTGGGCTCCCCACCCCGTGAGTGAGCCATTCGTGACTACTGTTATCTTTGGCCAGGGTTGCCAAAACTGTTCTCCTTTCAGAATGTTCTCCTGACAGGCCCACCACTGAAGGTCTCGAGCTACCCTGTCGGGAACCTGAAGAAGATCTGTCATTCTTCCTGAGAATTGTGACCACTGAGTTCTCAGTGCCCACTGGAGGGATCTCATTCTCAGGCGAGCCTCTGGCACTAGGAAAATGCAGGATGCCATGAGGCCTAGCAACCTCAAAAAGTCGAAGGCTGGGAGACGTTGGGCATTTTGGAACTTGGTAACCATCTGTAGAATATCTTGAGCCCTCACCTCTGGTGGCGAGGCTTTTCCCAGGGAAGTGTCCAGGATCGCTCCGATGAACTGGAGCCTCTGCAATGGTATAATTTGTGACTTCTTTAAATTGAGGGAGAAGCTCAGTCTGTGAAGGGAGTGGCAAACGTGATTTAGCTGGATCTGAGCTTGTTCCGAAGATACAGCCCTGATCAACCAATCGTCCAGGTAGGGGTAGACGTGAATCCCTTCCCTCCTTAGACTTGCAGCCACTACCGACATTAACTTGGTGAAGACCCTCGGGGCGGAGGTCAGCCCAAATGGCAGCACTCGAAATTGATAATGAGAGTTGCCAATTGCGAACCTCAGGTATTTCCTGTGTTTGAGATGGATAGGCACATGGAAATAAGCGTCCTGAAGGTCCAGAGATACCAACCATTCCTGGAACTGAAGGGCCTGAAGGATCTGAGAAAGAGTTACCATCTTGAATTTGTCTTTCCTGAGGAATTTGTTCAATTCTCGCAAGTCCAAGATGGGTCTCAGTCCTCCGTCTTTCTTTGGAATGAGAAAGTAAGGGGAGTACCAGCCCTTGTTCCTCTCCGCTACAGGTACCGGTTCTATGGCACCTTTCTCTAGCAGGTCTAAAATTTCCTGCAAGAGGAGCGGATCTGGAGCTTTTTGAGAGCTGATCCCCGGTGGATGACTCTGAGGTATGCGTAGGAGAGGCAGCCAGTAACCTTGTGCAACTGTCTCCAATGCCCAAGCATCTGACGTGATAGCCTGCCATTCCTCCAGATGTTCAGTTAACCTGCCTCCTACAGGTGTCTTGTGAGGGAAGTCCTCAGAGTGGTTTTGGGGCGGCTGATGCAGATGCCGATGGTAAAGAGGCACCTGCTGTTGCTGCGGCTTTTGAATATCTACCCCGTCAACCTCGGGTAGTTCTTCTTTGTCCCCTTTGAGCCGGTCGTCCTCTACCTCTTTCGAATGCGGAGTAGAAGCGAAAGGACTTGCCTCTCGCAGTGGTTCCTGTGGGACGAAAAGGTGTCTGACGGATTGCAGCACCTAGGGATTTTGCTGCTGCCTTTGATGTTTGCAGTTTTTCTAAACTGTCATCCGCCTTTTTCCCAAACAAAGAAGAGCCATCGAATGGCATGTTCAAGAGCCTGGCTTGCACATCTGGGGCAAAACCAGACTTTCTCAAACAAGCGAATCTCCTGGTTGTTGTACTTGCCGCCATTGCTCTGCTGATACTGTCAGCTGAATCAATGCCCGTCTGGAGGGATTCGCACATAGCGTCTTTACCGTCCTGTATGATATTTAGGAACGCCTCCCTTTCTTCTCCCTCCAGGATGCAGTCTGCCGCTGTAGAAGCACACTCCCAAAGTGTATGGCTGAATCTAGCAAGGGTGCAAGTAGCATTAATAGATTTTAACGCCATGCTACATGCCGAAAAAACTTTCTTTGCCATGGCATCATATTTCTTATCGTCCCTGTCCTGTGGGACGGTAGGGTAAGCAGTCTTGATGTCAGTAGAAGATGCTGCCTGTACCACCAGACTTTCTGGGGATGGGTGTTTTGACAAAAACTCTGGGTCTGCAGAAGATACCCTGTATTTAGTAGAGAGTTTTTTATTTACTGCCGGGACGACATCTGGGGTTTCCCAGTTCGTCATGATTTTCCTTTGAAGAGCTTTATGAAAAGGCACTACAGGATCCTCCTGTGGACCTTTATCAAGAATATCCATGAGGTCATCTTGTTGGAAAGCCTGTGAAGGTGTTGACCACCCCATAAATTCTGTGATCCTGGCCATTAAGGCTCTATAGGGGGTTTCAGCATACTCCCCCGGGTCTGGCCTAGCGAACTCCACCTCAGGAGAAGTGTCTAACCCACTTGCCTCATGTAAGGAATCATGGAGATCCTTTAACCTGCGCTCTTCTGAGGATAACTCCTCTTGAACTGGGGTTGCAGGTCCCTGCAACTCAAATATCTCTTCTTGGTCAGATAGTTCTCCCTCTTCCATAATTGAGGACATAGTTCTCAATTGGTCTGAACTCACAAAGGGTGTGAAACCCATCTCCAAGGCAGAGGGTGCCATACTTGTTGTTATCAGCCTCGAAAACGTCGATGTCGTCGACGCCGACGTTGAAGGCTTCGAGCGTGGCGTCGAAAACAAAGGCGGAGGCCTCGAGGTCCTCGATAGAATTGGGATTCTGCACGAGGAAGTCGACAATCTCGACGCCATCGTCATCGAGGACCTGGGGATAGCCACTGGGTGCGCCGCAACCGTGACTTTCCTTGGCGTTGACGCCGGTGTCGAAGATGGCGTTGAGTCGAGAGACCCGTGTGTCGAAGGTCCCTTCGACAACGGCGTCGAAGACACCGACCTCGGCGTCGACGGAACCTTCGAAGAAGGTTTCGAGGTCATAGCTTTACTCGAGGGTTCGTGACGCGCTCGAGAAGCTTCCCTCGCCGGGTACTGCGACTCGCAGCGTTTTTGACCTTCGGGTCTTTCGACCAGAGCATCGCTCTCGAGGGGGTCGAGGCCGCTTTCTCGAAGACATTCATCATATTTTTGCGGAATTCCTCCCATTCAGCCCGGGAACTATGTTTCGTGGGGCAAGGGATTCTCTTAGGAGAAACAGAGGAAGAGGAGGACGGAGAAGGGGATCTTCGACGTCTCCTCTTCGAGTGCTTCGATCTCGAGGAGTGATGGGACCCACTCCGAGACCTGGAGCGCGAATGGTGACGAGGAGACGAATGTCTCGACTTCGTCGAGGAAGAAGAAGCTCTTGAAGTCTTACCTTTTTCCAGCTTCCCCCTACGCTCCTTCAGGGCCTTAGCTGTCATGGACATACAGTCCTCGCACTCCGAACAATGGTGTTCAGCTCCCAAACACCACAGACAAACTCTGTGAGGGTCAGTCAGCGACATCTTTTTCCCACAGTCTCTGCATTTTTTGAAGCCGGACCGAGGGGTCGTCGGTTCCGACGAGGAAGCCATCGAGTATGGATCGAATATCTCGAGGAAATAGGATAAATTCTCTACGAAACTGAGCAACGATATTCCGAGGCACTGAGTAAGCGCGGAAAAACGGAACTGAGCAACGGACGCTGCGTGCGACCTTTATAGGCAGGATGACGTCGACGTCGATATGGCGGCTGTCGAGGGACATCGACTCGGCGGACGTCGACGTGCAGCGCCCTCTAGAGAAAAATTTTCCGAGGCCAGCAAAGCTGGAAAGAGATATCTAAGATAAGGAATACGTCGGAGGAAACAATCCCTTCGAAATGGCCGTTTGGGTGTCCAGCCAAAGGATTGAAAACAAAAGGATCAAATGCCTTTTGTTCGACACCAAAAGGACCGAAAAAAAAGGGGCGAATGTTTATTTATTTATTTATATATTTTTTTAGTTTGGTATGCATAAACAAAATGTTAAAAAGAAAACGGGAGTTGGGGGAAGGGAACCCCCCCATAAAAAAAAATGTCAACCTTTTTTTTCGGTCCTTTTGGTTTAAAAAAAAAGGGCATTCGATCCTTTTTTTCGATCCTTTCACCTACAACAGGCCGTTTGGTTCGCCGTAGGCGATATTTTTGATGGGGATATTGTGGGAGCAGAGGTTGCAGGGGTGTCCCCCGCAGTGTCCATGTGTGAATTTTGCTGCAAAAATATGGCGATATTTTTGCATCGCAATATTTTCGCGGCAGAATTAACACATGGATCCCTTGAGAGGGGCTGATGCCAAGATCAGGCTCAAGAGTAGTGCTTGGTTGGTCGGACTGGGTACACAGGGGAGAGATCTTCCCTCCTGCCTCTTGGTCACCCGGGCCGGAGTCAGATCTTCTAACCCTGATCTTCGTATACTGAGAGACTTTCCTCATCAGTTGTTATTAGAGGGACCATATCACCCAGACTTCAGCTCCTTCTCTTGGGAAAGTAATCCTGTATTTTTTTATTCATCGTTGTTGCTCTAATAGTCAGTTCTAAGATAGACAATAGGATGGACATAGGGCACTGTCTTGGCGGGAGTGTATCCCCCACTTCGCACAAAGTAACATTATCATCAACTTTATTGTCATTATTATTCCCGTCCTTCGCGATGGCACTATACTTATTTACTTGATTCACTTTAGACACTGACTCTGTGCCAATTGAATTGCCTGTGCTGCCATGGACTCGTGCCCCAACCAGTTGGAAACATGAATTGGATGATTGTTTTACCATAGATGGCTCCAAGTTCTTGTCCAGGGGCTGACCATCGGGTTCCGGGGCCCTCAAGTCATCCACTAGTGCGCCACTTCTAAAGAAGTAAGTAGACGCCATGATCCAGCTACAGACAAGAAACGCCAGTTTCACTGTTTGGGCCTTTCTTAGTGTCTGTCTAATTTGCACTATACAGCAGTTGTAGGCAAGGACTTAGGGGCTATATTAACAGTCTCAGCACAGTTTGTAAATTCTGTACACATTAAAGGCTGCGGGGGGGGGGCTCAGAGTGCAAAACGCCGGCGCTGACTCACTGACGGTGGATGCCTTGAGCTCCAACGCTCTGGGCCGTCTCGAAGAGCTGCGGATCTGCCTTTTCTGCTTCCTCTCGGTGGCTAGACTCCAATCCACTGGAAGGAGCACTTACCCTGCAGCCACGCCAAACACTCCTACAACAGTCTGCAGTGCTCCGCTTCGGAGTCTTGATTTTGATGCAGGAATTTTCTCAGCCTACTGTAAGAATTGCAACAGACCAACGAGTCTGCAAAGCACTGACACCAACATGCCAAACAATCCTACAGCACTCTGCAGTGCTCAGTTTAGGAGCTGTGATTTTGATGCAGGCATTTTCTCTGCCCACTGTAGGAAGTGACAACAGACCAAAAAGTCTGCAGAGCACTGACACCAACACACCAAACACTCCTACAGCACTTTGCAGTGCTCTGCTTGGAGCTGTGATTTTGACGCAGGAAATGTCGCTGCCCACTGTAGGAAGTGACAACAGACCAACCGGTCTGCCATTTAGGGTAAGGAACATTTTCTAGAGAAAATAAATGGTGGCTTTGAGCTAACTTGCTTGACCACATTGGTCAGAGGAGCTGAACTGGAGGTAAACTTCGAAGGATGGCTACTGGCTGGTGCTGTGGCAAGTGTTTATTCATGCTTTTTTAAACCCATCATAACATTGATGTTGCTTGCTAAACAAACCAGAGTACCACAACCACAAGGATGTCAGATTGTATTGCACTGATGATCACTAACTAGGTTGAAATGTGTATGTTATTTTCTGCATCCATTGAAGCGTTCTGTCTTGGGTTGACAAAGCATAGTACTGCCCTTAAAAGAAACCCATCTTCTAGATCTAAAAGCGTGCTTTTGAACTAAATTGCCTACTAACAATGGTGCTAATTTTCTCAAAATTAGTCATTTGAATGCAGGAAGCCGTTACGTTTACACTTGAACCTAAGTGGGTCCCTGCCACAAATTTTTAACCAGGTTACTCACTGTAGTGACCACCTTACTCCTAGTCCATAGTCCCCTCTCCTCTATACTTATGGGACATTCCTCTATCCTGTGGGACGGGACAGGAGCGCTTTGCAAAAGCATCCACATTTTTTTTCAAACATTTTAGTCCTTCCTCTCTTTGTACGCGGGGCCCGGCACACGGTCGTAACCCCGCCCATATCGGGTCCACCCAGCGCATCGCCCGTCAGTCCTTTTCTATCTCCAGGTCAGAGACCTTTTAGCAATAACAGAGGAACCTTATTAGAGGGGACGGCGCGTGGGCATATGGATGAAAGGGGACTATGAACTAGGAGTAAGGTGGTCACTACGGTGATTAACCTGGTTATACTCCTACGTCCCATCCCGTTTCCTCCATACTTATGAGAGATTCCCAAGCACTCCTTAGAGGAACTATGGGTGGATGGAAAAAAACCCTTACTGAAACAGCTTCTTCAACACAGCCTGACCAAACTGAGCATCGGATCTTGAGCTCAGGTCTAGACAATAATGCTTACAAAAAGCTGATGGGGAGGCCCAAGTAGCCGCCTTTGCGATGGTCTCCCAGGGAACATATTTTTGAAAGGCAACAGCGGCTACCTTGCCCCGCACCAGATGTGCATGAATACCTTTAGGAGGCTTCAGCCCGTGGACGGTGTAAGACTCCGTAATGCAGGCAGCGATCCATCGGGACATAGTCGCCTTAGAGGCCTGCTTACCTTGTGGATTACCAAAGGTCACGAATAGTTGAGAAGAGCTCCTAAATTCGAATGTACTGTCCAGATAAGCTTAAGAGCCCTTCTAACATCCAGGCAATGCAGAACGCTTTCCGCCTGTGAAGCGGGGTTCGGGAAAAAAGACCGGCAGGGAGATCGACTGGTTCAGATGGAAATCAGAGACCACCTTCGGCAGGAAAGCAGGATTTGTCCGTAGGACCACCTTATCCTTGTGAAAAACCAAGAAGGGATGCTCCACCGACAAAGCCTGGAGCTCACTCACGCACCTTGCTGAAGTGACAGCAACCAAAAAGGACACCTTCCATGACAGGTGCTTGAGGTCCGCCATGGCCATTGGTTCGAAAGGTTTATGGCACAACGCTGTCAGGACCACATTTAGATCCCACGCCGGGTGCGGACTACAAATCGGAGCATAAAGGCGCGTCAGGCCTGCAAATGTCTCTTAACCACTGGATTAGACAGAGAGTAAGAGCATTGGTCCATAGATAGGTAGGCGGAAACCGTAAAAATATAAGTTCTACATGACAGAATGTGAACACCCGACTCTGCTAAGTGGGACACAAAGGACAGTACAGTGTCAATTGTAGACCCTCTTGGGTCCAGCTGCTTGTTTAAACATCAATGACAGAACATGAGCCATTTGCTTCTGTACTGAGATCTAGTCGAGGGTTTTCTGGCTGCTTGAATAATGCTCACGTTATCCGCAGACAGGCTAAGATGTTCGAAAGACCTGAACTCAGGCACCATGCCGCCAAGCTGAGTGATTGTGGGGAGGGGTGCCACAGTTGTTGTACCCCCTGGTGAAGGAGATCGGGGGTCACCGGTAACCTGATCGGCGGATTCACCGACAGGGGCTATGAGTAGAAGAGAACAGTTCACTGAGTTCTTCAATTTGCAAATTGTCCAATGAACTAGAGGCAGAGGCGGGAAGGCATAAGCCCTCATGTTGTGTCATGGTATCTCGAGAGCATCCCCCAGAGAGGAGGTTCACAGTCCATATCTGGAGGCATACAGATGAAGCTTCCTGTTTGCCACCAAAGCAAAGAGGTCCACTTCCAGAGTGCCCCAGTGCAGGAAGATCCATGAGAGGACCTCCGCCTTCAGTTCCCACTCGTAGCGGACAATCGTCAGCCGACTGAGGGCATCTGCCGTGACATTCAGCTGGCCTGGGATGTGTACTGCAAGTAGCCAGACCCCATGACGAACCGCCCATTCCCAAATTTGGATGGACAGGTCCACAAGAGGGGGAGACTTGGTGCCCCCTTGCTTGTAGATGTAATACATCGACACCAAATTGTCTGTGCGAATAGGGACCACCTTGTTGGCAATGATCGGTCTGAACGCCTTGAGCGCTAAAAAGATCGCCAGAAGCTCCAGATGATTTATTTGGAGGAGCTTATCCTGAGGCGACCAAAGATCCGAGACCTGAAGAAGATCCCACGTCGCACCCCACCCCGCAAGGGAGGAGTCCGTTGTGATTGTTACCATCGGGGCTGGGTCCTGAAAACCTGCCCCCACCAACAGGTTGCTGAGAGACGACCACCAGTCCAGGTCCGATCTCATGGAAGCCGGAATCGTTATCAACTTGGAGTCCGGATCCACAGACTGAAGCCAAGAACTCCGAAGAGCCATCTGAGTCTGCCTCATCTTGAGACGAGCAAGAGGAAGTGCCAAAACGCACAAGCCATGAGGCCCAGCAGCCTTTGGAACCACCAGGCCGACATGCTCTCCGACTGCGCAAACATCTGTCATGTGGCCAACAGATCTGCCATTCTGTCCCCGGTCAGGTACACTCTGCAGTCGATCGTGTTCCAACGAAAACCCAGGAAAATCAAGTCCTGAGAGACCGTCATGGAAGATTTCCGCCAGTTCACTGACAGCCCAAAGTGGAACAGGAGCTGGAGGAGAGACTGAAGATTGCAGGCGGCTTTCAACGGGCAAGGGCTGCGTAAAAGCCAGTCGTCCAAATACGGATACATATGGATACCCTGCAGACGAAGATAGGCCGCGATCACCAACATCATCTTCGTGAAGACATACAGCGCCGAGCTGAGGCCAAAAGGAAGCACTCGAAACTGGAAGTACTCCTCTCCCAAAGGGAAGCAGAGATATCTCCTGTGTGGATTCCAAATCAGAATATGCATGTATGCATCCTGAAGGTCCACCACGCTGAGCCAATCGCCCATCTGCAAGGAGTATCTGGCCGGGCATGATTATCTTGAATTTCTCTTGGGGTAGGAAAGATTGAACTGGGAAAGGTCTAGGATGGTGCGCAGGCCAGTCTGGTTGGGTTTGGGCACCGTAAACAGCCGGGAGCAGAAGCCCTCCTCTCGCTCCCCAAGGGTAACAGATCTGAGGTCCAGCAGTTTCTTCACGTCGGCTTTTAGGGAGGGCGATCCCGACTGCTGGAAAGGAGGGTTGAAAGGTGGGGTAGGGGGTAAGGGTAAGCGGAAGCCCGCCCGAGCGCCTGACAAGACCCACCTTTCCTTGGTGATGGTCTGCCACCCCTCCCAATGAGACGCAATGCGTCCTCCCACCGGGATCTCGTGCGAGCGCGGAGAACCCTCATTTGGCAGGCTTTTCAGTGGCGTTACCACCTGAACCTGAGGAGGAGGCTGAGGAACGTGAGAAAAACCGAGTCCGTTGCTGCCTCTGGCGGTTATTACCTGAGGGAGTATCCACTCTGCTGGATTTCCGGTCTAGAAACCCCCTGAAACCAGAGGAGGGCCGGCTTTGCGACAACGGTGTCTGGGTTCTAAAAGGAGTTTTAACCAGGACGGACAAGGATTTAGCTGTCTGGGTGCTGTCCTTCGTTTTGGTGAGCTCCACATCCATTGTGGAATGGAAAAGCTCCTAACCTTCAAACGGCAGGTCCAACACCTTGTCCTGCACCTCCTTTGAGAACTTGGCGGCATGCAACCACGCCTGTCGAGAGGTGTCAACTCCCAGCATAAGGCCCCGAGCCGACGTGTCGACGTGATGAGCCGCGGCCTCAAGCAGATCCTGGGCCAAGACCCTGGCATCAGACAATCCCGCCTTAAAGTCTTCCAGCTTCTTGACTGGAATGAACTCCTCGAACTCCTACAGACCTTTCCACATCATCATATTCGCCCCCGCTAACACCAGTTCCGCATTAGCCTGCCGGAGCTGCAAGGCTGAGTTAGTGAAAATCTTCCTCCCAAGGGAGTCGAGGAGCTTGTCCTCCTTCCCCAGAACCTGAATACCCATCGTAGAAGAGGATGCTGCAGGCCTGGACTGCAAAGTGGCCGCAGCCATCACTGTGGAGGAGAGGGGCGGACAAGATGACAGGGCCACCTTTTCCGAAGAATGCAGCCTGTATCGCGTGTCAATTTTCTTATTGACAAAAAGCCCAGAGTGTGGCTTTTCCCAGACCCTACGGACCTCGGCCAAAACGTCCGTCTGCAAGAACAGGCCGGTACGCTCCAAAGGAGACAGGGTGAACGCCGCCGAAAGCACACCCTCCTGCGGAGCGGTTGCCTCAGGCACCGGAACATCCAATAGGCACATCATGTCCAGTACCCGGTCATTAAAAGCTCTAATAGAGTGGGGCTGGTCTTCGCTGTCCTGATCGCCCTGCGCATCATCCTACAGGTCAGGATCCTGCTGAACCGTGTCAGCACTGCCTTGTCCACAGGGGACAATGGAGGCAAGGGCGTAAGGGTTGGGGAGGCACCGTAGGCAAGGCCACCAGAGGAACGGGTGGAGCCGGAGGCACATGCGGGCACATCTCCCTAAAAAGACCCTTGACTTTCCTATCAAACTTAAATGTCAAAATCACTCTAAAACTCTGTATCGAAATCTAAAGAATATTACGATGAATAAGGTTGAATCAATTCTTAACACCATAACTGATCCTATATCTGACACTCCAGAAAATTCAATAAAAAGGATCTCATTCAATCTAGAAAATGTTGCTAATATTCTAGCACCTCTAAAGATGAAATTGGCTAAAACTGAAACCAAACATAATGCATGGTTTACTCCAGAGCTTCAGTCGTTGAAATCACTTACCACTAAATCATATTATATGTGGAAGAAGCATAGTACTCTCCCACTCCTTAACAAATATAAAGCTTCTGTTTCCACTTACAAAAAGGCTATTCTTAAAGCGAAATCTTGCTTTTTTAATGATAGAATACAAAATGCTCAGCATAACACGAAAGAGCTTTTTTGTATTTTAAAGGAACAGGAAAGAACTAACCATACCATTCCAGATAGATCTATCTCGGATGATGCCACTTGGTGCAACGTTATGCAACAAGCTATGCATAAACAACTCGATATTATTAAGGAAAATATACTAGAGAAAAGTATTAAACTTAAAGGCACTGAGCAACGGACGCAGCGCGTGGCTATTTATGGGCATGGTGACGTCGGCGCCGATACGGTGGCCGTCGAGGGACATCAACTCGGCGGAGGTCGACACGCAGCGCCCTCTACAGAAAAAAATTTACGAGGCCAGCAAGCTGGAAACGTATTATCAAAGATAAGGAATACGTCGGAGGACACAATCCCTTCGAATGGTCCTTTCATAGAGCACTAACAGTTCCATCTTTTAATCTATCTCCCATAACAGACAAGGATTTAGAAACTATTATCACCCAACTAAAGCCAACAAGATGTAAAAATGATATATATACTACTATGATCATTAAGACTTGTGCCCCCTCACTAATTACTTCCATACGCCAATTTGTTAATACTTCAATATCCACCGGCACGATTCCGCAGGAACTTAAGAAATCCTGGGTTATGCCAATCTTGAAAAAACCTGGGCTATCTGTTGATATGCCAAATAATTATCGCCCCATTACCAACACTGCATTTCTACTTAAGATCTTGGACTGTGTGGCGTACATTCAAATTGCAGATCATTTAAAGTCATATCCCATCCTTAACAACCATCAGTCTGGTTTTCGAGTTGGATATGGTACTGAAACAGCGCTTCTCAAACTGAAGTCTACACTGATGGCTCGTATGGATAAGAAGGAGGCATCTCTACTCATGTTGTTGGATCTTTCTGCGGCCTTCGACCTGGTGGACCATGATTTCATGGCCACCAGGTTGTCTGAAGTGGCCAACTTCTCCCCTTTAGCCTGCAAATGGGTTTTGTCCTTTCTTAGTAATCGAGACAGTAGAGTCTTTCACAGAAGTGCTGAATCGGAGCCTATTATCACATCTTGTGGTGTCCCTCAGGGTGCTTGTACTTCTCCCTGCATCTACAATATTTTTACGGCCCCTTTGTTTGCAATGCTCGACCAGGAGAATATTATATTTACCAACTACGCGGATGACACTCAATGTGTCATCCCGCTCTCTGGCTCTCACACTCTGGATGAATTGGCCATCTATAGAGTCTTCTCTCTAATTGAGACCTGGATGGTTCATAATAAGTTACCATTGAATAAATCAAAAACCGAACTGTTGGTCATTGGCTCCCCACGTACTATCACTAAACTTGGCCCACTGTATGATAACTTCCAACAGGGAAAAGAATCCATCAAACCACTAAAAAAAGTGAAAACATTGGGAGTGACCTTCGATCAGCACATGACCATGAAACAACATGTTAGTAGCCTTGTTTCGTCATGTGCATATTATATTAAACTTTTAGCACACCTAAGGCCTCTTATTTCCCAGGACAACGCAGAGACTATTGCAAGAGCTATTATAGGCTCAAAAATAGACTATTGCTCTAGCCTTCTTATGGGCATTAATAAGGCTGACTGTAATAGGCTACAAATCTATAAAAACTGGGCTTATGAAACTTAAATATAGAGACCATGTCACACCAGCGAGACGTGAGCTCCATTGGCTATCTGTGGTCACTAGATTCCTATTCCGCACTCTGACCATTGTACATAAGTGCAGATCTGGGAATATGCCTGGATACCTACAACAGCTATTATCCACAAGAACTAATTCAAGATCATTGAGGTCAAATAATGTATACCTCCTGTCTGAACCAAAATGCCACACTGTTAGAGTAGCCAATTCAGCTTTCTTTGCCAATGGACCCAGAGCTTGGAATGCTCTTCCGCTGGAGCTGAGATCCATGGACTCCTTAGAATTGTTTAAGAAACGATTAAAGACCTACTTGTTCCATTAGACAATCCTGATGCCCTTGATATATTATCTGGTTGCCTTGCTGTATGAACATGCTTTGTTTTTTGTTTGTTCTGTCTTGTAGCGCCCTCATGCCCTCGGGTTCATGGACGCGCTATACAAATGTATTAAAGTAAAGTAAAGTAAAGTAAAGTAAAGTAAAGTAAATACTCTCTCATGGGGTCGGTACACATGAGCATCTGAAATTTGGCGAAAAAGGTGTCCTCCGGAGACGGTTTTGGAGCTACCGGAGGAGGCCTCTCATGAGGAGGATAATTCCAGGGATGCAAAGGGGAGGGTTGCCACACAGGCCCATCCCCCGATGTAGCCACAAAAATCAAGGGTGCCGAACCCACAGGCAACGAGACATTGTGCAGAAGGGGCATCCGGGCGTTCCAGTCGTAAACCGGACGAAACAGATGCGCAAAAGGAATTTTATGTTCACCCACAAAACCAACTCCTACACCTGAGGCCGATGGCGTAGTTGTAGGGGAAGCGTCCAAAATGGCTGCCGTGGTCGTGGCGGGAACGGCTGCCATTTTGCCATCACCTGAGGGGAACTGCAGCACGTGTGGAAGTGAGGCAGGGGTTCCCGTCGGTGGGTCAGGGGTCTTTATTTTAGCCTATACCTAAGGAACCTCGGCCGAGGTGGTACTATGAGGCCTGGAATGTTTCTGCGACATATCAATAACCAAACTAGCCTTCACAGGAAGGACCTTGGCACTGCCGGTAAAGGAGGAACTTTCACTCCTTGCCCCCTCAACAGTTCTGGCGTCGACACAAGAGCGGGAACGGTGAGAAACAACTTTCACGGATAAGGCCTTGCCAGGCCTCTCAGAAATGTTGGTTTCTTTAGCCTCTGTACGAGGGACCTCGGACCCAGGTCTGGTAACAGCCTTACTAGCGTGGGCCTCGAACATCCGTTCGGTAACACCAAGCCCAACCAAGGCCTCGGGCGCACCCCGGTACTTTTGAGGGAATCCGATAACGAGGCCTCAGAGCGAGCTCCGGTACCCCACGACTCAGTAGAACTGGGTCTACAAGCAGCCCCCACAGGAGGGGCCTCGGAGTGCACTCCGGTATCCACAGGCCCCTTAAGGAGACCCTCAGAGAAAACTCTGGTACAATTATTAGGCCCAGAAGGCACCTCGTGGCAATCCCCGGTGACAGAGCGGCTCACGGTACTCCCGGCTCGGGAAGAATCCGGGAAGGTGTCTCCTGGCCGGGGTGCTCTGAAAAGTAAAGAACTTGCCAGGCGTTTCTTCTTTTCGCCAATGAAAGATTGAAAATGCAAAGTAGGAGTATGCTGGAACACCTCCTCCCACCGCTCCAACCGACGTTGAAGTGCCCGGACCAAAAGGGAGTCGCAATAAAAACAGGAGTCCCAACGGTGGTCCGGACCAAAACACTCTAGACAAAGAGGATGGGGATCTGCCCTCGCAAAGCATCGGTGACACGATGAACAATCTGTAAAGTCTAGTTTGAACGACATAGACAGACTAGTACACGATCGCGAGCGAGAGCCAGAGAGGAAAAAAGGGAAGAAGATCTTCTGTGGATGCAAGCGCGCCCAGTCCCGAACGAGCAGAGAAAAGGACTGGTGGACGATGCGCGGGGCAGAGCCGATATGGGTGGGGTTACGGCCGCGTGCTGGGCCACACGTAGAAAGAGAGGAAGGACTAAAATGTTTGAACATTTTTTTGGATGTTTTTGCAAAGTGCTCCGGTCCCGTCCCACAGGACGGAGGAATGTCCCATAAGTATGGAGAAATGGGGACGGGACGTAGGAGTATTCATTTGCACTGCAGGGAGTGTAAATGCGTCCGTACAAGCGTGTAGGCTTCATTTTTGTCCTTTACATATGCACTCTGCCGTACAAAGTGAGTAAACGCTGTCTGTAATGCCAGGCAGCGTTTACTTTTCATAGTGACCGCCACTTGGCATGTTCGCATGACAAGCGGTGCTCACAATTACAATTAAAGCATGTCGGGGAGGGTTTAATTTCAATTGTGACCACTCCTTACCAAGCTCATGGTGAGCAGTGTTCATAAATACAATTAAACCCTGCCAGGCATTAATTGAAATTCTTCAGGCTTACTGCCATGCTTGCATGGCAGGGACTGTGTACAGTGGACCCCACGGGGATCTCCAGCATTTGGGATGGTATGAAAATCTTTGTCGGCGCAGATGCTGGAGCATTTGTATGGTGGAGAGGTAGAGCGAGGTGGAAACGCAGGTTGCATTCTGCCCCTCCTCTCTGCCATACAAATGCTTGAAAATGTGCTATGCTGTGAACGGAAGGCGTTAAAGCCTTACTTAAGGCGTTTACGTTTTCCATTCACGTTTCGACTCTCATGAGCATGTGCTCCAATGTGTTGCTCAGTGGCTCTGAAATGGAGGTGAACTTTCAGGGATGGTTACTAGGTGGTACAGTGGCATGTTTGGTTTAACTGAAATGGCTATTCTATTTTCTCATTTGGGGGCGAAAGGTTTTTTATGCTTTTTTAAATCCACCATAACATTAATAATATATAATATATATATATATATATATATATATATATATATATATATATATATATATATATATATATATATCTATATCTATATATATATATATATATATATATATATATATATATGAACAAGTTACTTACCAACTGTAACGTTCTTTCAATTGGATGTTCCTCCCACGTATTCCTCATCTTAGATATATCCTTACATTCAGCTTTGCTGCTTCGGAAATGTTTTCTCTCTCTCCACCAGAGGACGCTCCACTCGAGGCGGCGGCGTCGATGTCCCTCGGTGGCATCCGTCGAGCACCAACGTCATCCGTTGTATAAATGCCTCGAGCGTGCCCGTTGGCTTCAGTTCTGTTTTTTCGTGTATCAGAGCCCATGAATTGTAGTTAAAGGTGTGCCTCTTTTGACCCAAGCCTTAAAAGAATTTAGAGTGTAAAGCACATAAACGGTACTGCGGGGTAGGCTGGGAGGGTCGATGAGGAATACGTGGGAGGAACATCCAATCGAAAGAACGTTACAGTTGATAAGTAACTTGTTCTTCGAATGGATTGTGTCCTCCCACGTATTCCTCATCTTAGATAGACTCCCAAAGCAGTTTTGTATAGGAGGTGGGAGTACAGACATTCTTTTAGTCATGTACCAAATGAAGTACTGATTTAGCAAATAGACCTGCTTGAGAGGTAGTTGAGTCCAGAGCATAATGTTTTATGAAAGTATGCATGGATGACCATGTGGCTGCTGCACAAATATCTTGAACAGGGACATCCCTTTGAAGTGCTGTTGAAGTTGCCATGCCCCTAGTTGAATGAGCTCTCAATCCATCAGGGGGATCTTTCCCAGCCAGCCTATAGCACTCAGTTATGGCTAAGATTATCCATCTTGATAATGTTTGTTTGGTTACAGCTAGTCCTAATTTACGGCCAGTGTATCCTACAAACAGTTGGTCACACTGACATATTTTTGTCAGTCTTAAAATATAAAAGTTAAGAGCCCTTTTAGGATCTAATCTATGTAGTCGTTCCTCTTCCTTACTTGTGTGAGGAGGAGGGTAGAAAGGTAGTATTATTTTTTGTGACAGGTGAAAGTCTGAGACGATCTTTGGCAAGAAAGAAGGTTTAACCCTAAGGACAACTTTATCTTTATAAAAGGTGGTGTGAGGAGGACCACTAGAAAGTGCCTGTAACTCACTTACCCTGCGGGCTGATGTCAATGCAATTAGAAGTATTGTTTTCAGAGTAAGAAGCCTTAATGGACAAGAATGTAAAGGAATCAAAAGGAGCACATGTAAGGAACTTTAATACCAAGTTTAAATCCCACACAGGAACTTGAAAAGGTATTGGAGGAAATACATTATTTAAACCTTTTAAAAATTGGGTTATTAAAGGTATCTTAAAGTAAGATTCTTGCTCTGACGAGTGCTTAAAAATAGATAGCGCTGCTAAGTATCCTTTTATCGTACTAACCTGGAGCCCCAGATTAGCCAAATGTAACAGAAAAGATAATATTGTAGGAATATTACATTGAAAAGGGCCCACATTCTTATCCCTGCACCAGTTACTGAACTTGTTCCAACGACATCGGTACCGAGATTTAGTTGCTGGCCTTCTGGCCAAAAGCAAAATCTCCATAACATCATCCAGAAGGTCCCAATCCTTGTATCTCAACCTTTCAGAAGCCATGCATGAAGGTTGAGTATGGACCTCTGGATGGAGAACGTGACCTCCCTCTTGCGAGAGAATATCTTCTCTTTTTGGAAGACGCATTGAAGGGCAGATGGACATGTTGAGAAGGTCTGGGTACCACGTTCTCCTGGCCCAATCCGGGGCAATTAGGATCATGGTTTTCCTGAACTTTCTCAACCTCCTGATTACTTGAGGGATCAGAGGGACTGGAGGAAACACATACAGAAGAGGAAACGCCCATTCCACTACGAATGCGTCTCCTAGAACTCCTCTCGGGGGAGATTCCCTTGAGCAGTACAGCTCGCACTTCCTGTTGACAATGGTCGTGAACAGATTCACTTTCGGGGTTCCTCAAAGGGCGAAGATCTCTTGAAGGACTTCCTGAGCTAGTTCCCACTCGTGGGAGACTGTGCTCTGCCTGCTCAGAGTGTCTGCTGCTGTGTTTTGCTCTCCTGCTAGGTGATTGGCAGACAGAGAGATCCCTTCTTGTATTACCCAGAACCAGAGCTGCATTGCTTCTCTGCACAGTGGTAGTGACCCTACTCCTCCTCTCTTGTTGAGGTAGTACATGGTAGTACATGGCCACTGTGTTGTCCGTCGATATCAGGACATTCGTTCCCCGTACTGAGGGCAGGAAGGCCTTCAGTGCCAGTCTGATTGCCCTCAGCTCTAATAGGTTGATGTGTAGTTTGGACTCCGATGGAGACCAACGACCGCTGATTGTCAACTCGTTGGTGTGAGCTCCCCACCCTGTAAGTGAGCCATCTGTTACTACTGTTATCTCCGGCCATGGTTGCCAAAAAGACTCTCCCTTGATGATATGTTCCTTGCAAGCCCACCATTGTAGATCCTGTACTACCCTGGTTGGAACTTGTAAAAGATCTGTCTTATCCCCTGAAAATTGGGACCATTCAGTCCTGAGGGCCCATTGAAGAGATCTCATACTCAGCCTGGCTTTTGGCACCAGAAAAATGCAGGATGCCATGAGGCCGAGCAACTTGAGAAAATCGAAGGCCAGTAGACACTGGGCATTCTGGAATCTTATTACCATCTGCAGAATGTGGTAAGCTCTCTCTTCGGGAGGCGAGGCTTTGCCTGAACAAGTATCCAAGACTGCTCCGATAAACTGGAGCTTCTGTGATGGTATCATGTTTGACTTTTTTAAATTCAGAGAAAACCCTAGCTTGTGAAGGAAGTGGCAAGTCTTGGATAGATGATCCTGGGCTTGTTCTGGAGAACGTGCCCTGATCATCCAATCGTCCAAAAAGGGGTAGACGTGAATCCCCCCTCTTCTGAGACTCGCTGCCACTACCGCCATCAACTTGGTGAAAACTCTTGGGGCGGAGGTCAACCCGAATGGCAGAACTCGAAACTGATAGTGAGAATTGCCAATCGCAAACCTCGTGGTAAGCTCTCTCTTCGGGAGGCGAGGCTTTGCCCGAACAAGTATCCAAGACTGCTCCGATAAACTAGAGCTTCTGTGATGGTATCATCTTTGACTTTTTTAAATTCAGAGAAAACCCTAGTTTGTGAAGGAAGTGGCAAGTCTTGGATAGATGATCCTGGGCTTCTTCTGGAGAACGTGCCCTGATCATCCAATCGTCCAAAAAGGGGTAGACGTGAATCCCCCCTCTTCTGAGACTCGCTGCCACTACCGCCATCAACTTGGTGAAAACTCTTGGGGCGGAGGTCAACCCGAATGGCAGAACTCAAAACTGATAGTGAGAATTGCCAATCGCAAACCTTCTGTGCTTGAGATGGATTGGCACATGAAAGTAAGCATCCTGAAGGTTCAATGATACAAACCAGTCTTGAAGTTGGAGAGTCTGAAGGATCTGAGAAAGAGTAACCATCTTGAACTTGTCCTTCCTGAGGAACTTGTTGAAGTCTCTCAAGTCCAAGATGGGTCTCAATCCTCTGTCTTTCTTTGGTATGAGGAAGTATGGGGAATACCAACCCTTGTTCCTCTCCGCTACAGGTACATGTTCTATTGCACCTTTCTGTAGCATGGTTAAAACTTCTTGCAACAGGAGCGGGTCTGGATTTTTGGCAGAGTTGTATCCCGCTGGGTGATTCTGAGGCTTCTTTTGAAAAGGAAGGCAGTAACCTTGGGATACTGTTTCCAGAGCCCAAGCATCTGAGGTAATGCCCCACCATTCCTGCAGATGCTGTGAGATTCTGCCTCCCACTGGGGTCTTGTGGATCAAAACCTCAGAGTGATTTTGCGGCTGCTGCAGCAGCGGCTGAAGGGACAGATGCCGCTGCTGGGACAGATCTAGCACTTCTTCCTCACCCCAAGGAAATCTCTTTTGTCCTCTTTGACTGGCCTGTCCCCTTCCTCTCCCAAATGAGTAGTAAAAACGAAAGCGACGACCCCTCCAGGAAGATGAGCCTGTGTATGGGGCGTTGTTGAGGTTGTCTTATAGCGGTACTGAGTGATTTTGCCACTGCCTTGGAGGTCTGCAGCTTTTCTAAACTTTCATCTGCTTTGCTGCCAAACAACCTAGAGCCGTCAAATGGTATATTAAGAAGTCTAGATTGTACATCCGGTGCAAAACCTGACTTTCTTAGCCATGCAAATCTGCGTAGCACTGCGCTAGATGCCATGGACCTACTGATACTGTCAGCTGTGTCCAAACCTGCTTGAAAGCATTCCCCCAAAGCCTCCTTGCCATCCTTTACTATGGATAGGAACCCGTCACGTTCCTCACCTTCTGGGATGTGTTGAGCTGCCGCTTACATGCAGTCCCATAGGGTATATGTAAATCTCGCCAGAGTGCAAGATACATTTGTGGACTCTAGAGCCATGCTCCCTGATGTAAAAATCTTTTTAGACCATGCATAAATCTTTTTATCATCCCTATCAGGGGGAATTGTAGGGTATGCAGCATTTCTAGTTGATGTAGCTGCCTGAACTACCAGACTTTCTAGAGATGGGTGTTTACTTAAGTATTCTGGGTCAGAATTACAGGGTCTAACATATTTCTTATTTACTGCTGGAAAAGTTTCAGGTCTTTCCGAAGCAGTAATAACCCTCCTTTGTAAGGCAATATGAAGAAGAAGTATGGGGTCTGGCTGAGGTCCTTCTGACGGGATATCAGTCATGTCATCATCCTGATATACAGGTGAGTTTCCACAACATCCCATAAATTCTGTAACTCTATACATTAATTTTCTATAAGCTAAATCAGTATGTTCTGCTGGGTCAGGTTTCTCAAATTCGTATTCTGGAGAAGTATCCAGTCGACTTGCTGATTGCAAACATTCATAGAGATCTTGCATCTTAGAACAACATTTGTCAATTGAATTGCATAGATTTTTACTAGTGCAACTTAACCATAACGTCCCTTCAACAACATTTTTTGTCAGTGAATTTAATTGGTTTTTAGCAGGATACCCTTGGTTTGTAAACAAGAACTGTGCAACATAGTGCAACTGCTGGCACCATGTTAATGAGGACAGCAGTCGCCGACTATGCGTCTGTTTGCGGAGATCGTGTGGCATCCAACCTGTTTAGGAAGGCAGGGGCTCTCTTACATAGTGGTACCAATTACCAAAAGCAAAGAACATAGTGCAAGAATTGCAAGGGAAAATAGAGTAGGTTTGCAAATTGTGTACTTATGAAGCAAACAGGAAAAAGGCAGAGGGAATGCGCCATAACGGAATGCATCAACAACAGAAGTGACGTCTGCCTTCACCAATCTTACCGCACTGCTACTCTGAAGGGGAACAAAAAACGAACTGCCATAGTAACGACTGGAAAGTGCCAAGACCTGAACGTCACTACAATGTAGTAAGGACCCTAAACTTTGTCTAATAATTGCACAGGTGCTGCAGTATGCAAAAGTACAAAAGCATAACGTGTCTTTTTGTAATGCAGCAATGGCAAGCACCTTAGAGTGGCAGGATGAACATTTCCTTCATGATGCAGTGACTTTCTATAGTAACCCCATTGGTACGCACAGTGCTGTGAACCGTAAATGATGTAATATATATTGCTTCATGTACACCAAACACATTCTTTTTTTTTCGGTAAGAGAACATAATGGAAAGGAAGGCAAGGCCGTACAAGGAGCAACCCTTCCACGGCAGTATATGTGCATAGGAAAGGAAAGAAACTCTGTGCATAGGAAAATTGACTGCATGGAAGTCAAAGTGGAGGAATTGGTGAAAAATTGTGCCGCTTTAAAGGTTGCGTACAAGGATATATTTTGGACAAAATGAAACAGCACTGGCACACCTGCACGTGCACTCCTTCCCCATATCGGAGCCCGCCATTCCCTCAAACGTTTCATGGGAGACATTACGGTAATACATCAATATCTTCCTCCCCTCACAACCAAGTTGTGCAAATCCCCATTTCTCCATAATAAGTATCCACTTCTGCTACCCCTTCCCTTTCCAAATGGGGTGTATGCATGTGTACAAGTAAACTGTAATAATGAGAATGTTGCTGAGTATTTGTGTGGTATTCTTTTTTACCTGAAACGAAGTTCTGACTCAGCGGCACACAGTCCTCGTTGCAATGACCGCAAGTACGAAAAAAGGTAAGTGTCCCATGGAAACCGCAGCTGTACGGCCTATCCACAATGACAATGGAGGCATCCGTACGCCGCCAGCAGGCTCTGCATGTCCGCATGTTGTCCACCACCTATCAATGCGTGTGGGAGTACACGTTTGTGCGTAGTGCAAGTACACGCATGTGTATCTGTTCCTCTGTGTCCTGGAAACATCGCCACTGTGCAACATATGCAAAGGAACGTTAATTAGGTCGGGGCGTCTACCAAACACCCTACAGATGTTTATACACATAAACATCCCACCTGCTGTACCCTATAAATAGCCAGTGTCACCCAAAATTGTCGGCGCACGTGTGGAAGGGGAAATGGGCCGGAAAGTACACGCTTACAAACAAACCACAATATGCAGTTGCACATGTATGTATGTTTTGGAACAATATAAGCCTGCTTTCTGGGTGGAAGTTGTCCACTGCAACCCTACAAAAGGGCACACAGCAGAGGTGCTGTACAATCTGTTTGCAGCTTATCAGAACCGAGTAGCAGGCTACATAGGTTTGCCTTGTAAGTAATGGTGCACCAAATCTGTAGTTCTCCAGTGCCTCTGCAACTAATAGCAACCATGTCAGTCCGTCTGAGTACGCACAGTAATGGAAAAAATTATGAACGGGCCTTGCTGTGACCCACACCCATAGTTGCAATAGTCCCCACTGTCCCAATCTCATGGGTAGCTAGCAGCAAAGGGGAGTATGCGCACATGCATTTCCCCAAGCACGGCGAGGGCCGTGTCCCAATGAAGCAGAAACATTCCTTCTTCCCTTCCCAGTGTCTTGTTTACAGCACGCCGTCATTGCGTACTGTTAAAAAGTTCCACACGCTTCCACCAATGACATTGAAGGGCTCTCCATGAAAATATATCAGTTCTGTACAACAGTTCACTGCATAAACACCACGCCCAGAAACGCTGTTGCGCAATCCCTGTGGCTCCATAGTCCCATTTCCCTGGGCGCCATCCTTAAAATCCCTGGATGTGGCTTTCGTGCTGTGTGCGAGCTTGGGGAAATAACTTGCAACCAGGGTAGGGGGAGTTTGTTGTAAGGGGTTGCTCTCAAAAGAGCTTTTTTATGCTTCTAGAGAAACACCTTTTTTCACTTTTTATTTGCTTTTTTTGTGTTTTCTTGTGCGGACGTTGTTACAGTAAACTCTTCACCGCATCTTGTATACGGGCAAACAAAACAGCATTACCAATGGGTGACAAAGAAATGCCATTTGCTTGGAAAAATTTGGCATTTCCACAACCAATGAGGTCATTGTTGCAGAAGAACATCCCAGCAGCGGACAAAAAAGTATACATCCTTCTGTTGATCAGATACCTTCCTACCTCTGGCTCAGAAACAACTTCCATGAGCAATGTCCCATACTCTTCGTGGTGTTATGGATGAGAAAAGAACAGTGGCAGTGAGAAAAAGCCTCTTCACAAGTTTTAGCAACCTCTTCAGTAGACGGAGCAAGCCTAAACAAGACATGTAACCCATATGCATGCCGCCGTAGTGGATGACGATAACATCGGCTCTAGCAAAAGTGGCCAGGTCTTTGCAAAGTGCATCCATGTCGGCGAAACTGCGCTCGTAGAGACTGTTCCACAATGCGACCACTCCTTCCAATCCGAAATTGTTAGCAAAGTTTCTTTCCAGGGCACACTTGTGTAGATCTAGTAGAAAGGCATCACCTATAGGCAACACAATGCGTTTCACCATGCCAGCCAGCCTCACTACGCAGAATGCAATGTACATCAGTTTGACCGCCCCTTCCTGTGAACCACACCCAAAGTACCTGATTGGATAATCCCGAAAGTCCCATGTCCATTGGCCAGCAAGGTAAGAAGCGCAGATTGTGGCACGTGCGGTGCCCAAAGTACTGCGAGGGCCGCACCCCAGTAAAGCAGGAGCAGTCCTTCATCCCTTTCCACTATCTTTTGTCCAGCATGACCTCACTGGGTACAGGTAAATGGGCACACACAATTCCACCAATGCCATCCAAGATGTTACCCTCTAACACTGTCAGTTCTGCATAACACTTCATAGGTATCGTTACAAATTCAGCCTGCTAGTGTGCTGTCACTGGACAGCACGTCCAGTAGAAAGTTCAGTAAAAGATTGCAAGTTTTGTGCATCAACATTCATCCACTTCAGCACCCATCACCACAAAAAGGAGGTAAGGAAACGTTTTCTGCACTATGTGTATGACTGGGTTATAAGTGCCTCTGCGCACGGTATCTGCCACTGAGCGGCCATAACGTTCTTTAAAAGCATACTCGTTTTTTCCCCATCCCCTACCATCAAGTGGCACTTCAGTGATATGTGCTTGCAACGTTCTCATTTAGCCATATATTTAACACGGTAATATCGAAACAGGAACTCTCTGCTTTCCTTCCGAAATGCTACGAAATGTTTTCCCCACTAACCCATCTCCCATGTAAATCATAAAAAAATGCCACCAATAGCAGCATTCAATGTATGGTACCAAGCGAAAGCAACTTTCCAAAAGATCACTGTCTGCACAGCTGTACTTATGGCTACGCTGCACTATTGCAACAGGATCTTTTAAAATCTGCCCCCTTCTACTCTCCGCCCTCTGGAACACATCCAGAAGTGGAGTACGTGACTTTGGTTGGTATCTCTCCTGCACTGAAATGTTGCCAATAGCTCCCAATGGCTGCGAGGGATAAAGTGAGAAGACTCTGCTTTATATGGAAGGCCTTCTTGCCCCTGGGAGCGCAATATCTTCAACTGTAACTTCCTATATATTTGCGTGCGCAAGCTCTTCCCTCATCCCCCTCCAACTCCCTCAGGGTCAGGCGCCTCAGCAAAAAACCAGTTGGTGGTAGTTGTGCTTTTTCACCTGTGGCCTTCCTCTGCAGGAGCCTCCCTGGCTCCCTGACAATTGCGGGGAACCATTGCCGGTTCCAGAAGCACCTCAAAGCCTTTATCTTAGCGTCTGCTGTTTCTGCTCCTCTCCCCGGCTAACTGCCTGACGTAAACTGATTCTGCACTACTTACCTGGCGATTCTGATGTCGGGCCCATGTCACTTCCCCCGCCAGGCAAACCCCTGCACTGGCTTTCTAGCAAACTCTGCACTTTAGGACTGTTTTCTGAATGCCTAACAGTGCATCCACCACCTGTTGTGTGCACTTATCCGTGCACTTGGCACAATACTTATTGTCTTTTGTTCTTCTTCCCATGTACTGTACCTTCCCCTCCCTCATCCCATGCACTTGGGCGATGTAAGTCACACCTGGTCTAGTAGGGTTGTTGTCTCTGTTCCCCCTCCCTTGCCTTGTTGCGCTTTGGTAGACGTGTTTGTAGTCGCATTACGAATGCCATAGCATACAATTGCACATCATATGATATCATATGCACAATGCATGCACCACAGTAGGATGCCTACCATTTACTGTGTACACTGAAAAGTTGTTTTTGGTTTTCGGCAGTACCACACTTATTGCACACTTTTCAAAAAATATTGCGCACATGCAGCACAGCTTGCATTTTACTAACTGCAAATAAATACATACAGTTAATGCATACACCCAGGATGCCTGCCCCTTACCTTGCACACTTCCACCATACCCTTCTACACTTATTTGTGCAAAGAGACCTTCTTGCACAGTGTTTGCGTACACACCAGACCCACCAACCTTATAGAGCAGTGTCTTTTGCTAAACAATTTCCTTTCCATGGCTCCCATCCAGAAAATGGCTGGATGTGGCACGTGGAAGCGTGAAAGTACAGCGTAATCTGCTGAGTTTTCATGCAAGGGAGGGAGGTATGTGTGGGGGGTTTGGGGGGTAAATGTAAAACTGGGTAGGGCTTTGTGTCTGTAGTACTGTCTCAGAAAACAAAAGTTTAATTTTATTTTGTTTATCCTGTTTTTGTTGACTTTGTTTGCTTCTCCTCCTCACATTTGTACGGACTGAACGTCAACGCTTCTCTTACAGTTCTACAGGATTGTCTGCAACACTGTGTGCAGAGTGGCAAACAAAACAGCATTGCCACTGGAGGTCAAACAAATGCCATTTTCTTGGAACCACTGCAAATCTTGATCGTTAATGCTGCCATAGTCGGTGTAGAATATCCCAGCACTGCACATAAATTCACACATGCTTCTGTGTATGAAACACCTCCCGACCTCTGGCAGTTGGCAAATTACACCGGCATGGTCCCATGCACCTCTTGGTGTTATGGAGAGAAAATCACCTTGGCAGTGGGAAACATCACTGCTGTCATCAACTTCTTGAGGTGACGGAGCAAACGTGAGTACGACATGTACCCCAAATGTAGCTCTCCGTAATGCACGAACACAACATCCACACTGCCGACAGAGGCCACACATGTACAAAGGAGAACCATGGCACCGAAACCCCACTCATACACTGTGCCCCAAAAAGCCTCCACTCCTTCCAACTGAAAGTTAGTAACAAAGCCTGTTTCCACGGCATACCTGTGCAGATCTTCCACAAAGGTATCACCCACGATGAGCACTCTGCGTCTGTCCATCTCTATCAACCTCACTGCATCGAGGTTTTGGGGAAATATATCACTGCCCCTTCGTGAGACTCACACCCTTGAAAACTGATTGGATAATCCCTGCAGTTCCATTTGCAAAGCACCATGCTCAAAAGGGCAGATTGTAGCATGTGCGCCTTCCCATTTACAGCGAGGGCCACACCCCAGTAAAGCACAGGCACTCCTTATTCCGTTTCCACTACTGTATATGCAACACTCCCGCATTAGGTAGTATGCAATAGTCACACACGCATGTAGCATTCACATCCAAGACCTCCGCATCGAACACTATCATTTCTGCACTGCACTGCAGACATACCTTTACACACTCACAGTACAGGTCTTGTGCCATGTGAAAGCGCCTCCAGGTAACAGCTCCCCAAACCGATGTATGCTTTCAGCATCCACATTCACCCAGAGCAGCACCCAGCACCACAAACTGCAGATAGCCATAGTTTTTTTCCTTCCAGCACTCTAATGATAACATACTTCAAAGTGAAGTACAGTAGTTACTAATCTGCGCAATGCACACTACTCAAGCACATACACTATGTAGTTGAACCCTATGCACTGTTACACACACACTTTCTCACCACAGCACTCAGTGGACACACTGCAGAACTGGCCACTCCATAAGCTCCTGCCATGCACTGGCAAATGCACTATGTGCGAACAATGAGCACACCAATGCAATCAACAATGCATGCACAACTCACAAACGAAACACAACAATCTGAGGAGTAGCTGCAAGCAACCCACGTAGCTGTTCGTGTAAGGCTTCCAGCCATGCATCCAAGATGCTAGGCCCTCACCACACACAGCACTTCCTAGTGCACCCCACGTTGTACTCCTCATGTCATGTGTAATGTATTCCCCATCTGCAATTGCGCCTGCCACCTTTCACCCTGGCCACATCATTGCATGCATGGCCCCATGACGGTGGTTGTCTGTGCTGAATGGTATGTGCGTGCCTCTGTACATTGTCCATATTGCAACTTTCTAATGCCGCTGACTTCCTTTCATGGGGCAATGTGGTCAAACACTGTGGCAAGCAAGGGTCTTATAGGAGCCTAACCATTGTAAACGCAAATGGTGACATGTGGTTCCCTATTGTGCAATAGGGGCAATGGTGAACACCATATGCTAATGTACGCATAGCAGCTCACTTATGCTGTTCTACCAAGTGTACAATGTCCTCCGCAACCATTTTGTGCTACTCACCAACTTGAAATGGATGCAGAGTGACAACTGCATCGCTGCATTATGTTGTGGTAGCTGTGATGAAGGCCTAGGCTGGTGGGTGCATGGCCTTTGGCCTACGTCCTTGCACCCAACAGTCTCAGCCTTGGGCACACTCACCACAACATAACAGTGCCATGCAGGCAACCATGTAGGCATGTGTCAGAAATCACAAAGACAACATACGCACCAGCACTTCCACCCAACCGCCGCACCATATAGCACAAGGGCAAGGACATGTGTTCCACTTACTGTAACGCAGAAACATATCGCTGCGTTTGGCACTGCTATCCACTTCCAATCAGAAAGCAGCTTAAGCATGCCAACCAAACAAGATAATCTTCACAACATTGGGCCTGCTCCCAAAACTCTAGTATGTGCATAGGACCAATGGTGCGTAGTGCACTGCAACACTTACTAATCTGTGCAATGCACACTACGCAAGCACATATAACAACCAGTTGCACTGTGACCTCTTCCATATGTACACTATTCCATTAGTGCACCCAGTGGACACACTGCACGACTGGTCACGGCAGCATCTCCACCCATACACCGACAACTGCAGGTTGTTCTACCAATCACCACACCCATGCAACCAACATTGTGTGCACTGCAGCCGAACCACACACAAAAAGCAACAATGTGGCACCTACTTTCAACCAGTGGACATTCTTTTCTGTACTAGGGCTGCAGCCATGCATCACTGGGGCTATGGACTTACATCAAACAGCACATCATAGTACACACTATGTTTTAATCCTCATGTTTCGTGGAATGCACCCCCCCTTCTGCAAATGTGCCTTCCAACACTCATCACAGAAAGACATTGCCGCTGCAGATGCCATGTCATAACGAAGGCTGCCTGGAATGACCACAGAAGATTGTTGCCTGTGAAAGTATCCGCGCATTGGCGGAGCATGCATGGATAGCGCTGGCACACCACTGTCTTCTTCTAATGAGATATATCACATGAAGCACTTCTCACTCCCGCACCCTTTCCATCCCTTCTTCCCACCTCCAGATGCCGTACACTGTTTTTCAGCCCCTTTCGCCACCGCATTGTCTTCCGATACAACATGCCGCCGTCATGGAACACTTTTGACACTCATACCGTCACTGCACACTGCGTTGCAATCAACATTTTGACCGTGCTGCGAACAGGGAAATGGGATGCCGGAGCGGAGCCAGATATGACAAATTTTACTGCTCACACTGCTACGTACAAAAGGCCCACCCATGCACACAATAGCTTAGAGCCTTGCCACACACACCACAACACTATCCTTCGATACACCATGGCAGCGTTTCCCAAAACCTTTGATGCACAGCACGCTTCCCTCCAGTCAACCACCGGCCATGTCTTATGTTCGCCGACAGGCCAATGAGACTTCGGTCTGCAGAGCAAACAGGGAAATGGGTCTGTGAAGCGGACCCAGATATCACACATTTTTTGGGACGTACATTTCAGTTCTTTGCCCCAGCTCCTGCTGCACATTTGGTGAAAATCCGCCCAGCCGTTCGGCCTGTAGACGTGCGCAATGTTTTTGCCCATTCAGTCTATGGGGAAAAAAATATTTTGGGTCCTCCCCCTATCACTTTGCCCCCCCCCCCCCCCCTGCAAGAAACCTCACCCAACTTGGCGAAAAAATTCAGAACCGGCCATATACTTTTTTTGCGAAGTTTGGTGACGATTCCTCCAGGGGGAGCGAAGTCATAAGCTGCCGAAAAAGTGCTCTTCCTATGGGTTTAGCAACTTAACCATAACTACACGCCCGCTACTGCGGGCCATGTTATATACATATATATAATATATTAATTGAAAAAACTTTAGTTAAGAGAGAGTTAACATGATCAAATTTAACGCAACATAACACTTGAAACTCAGCAGATGTGGGAAGTGATGACCATTTTAACTCTGCTACCCACCGTAGATGTAACTCAGGATGTAATTTAGTATGTCATTGTGAATCCCATCGTTATATGGTCATCACTTCCCACATCCGCTGAATTTCAAGGGTTTCGGTGCGTTAAAGCTGATAACCCTTAACTCTCTCTTAACTAAGGTCTTTTCACTGAAATTCAAGGGTTTTATTATACTATAGTTTCTTCAGGGCCCACTAGCCATGACCTTTGTCCTTGGCCACTGTACAAGTTGCACAATACATTTCTTCAAGCACAACAGCCATGGCCCTTGGACATTGCCACTTTACATGGTGCACTAATACATGTCTTGGGGCCCGCTAGCCATTCCCTTTCGGCCTTGGGCAGTGTACATGCTGCATCAATATGTTTATTCCGGGCCATTAAAAAGGGTCTTCAGCCATGGCCACTGTACATGTTGCACCAATACGTTTCTTTGGGACCGACTATCCATGGCCTTTGGCCATGGTACATGTTACACCAATTTGTGTGTTCTCGGGTCCGCTAGCCAAGGCTTTCACTGTACATGTTGCACAATATTTTTCTACAAATATCCATTGCCCCCTGCATAATATATGTGATTGCTGTAGGTGTAAAATATTTTCCCACTCCCTATACCTGCAATATTTTCCCAGAAATCATTTTGGACTATGCCAGAAAAACTGAAAAAACACTTGAAAATTAAAAGTCTTCCCTGTCCTCACAAGAACTCAAGATGTGTCCCCCTCCTCTTTTCTTGGACCCCACTCTCGTTAACTGCTTCCCCCACCCGCCCCTCTCCAATACTCCCTATCACTCTTCGATTCATGTGACGCAATTTCTTTTCCAGGTGTTTCTTGCAGCGTTGCCTCAATAATCTTGAGAGATACTTCAATATTACTCTGATAAGCCAATCATTCTCCACCCATAATGGTTCTCCAACTTCACATGGTGTTATCTTTCCCCCTGCCACCTCTAGCCTGATGTGACTGCATATTTTTCCCTCGCCCCAATAGCATTTTGAGCAATGTTCATCTTTGGCTTGCGCCAGTATTATCGTGGGAATCATTCTCATCGAGAGAATAAAATTGCAGGTTTTTATCTTTAAAGCCCCTCAACCACTCTGCTGCAAAGCACTATGGGAGATACAGAAAGGGTTTTGGGGAGCAGGGAGCACCCCCTTCTGCGTCTAATAGTTTAAAACCTACTGTATGGGTTTACCCCAAACAAGCAAATGAAATATCAATAGTGCTAAATTCACTGTTTTACACAGTCACATATGTACAACCAGGGCTTAATCTTCTGATCTATAATATCTGGCCTGTAACCTAACTCCAAGCAAACTCATGCTTTCCCACAGTCCTTGCCGCTCTTCCCTTTAGTCCTCATCATCTCTCATGTTTCCCTCGGCACCCTACTTTAAATGGCTCCTTGCTGACCTACTTTTTATCGCTTATAGAAAAGTCAAAAATGTTGGCTTTGGCAATTCTTGTTCTTTCTCTCTTTAATAATTTCGCCTTCTCACCCATTTTTCTGTTTCCCGTGTCAACATTTTGGGGTTTTGGCGAGTCAGTGGATTAACTGTGTGTTATGGCGTGATGCTATGTCATGTATACAACAGTGCCAGAAAGAGAGGAGAGGCTGATGTAGGACAATATTTTTGATTGTAGGAAGGGGAAAGGGGGAACATGTCTATTACAGTTGACTGTCTGATGGGTTGTTTGTACTTGGGTTGGGTGATTGTGCACAATGTGTGTGCTGACGGTTGTTTTATGCACTATTTATTCGGCCATTCTATTTGATGGGTTGACTGTGACTGATGGTCACTCTTCTTAATCGGTTCATTATTTCACATGGGAGAATTATTCCACTGTTGATACATAAAGTAGGGTTGCATTTGAGCACTAAACACTAAGAGTGGCGTGGATTCAAGGTCAACGCTATAACACGTGGAGAATACGGCATTGGGGCAAAATTTGCTTTAACGCAAAATGTTGAGTCAGCCCTACTGGAAAGTGAGTAAACACGCTTAGTTTTCCTATCCAATCAAGCATTGGGTATAGCATGCTCTGATGGCAATGTGTTGAAAAATATAATGCTTACATTGCTTTCAGATGTATGATATGGGTCTTCAATGAAGGTTGCAATTTCCACCATATTCCAATTTGCATCTGCCAAAAATCTGTCCATTTTTAAAATCCAAAGAGTGGTCGAAGCACACTGCTGCAGACGCAGGATTATACTGTACATTGCCATACGCTTTGCTGGTGAAACTTCATAGAACCCTACAAAGAGAGAAAAACGTCAAACTGTAGTGATGTATATACTGACCTGCACATTGAAATCATCTATTTTTATTTAATCAGTGTCAGACAAGTTAGCTATTAAGACCTGGATGTGATACAATTGGGAAGGCTCATGGAACCCAGTCCCGTCTTCAAAAGGTTTGGGTTAAGGAATGGAAAATTTGCAAACGTGCAACTCTTTCTCTAGTGTTGGTATTTTTCACTGATTCATGTGCACCGAATGTCTCCCCATCGTCAGTCTTGGAATCCTCACTATTCAATAACATAGATATAAACCAAGAAGTACATTTTTTCTTTAGGCTGACAACGTATGGTATGCCCATACAGACCCATTCAATATGATGGTCAGCCTAAACTCGTCCCTCTGGAGACTCCCTCAATCTTTTGATATAATGTCAAAGTAACCACACCCACACCTGCCTCACAGGAGATGCAGGCACATATGAATCTATGAAATGTACCAACACTGAAGAACCAGAATAAGATGTAAGAAACTGTTTCCCTACATTGGAACTTTCATCAATTCACATTCTTAGGGCCGCATCACGAGTTGGGCGGTAGCCCTTAAATGCGGCGGTAACGCGATTACCCCTGGTAACGTTCTTTCGACTGGATGTTCCTCCAACGTATTCCTTCCACGGGGATAGTCAATATCCAGCTTCAGCTGCTTCAGAAAAATAAATTTGGCTAAGGGCGTTGTGCGTCGATGCAATCGACTTGATGTCCCGCGAGGGCCTCCGTCTCGAGGATAACGTCATCGAAGGTATATATAGCATGCGCAGCGCTTGTTGGCTTCAGGTCTGTTTTTTCTTTCAGTAGAACTACCTGCATAAACACGGGTTTGACCGTACTAAGCTTTGAAGGAGCGAAAGCTGTAATAGTATGGGAAATTCTACTGTGGGGTATGCTAGCAGGGCGATGAGGAATAATTGGGAGGAACATCCAGTCGAAAGAACATTACCAGGGGTAAGTAACTTGTTCTTCAAATGGGTTGTGTCCTCCCACGTATTCCTCACCTTTGATAGACTCCAAAAGCAGTGCTTGTTTTGGTGGAGGGACTAAGAATTCTATCAATGGTTTCCATGAACCGAATGGAGGACAGCTTTTCCAAAGCTTCCATCCTGAATGAGGTAAGAATCAAGGCACTAATGCTTCGTGAACGTGTGTATTGAAGATCACATAGCTGCCTCACAAATGTTTTTAATAGGAACACCTCTTTGCAGGGCCGAAGAGGTAGCCATGCCACTGGTGGAATGGGCCCTCAAGCCTTCTGGAGGATTTTTGCCCGCAACCCTGTAGCATTCTGAAATTGCTAGAATGATCCGTCTTCATAAGGTCTGATTTGTTACCGCCTGACCCAGTTCGGGACCTGCGTAACCTATTAAAAGTTGATCATGCAGATGAAGTTTGGAAAATCTAGAAATGTAGAAGCTTAGAGCTTTACGTGGATCTAATCTGTGCAACCTCTCTTCCTCCTTAGCACAATGAGGTGGCGGGTACAAAGTGGGTAGCACAATGTTTTGTCCTACATGAAAATCTGAAATGATTTTAGGCAAAAATTATGGTTTAACTCTCAGGACGACCTTGTCCTTGTGGAATACCGTAAAGTATGGTTTAGATGATAGTGCCTGCAACTCACTCACTCACTCTACGGGCTGAAGTTAGCGCTATCAACAAAATATCTTGAACGTTAATAGCCTTAATGGACATGGATGTAGAGGTTCAAATGGTTCACACATCAGAAATCTTAACACCAAATTAAGGTCCCAAACGGGAACCTGAAAAGGAGATGGAGGAAACACATTGGTGAGTCCCTTTAGAAATTGTATCACCAGTGGAATCTTAAAATATGAAGTTTCTTCGGACGAGTGCTTAAAGATGGAAAACGCCTCCAAATAGCCTTTAGATGTTCCAACCTGGAGCCCCAGATTGGCTAGGTACAGTAGAAAGAATAATACCTCTGGTGTCTTGCATAGTAAAGGGTCTACATTCTTGTCCCTGCACCAGCTGCAGAATGTGTTCCAACAGCAGCTGTACAAGGACTTTTTTGCTGGCCTTCTGGTCGAGAGCAACATTTTCATTATGTCATCCATGAGGTCCAAATACTTGTATCTCAGTGTCTCAGAAACTATGCGTGAGGGCTGAGTGTCTTGACCTCTGGGTGGAGAACCCGACCCTCCTCTCACGAGAGAAGGTCCTCTCTTTGTGGAAGACGTATTTGAGGGCAGATGGACATGTCCAGAAGGTCCGGGTACCACGTCCTCCTGGCCCAATCTGGGGCCATTAGGATCATGAGGTTCACAAACTTTCTCAACCTCCTGATCATGTGAGGAATGACAGGGACTGGAGGAAACGAGTACATGAGTGGAAACGCCCAGTCCACCACAAATGCATCTTCTACAGCTCATCCTGGAAGAAATTCTCTGGAGCAGAACAGTTTGCACGTCCAGTTGACACTGGTCGCGAACATATCCACTTGCGGGGTTCCCCAAAGGGTGAAGATCTCTTGAAGGACTTCCTGAGCTAGTTCCCACTCATGGGAGACTGTGCTCTGCCTGCTCAGAGCATCTGCCGCCGTGTTCTCCTCTCCGGCTAAGTGAACTGCTGATAGGGAGATTCCTTCTTGAATTTCCCATTACCAGAGCTGCACTGCCTCTCTGCATAATGTTAGTGACCCTACATCTCCTCTCTTGTTGAGGTAGTACATGGCCACTGTGTTGTCTATCATTATTATGACATTCTTTCCTCGCACAGAGGGCAGAAAGGCCTTCAGCTCAGGTCTGATTGTCCCCAGATCCAAAAGATTGATGTGTAGTTTGGACTCCTATGGAGACAAACGACCGCTGATTGTCAGATCGTCGGCATGGGCTCCCCACTCCTTGAGTGATGCGTCCATCACTACTGTTATCTCTGGACATGATTGCCAAAACGTTTCTCAGAATATTGTCATTGCAGGCCCGCCACAGAAGATCCCTTGCGACCATGCTTGGAACCTGAAGTACTTCTGACATATTGCCTGAGAACTGAGACCATTGTGTCCTGAAAGCCCATTGAATGGATCTTATTCTCAGGCGAGCCTCTGCCACCAGAAAAATGCAGGAAGCCATGAGGCCAAGCAACCTCAAAAACTCGAAGGACAGGAGACGCTGGGCACTCTGAAACTTGGAGACCATCTGCAGAATGTCTTGAGCCCTCACCTCGGGTGAGAGCTCTTTCCCAAGGATGTATCCAGTACGGCCCGATGAACTGGAGCTTTTGAGATGGTGTCATTTGTGACTTCTTGCAATTGTGGGAGAAGCACTGTCTGTGAAGAGAGTGGCAGGTGACGTTGAGATGATCCAGGATTTGTTTGGGAGAATGCGCCCTGATCGGCCAATCGTCCAGGTAGGCATAGATGTGAATCACCCCTCTCCTGAGACTCGCAGCCACCACCACCATCAGCTTGGTGAAAACCCTCGGGCGGAGTTCAGCGCGAACGGCAGAACTCGAAACTGACAATGAGAACCGCCAACAACGAACCTCAGGTACTTCCTATGCTTTACATGGATTGGCACATGAAAATAAGCATCCTGAAGTTCCAATGACACCATCCAATCCTGGAGTTGGAGGGCCTGAAGGATCTGAGAAAGTGTGACCATCTTGAACTTGTCCTTCCTGAGGAACATGTCCAAGTATCTCAAGTCCAAGTTGGGTCTCAGTCCTCTGTCCTTTTTGGGGATTAGGAAATATGGAGAGTACCATCCTTTGTTCCTCTCCACTACAGGTACCGGCTCCATAGCACCTTTCTCTAGCAGGGTCAACATTTCCTGCACAATGAGCGGATCTGCAACCCTCAAAGAATGGTTGCCCGGTGGATGGTTCTGAGGTCTCTGAATGAAGAGATGGCAGTAACCTTGGGCTATTGTTACGTTCACCTGGCTCCCACAGAGGCGTCGATCTGGACTGGACTGCTGCGGTCTCCACCAATGTGACGTGTAGGGCCCAGATGACAGACTGGACTGGCCCACCTAGCTTTGTTTGCTTTGCCCGTAGTAATATTCTTCTGCAAGTGGAGAAAGGGAATTAACCACCCGTGGAGTTGAGCGTAAATCCCCCCCCCCACCCTGCTGTTCTCCCCACTGATCACCTTGGATGTTCCCTCTTATAGTCTCAGCTGATGATTTGAAATGATGAGCTCTCCATCCTGCATTGAGCGCATGGGCACGTAGATAACCAGTTGCTTCACTGGCTCGATGGAATTGGTGAGTTCCAGGACAATATTGACTCCGATATTCCCGGCAAGACGCTGTAAGTATGTAGTTCATAAGAGTTCAAATGCCTGACTTTCACTCTTGTCCGATTACTTGCAGGTTGCAGCTTGACCCTACTGAAGAGTTCCTCGTGGCAACCGGTAATGTTCTGGTAAGGATTTGTATTATCCAACACAGTTCGATAAAATAATGTCCATATGTAACCTGTTGCTTTCTCCCTTATTCAGGCGCTGAGAGAAAGTATGAAGTCTCCGGGAATAATGCCTCCGTCTGTAAAATCAGGTAAGTCTTTTGTGGTGAGGAGGGTTGCCCTTGTTAGTCCCTTGTTTCACCTTGCTGTCCTTTTGTTTCCCCTTAGGGGTCGGGGTTCGGCTAGGATGCAGTGGAAGCTGTGCCTACCCGTGAAGAAGAATAGTACCCCCGGTGGTAAAATCAGGTCAGTCTATGGGGGTATTCCTATGTGTATTCCCTTGGCTCACCTTGCTGTTCTTGTCTTCTCCTTAGGTGCCGGAGTGCGGCGGTAACATGCAGGAGGATGCGGTGAAATGTGAAGATGCTGCGAAGGCCGGTGAGTTCAGCGCGGCGCTGCAGCAGGCGAGGCGACGCTCATAAAATAACTTCTTTCTTCCAGCTAGAAGGCGCGATGGATCCGGAATTCAGGTAAGGATCACAGGTATTGCTCTTGTTCTAACCTTTTCTCCTTCTTTATCCCTTTTTCTAGGAGCTCCAAACTCGAGGGGGGTGTGGCAGATGACTGGATGCAGACTTGCAGGCACGGTGAGCGTTACGCTGCTGGATGCAGAATAACGCGAAGCGTGTGCTGCTCTTTGGGTGTGGTTTATATAGCCTCCAAAGTAGTCCCAGGTAAGTATTCCTCCCCAGCCCCACCCGAGTAAAAAAATAGTCCCTAGGTAAAATAGTCCCTTCCAAGCCTCGTTTGGCTTGGAGCTCTTGCAGCATGGTCTGCATCAGGTAAGTTTGCAGCATGGTCTGCATTAGGTAAGTTTTAATCTATGAGCCTGGTGCCTAAGGTGCCAGGACTGACCCTCCATATGAGCCTGGCGCCATAGGCGCCAGGACTGCACCCAAATAGCCCCTAGCGGGGGTTGTTGGGCTTGCTTGGGGTAACTTGATGCCTGCTTCCGGGGTTGCTGGACTTGGTCTGGGTCCCCGGGGGTAGGCATCATGACAGCACTCCCCCCCAAGGCCCCTCCTAAAGTGATTCTTCCCTGTGGTTTCGGTTTGTCTGGGAAATTTCGGTGGAATTTTTTCACCAATCGGGGTGCATGAACATGGTCACTAGGTTCCCCTGACCTTTCCTGTGGTCCGTAACCTTTCCAGTCGATTAAATAAAAAAGTTTTGACTTTATCAGCTTAGAGTCCAGGATGTTCTTAACTTCAAATTCGGGTTCTCCGTCTACAAGGATGGGGTGTGGTGGCTTGGTTAGTCTTGTCCCTGGTTGTACTGGCTTCAAAAGTGACACATAAAAGAAGGGATGAATTAAGTCCAACTTGACAGCCACCGGGTTAATAATGGCCTTAATAGAGTAAGGTCCCAAATATCTGGGGTTAAAGGTCTGTGTTCCCTTTAGAGGTATATGTTTTGTGGCTAACCATACTTGGTCCCCTATTTGGTATTGTGGAGAATCACTTCTATGCCGATCAGCATCTTTCTTGTATTTTTCTTTCGCCTGTTTTAAATGTGTAGTTGCTTCCTTAAAGGCTTGTGTAATCGTAGCGTGCCGATGGCCCACTGCGGACATTTCTAAGTCTTGGGGTGAGTCAAGGTCTGAGGTTCGAGGATGGTGCCCATATAAGGTATAAAAGGGGCTTTGTCAAGTTCCAGAGTGTACTGAATTATTGTATGCATATTCGGTGATCCAAAGAATGTCTTTCCAATTACTCTCCGTCTGATGTAACATACAACGCAGGTATTGTTCGAGAGTCTGGTTGGTCCTCTCCGTTTGACCATCGGTCTGGGGGCGGTGACTGGTCGATAACCTCACATCGATTTGCGCCAATTGACAGCATTTTTTCCAAAAATGTGAAATGCATTGACTGCCCCGGTCACAGACCAACACAGACGGAAATCCATGTATGCAAACAATGTTTTCGAGGAATTCTTTGGCCAGGATTGAGGCTGAAGGTAGTCCTTTTCAAGGAAGAAAGTGGGCCATCTTGGAAAAAAGATCCACAATAACTAGAATGGTGTTAAACCCATTACAAGGAGGTAGATCGGTAATAAAGTCTAACGATAAAGTGTGCCATGGTGTAGGCGGAATGTCTAAAGGTTGTAAGAGTCCAGCTGGTTTTTTCTTTTGACTTTTGTTTTGGGTGCAAATGCCACAAGACATCACAAATAATTTAATATCCTTTCGCCAGGTGGGCCACCAGAATTGTCTTTTAATTTTAGCTTCAGTTTTTGCAATACCTGGGTGCCCCTCCATTAGGGTATCATGATAACGGGAAATTACTAGCTCTTGTAGTTCCTTGTGTGGCAGAAATAGCCGCCCTTGGTATTAAGGCAGATCATTGGTGACAGAGTAGTCCGGGCCTTTCTTTACCCAGTCCTGCAGGGCTGTAGGATCAAAGAGATGCTGGATCTTTACCTGAATGTCCTCTAGTGTCTGTAGAGTAGTCATCCCAATAATCCTTTGTTCGGAAATTATAGGTACTGGTTCTGGGTTCACTTCTGCCTCTCCCATCGCTATTCGGGATAAGGCGTCTGCTTTACCATTCTTACAACCTGGTCGATAGGTTATCACGAAATCGAACTCGGCAAAGAACAATGCCCATCGGAGTTGACGTGACGATTGGGCCTTGGCTGTTTTTAAATACTGTAAGTTCCGGTGATCGGTGATCACAGTAATGGTATGCCTGGCACCGAGAAGATAGTGCCGCCAAGCCTTGAAGGCGGATTTAATGGCCAATAACTCCTTGTCGGTAACCGCATAGTTTAACTCGGGTGCCGAGAACTTTCTGGACCAAAATGCTACTGGGTAAAGCTGGCCAGTTTCAGGGTTCTTTTGAGACAGGACAGCTCCCATGGCTAGACTGGATGCATCAGTTTCCACTGTGTATGGAAGTTCAGGGCGCGGGTGCTTTAACACAGGTGCAGACGTGAATTTCGCTTTCAGCTCTTGGAAGGCATTTTCAGCTTCTTCAGTCCACATAAAGCGTTTATTTTTTCGCAAGAGTGCTGTGATGGGATGTACGACATGTGAAAAATCTAGGATGAATCTGCAGTAGAAATTGGCAAAGCCGAGCATGCTTTGTACTCCTTTAACTGACCTTGGTGATTGCCACTTAAGGATTGCGTCCACCTTTCGTGAGTCCATTCGGACTCCCTTTGGGGTCAGGATAAACCCAAGGAATTCGACTTCTGTGGCATGAAAAAAGCATTTTTCTAGTTTTGCATATAGTTTGTGCTGGCGCAATTTCTCAAGGACTGCTCGGACGTGCTTCACATGGTCAGATACTGAAGAGGAGTATACTAGAATATCATCAATATACACGACAACACAAACGTCATGAGTTCAGAAAGGACATCGTTCATGAAGTATTGGAAGGCTGCTGGTGCATTGCACAACCCGAAAGGCATCACCTGGTATTCGAAAAACCCATACTTAGTGCGGAAAGCAGTCTTCCATTCGTCGCCCTCTTTAACACATACTAGATGGTATGCCCCCCAGAGATCTAATTTAGTGTATATACAAGCGTCCTTCACTTGGTCTAGTAGTTCAGGGATCAGAGGCAACAGGTATCGGTTCTTAACAGTTATCTGGTTCAATGCGCGGTAGTCTATGCACGTTCTGAGGTCACCTTCCTTTTTGGGTACGAAGAACAAAGCTGAAGATGCAGGGGACTTGGATGGGCGAATAAAGCCATTGGCAAGGTACTGGTCTAAGTATTGTCGTAGGTGAAGGTTCTCAGGTTCCGTAAGGGCATATATCCTGCTACAAGGGGGTTGTGCACCGGGTATGAGATCAATTTGACAATCGTACGATCTGTGAGGAGGTAAGGTGTTTGCCTGTTCTTTTTGGAAGACATCCTGGAATTTTTGGTATTCTGGAGGTAGTTGCATGACTGCTGTGGTTACTGTGGCCAGGCCTGCGTTCTGATTTTTCTTTGGGTAACAGGTTTATGCACAATCCGGGAAGGTTATTCTCTTCTCTCACCATTCAATACAAGGATTATGTGTTTCCAACCAAGGTATCCCCAGTATTATTTGGAACTGTGGGGCTTTGATTAGATCAAACACAATAGTCTCTCGATGCCCATCCTGACCCAATAGTGTCATCTCTGCGGTGGAGTGAGTTACAGGCCCAGAGGCAGCTTCAGTTCCATCGACTGTGGTGATGACATCTGAGGTGTTTTTTCGGCAGAGAGGTAGATTCATCCTGGAAGCCAATTCATAGTCCACATAGTTTCCTATGGCCCCGCTATCAATGTATGCCCTTACTGCGTGCATACACGATGGCTGCCCTGGATCTACGAGGACCATTGGAATGATGAAATGCGAGGTCTGAGTATCATTCTTCAAGCTCAGCAAGCCGACCTCTACGCTTGTCGGGCGTGATCGTTTCCCGAGTCTGACTCCATATGGCTTTTATCAGCAGCTCCTACTACCTTCTTGGGTGGTTTTACAGGGCAATCCCGTAGAAAATGTCCAGAAGTTCCACAATATAGACACAATTGCATTTGCCGTCTCCTTTCTCTTTCCTTCTGGGTTAGGGGTCCTTTAACCCCTCTGATTTGCATGGGTTCTGAAGCATCTGCTCCTTTGGGGTTAGCGTGGGTTTTGACCAACACCCGATTCTCAAACTTGGCTCGATCAGCCTTTCTGTTCTGAAGTCTGTGATCTAACTGGACCACTAAGTCTATATATTCAGCGCAGTCTTGAGGTGGGTTTACGACTTGAGCCAAGACATCCTTGAGTTCTCCTCGAAGCCCTCGATGAAATAACGTGATTCGTTTTACCTCAGGCCATCCAGTTTCCACTATTAACCTATTAAAGGTTGTGATGTAGGATAGAAGGTCCTGGTTACCCTGTCGTAGGGACAAAAGTTCGTTATCCAGGGCCTGTCCTTGGGAGTGCTGGGCAAATAGTCTTTCCATGCTAGTTTGAAAGCCCTGAAAATCCTGAAGAATTGGGTCATCCTAAGTAACTAGTGGAATTGACCAATCAGCTGCACTGCCGCTGAGATATGACGATACAAAGGCTACCTCAGCTTGATCGTTTCGGAAGGCTCCAGGTCTGCATAGAAAGTGCAAGCAGCATTGGTTCATAAACACGGCAAACCTTTTGGGATCTCTGGCAAAGCGTTCGGGTGGGGCTAATGGAATATGTCCTGGTAGGATTATTTGCACAGGGTTACTCGATAACTCAGGAGCTGGATTTCCCCCAGAACCAGGTAGGGGTGCTTGTCCAGCCTGGCTTTGCAAAAGTTGCCTAGCAAGATCATCAGTTCGCTCCTTTGACAAAGTCAGTTCTCTCCTAAGAGCATTGGTTTCTTGACGGGCACAATGCACTTCAGCCCTCAGTTCCCCTAGTAATTGGGCCAATTGGTCAGTCTCTGAGGTATCCATAACGCCCGGGTGGGAATTTGTGGGTAGGCTTCGCGTTCTGTTACGCTCACCTGGCTCCCACCGAGGCGTCGATCTGGACTGGACTGCTGCGGTCTCCACCAATGTGACGTGTAGGGCCGAGATGACGGACTGGACTGGCCCACCTAGCTTCGTTTGCTTGGCCCATAGTAATATTCTTCTGCAAGTGGAGAAAGGGAATTAAGCACCTGTGGAGTTGAGCGTAAATCCCCCCACCCCGCTGTTCTCCCCACTGATCACCTTGGATGTTCCCTCTTATAGTCTCACCTGATGATTTGAAAAGATGAGCTCTCCATCCTGCATTGAGCGCAGGGGCGCGTAGATAACCAGTTGCTTCACTGGCTCGAAGGAATTGGTGAGTTCCAGGACAATATTGACTCCGATATTCCCGGCAAGGTGCCGTAAGTATGTAGTTCGTAACAGTTCAAATGCCTTTCTTTCACTCTTGTCCGATTCCTTGCAGGTTGCAGCTTGACCCTACTGAAGAGTTCCTCGTGGCAACCGGTAATGTTCTGGTAAGGATTTGTATCATCCAACACAGTTCGATAAAATAATGTCCATATGTAACCTGTTGCTTTCTCCCTTATTCAGGCGCTGAGAGAAAGTATGAAGTCTCGGGGAATAATGCCTCCGGCGGTAAAATCAGGTAAGTCTTTTGTGGTGAGGAGGGTTCCCCTTGTTAGTCCCTTGTTTCACCTTGCTGTCCTTTTGTTTCCCCTTAGGGGCCGGGGTTCGGCTAGGATGCAGTGGAAGCTGCGCCGACCCGTGAAGAAGAATAGTACCCCTGGTGGTAAAATCAGGTAAGTCTATGGGGGGTATTCCTCTGTGTATTCCCTTGGCTCACCTTGCTGTTCTTGTCTTCTCCTTAGGTGCCGGAGTGCGGCGTTAACATGCAGGAGGATGCGGTGAAATGTGAAGATGCTGCGAAGGCCGGTGAGTTCAGCGCGGCGCTGCAGCAGGCAAGGCGACGTGCATAAAATAACTTCTTTCTTCCAGCTCGAAGCCGCGATGGATCAGGAATTCAGGTAAGGATCAAAGGTATTGCTCTTGTTCTAACCTTTTCTCCTTCTTTCTCCCTTTTTCTAGGAGCTCCAAACTCGAGGCGGGCGTGGCAGATGACTGGATGCAGACTTGCAGGCACAGTGAGCATTACGCTGCTGGATGCAGAATAACGCGAAGCGTGTGCTGCTCTTCGGGCGTGGTTTAAATAGCACCCAAAGTAGTCCCAGGTAAGTATTCCTCCCCAGCCCCACCCGAGTAAAAAAATAGTCCCTTCCAAGCCTCGTTTGGCTTGGAGCTCTTGCAGCATGGTCTGCATCAGGTAAGTTTGCAGCATAGTCTGCATCAGGTACATTTTAATCTATGAGCCTGGCGCCTACTGCGCCAGGACTGACCCTCCATATGAGCCTGGCGCCTACTGCGCCAGGACTGTACCCAAATAGCCCCTAGCCGGGGTTGTTGGGCTTGCTTGAGGTAACTTGATGCCTGCTTCCGGGGTTGCTGGACTTGGTCTGGGTCCCCGGGGGTAGGCATCATGACAGCTATGGTTTCTAATGCCCAAGCATCCAATTTATTTTTAAATGTTTTTATTGGCATTTAGACATTTACTGTTATATACAGAACCATTACGGTTATGATATGGGTCATGTCTTGCGTTACATACATCTTATGCCATGTAAGTTATGTTTAACATTAAACAGGAAACAAGTAAACAAGTAACAGTGGTAAGATTGACTGTCCTTTTACCCTCTGGCTGTTATAGTCTCTAGATCTTGATCGAACCCTGGCATTCACTTTGTTGGGCCCCGTCTGGGCTTCGTGGAATGAGGTGGGGGGGCTCGTGTGGCATTGATGTTACAGTTCACGTGTTGAGCTGTCGTACAGAGTGAGAGAAGCGGGTTCAGGGAGGTTTGTAGCTTGTTGAGGAGATAATTTCTCTCAGGATGGATTTCCAGGCCTCTAGTGTGGCACACAAGTCTTCTCCGCCCCGGTTGATCCCCTCCTCCCAGGCTCTGGTTTCAGCCGCCGTCCACCTTTCCAATTCCTTGATCCAGGGTTCGTACCTGGCGCCTGCTGGCGATTTCCAGGCCTTGGCAATCGCTCTTTTCACGAGGATACATGCCATGTCCATGAGCTTCACTAGATGTTTGATTTTGCTCAGTCTCGGGTGGGTGCCCAAGAGGCATTCTATAGGTGTCCATTCGTATATCTTTAGGCCAGCTTTTCTGCAAGTCTGTTCGGCGGCGTACCAGAGTTTCTGGGATTTGGGGCATGTCCAGAACATATGAATCATGTCCGCACGGTCGGAGGGGCACCATGGGCATGTTGAGCTGGCTTTGTCACTGAATGTGGATATTCTGTGTGGGGTCATGTAAGTCCTGTAGAGGATATTGAGCTGAATTAGCCTGAATCTGGCGTTCCTGGATGCCTCTTTCGGGTACGATAGCGCTCTAGCCCATTCTGCCTCTGTGATTTCGGACCCCAGGTCGGACTCCCATTTCTCCTTCAGGCGTGCGCTCCTTGGGTTGGGTCTGTCATTTATTTGGGTGTATAGTCTTGATGTCGGTTTCCAGCCATCGCTAACAGCGTAGATCTCCTGTACAAGGGGGTGTGTCCCAGGTTCTTCGGGCCACATGTTCCATTTCTCCTTGGCAATAAGCTTCACCCTTTGGTACCACAAAAATTGCCCCGGGGCGAGTCCGTCTTTCGCCTGGAGAGATTCAAAGTCTTTGATTAGCCCGTCTTCGAACATGTCTCCCCATGTGTATAGGCCAAGATTCTCCCACCTCCTTATTACCGGTAGGTCAAGGGGGGTTTTGCATGCGTCTGCTAGGATGGGAATCTCGGATGAGTACGGGTTTTGTAGCCCAGTCGGGGAGGTGACCTTCTTCCATATTTGCCGCCCCAGTTGTACTATCATAGGTGGGTCAGGGGGGCCTATTCTAGTGTTCCAGACCTGCTCCTTAGGATGCATGGGTGGGGTTAGTCGGCGGAGGAGATTCGTCTCAGCTGTGGGTTCGTCGGATAGCCAGTTGGCGACATGAGACAGTTGGGCCGCCAAGTAGTATCTTTGAAAGTCGGGTAGCTGAATTCCACCTGAGGCATAGGGAAGTGTCAGGATGTTCAGTGTAAATCTGTGCCTGGTTCGCCCCCATAGAAAGTCTCTGATTAAGGATTCTAGCTTCCTGAAGAAGGCTGGGGGAATGTAGTATGTGATGTTGGTGAAGTAGTAGAGGAATCTGGGTAATATTATCATTTTAGATATTGCAGCTCTGCCCATCACCGAGAGCGGGAGTTTCGACCAAAATTTGATGGATCTTCTTACTCTAGACATCGCGGCCTCCGTGTTGCACTCGTGGGTGGAGATTGATGCGTGTTTGATGGTGAGGCCCAGGTATCGAAAGGCCTCCGTTTGCCACTGTATCCCGATTTCGGGGAGATCTTCTGCGCTCTTTCCTCTGAGTCCAGCAAGAGGGAAGGCGTATGATTTCTGGCGACTGAATTTTATCCCTGAGTATTTCGCGAAATTATCCAGGATTTCTAGGGCTATGGGGGCATTGATCTGGGGGTCTCGCAGGTATAAGAGAACGTCGTCTGCGTAGAGGGAGATTATGTTGTCCGTCCCACCAATGGTAATGCCCGCGTCGAAATGTTGTTTCCTGAAATAAATCGCAAGTGGTTCTAAGCCCAGAATGTATAGCATCGGGGAAAGCGGGCATCCCTGCCTAGTTCCTCTCTGGAGAGGCCAGGCCCCTGATATCCAGCCCCCGGTCTTCACTCTTGCCACTGGGTTGGAGTAGAGTACCTTGACCCATCGGATGAATTGTTCACCGAGTCCAAATTCCCTCAGGGTCTCGATCAGCCATTCCCAAAAGATCGAATCGAATGCCTTAATGGCGTCCAGCGAGAGTACCGCCAAATCTTCTTTGCATCCTTCTGTTTGTGCCATTACGTGCTGAAGCCTTCTCAGGTTGGCTGTGGTGTTGCGTCCTGGGATAAAGCCACTTTGGTCCTCGTGTACCAGGGAGCCTATCACCCTTGAAAGTCTTTTGGCCAATATGGTTGTTAGTATTTTGCTATCGTAGTTCAGGAGTGCAATTGGGCGATATGAGTCACATTTTTCGGGTGGTTTGCCGGGCTTGAGCATTGGGACTATTAGGGTTTCTCTCATGGTGCCAGGTAATGTTCCAGTCTCGAATGACTCTTCGAAGACTTCGTGCAGTATAGGGGATAAAATCTCCTCATAGGCCTTGAAAAACTCTGGGGTGAGGCCGTCAGTTCCGGGGGTTTTACTTGTGGAGAGGGATCTAATCGCCTCGGTGATGTCTTCGATCGTGATGGGCGCTCCCAGCGTGTTTCTCTGTTCCAAGTCCAGTTTGGGTAGGCCTACTTCTGACAAGGTATCTCAGATGTCCGCCTCGGGGATTTGGACTTTGTGGGCATATAGTTCTGCATAGAAGTCTGAGAAAACATCGTTTATTGCCTGTTGTGTTCTGTGGACTATGCCATTGTCATCTTCAATCGTGGTGAGGGTCGGTCTGGGATGTTCTTTCTTACATAGCCAGGCTAGTATCCTGCCTGGTTTATCTGCCTCTTTATGAGCCTTTGTTGTGCGGGTAGAGAAGTCAAACTTTGAGAGCCTCTCCCATGAGGTTTTGCAGGCGTCTCTGATCTCCCTCAATTTGATTTCCGTCTCGATTGTGGGGGAAGGGTCGTTGTCAAGTTGCCTGATCTTTTCCTCCTCGGCTTCCAGTTCCCTTTGCAGTTGTCTCCTGATCCCGCCTGCCTCGGCAATCACCTCTCCCCTTGTCGTCACCTTCATTGCTTCCCAGACGGTGCTCCATTTATCGACTGACCCCTTATTGATCTCTATGAACTCTATTAATTTCTCGGCCAAGGTCTCCTTGAATGTGGGGTCGGTTAATGCCTCGATTGGCATGCGCCACATCGGGATAGGGGGTCGGGGAGGTCGCAGGCAGAGTTGTATTAATAGTGGGGAGTGGTCCGATATTGATCTGCCCAGGTAATTCGCAGATTCGACTTGGGGGATCAAGTCGTCGTTTACAAAGAGGTAGTCTATTCTGGTGTGCAGGTTGTGGGGGGCTGAGTAAAATGAGTAGGATCTGTCGGTGGGGTGGAGGTCTCGCCAAGTGTCGACCATGTGCAAGTCTTCGACCGCTCTGTGTAAAGCCTGAGCGGGGGGATCGTTGTGTGATCGTGGGGCGATAGATCTGTCCATTTCGACATTTAAGACACAATTGAAGTCGCCTCCCCATAGCAGGGTGCAGTCTCGGTGTAGCATAACTTTGGCACATAGTTTCTTGAGGTAAGAGGGTATGCCGTGTTGAGGGAAGTATGAATTTATTATGCATATTCGAGTGTTCTCCAGCATGCCCCACATCAGCAGGTATCTGCCTTCGTTATCTGATTCTACTCCCATCTGTTGGAATGGAGTGTTCGGGCTCACCCATGTGTACACTCCTCTTGCATACTTTGAGTAGGATGACCCGTTGCCTTGGCCTCCCCAGTAGTTTGATAACTTATTCGCGGAGTCGGCAGAGAGGTGTGTTTCCTGTAGGAGGGCAAATGATACCTTTTTCCTCTTCAAATAGGAGTGTATACGATTTCTCCGGAGGTAGGATCCCATCCCCCTGACGTTCCACGTGATCACCCTGAGTTTTGAGGCCATTGCGTGGTAATGGTAATTGTCAAGAGGAAGTTGCTGTTTTTTCTGCAGCTTGAACGCCTCTTGTTGTATGCCATGTCCAGTTCTGTTTGTACGAGGTGGTCATGTCTGGTGTTCAGTTTTGGGTTCTTTCCAGTTTGATTGCAGGTCTTCAGGGTTAGGGCAGTCGAAACAGTAACAACTTGTATAAAAGGTTTATAACTGGTGCACCCAGCTGCAGACACAAGGGTGGAGTGCTCGGGTGCTCTCGCGATGTCTGTCCCAGTCCGGGTGTCTGTCGCGAGTAGGTGCGTGCTGGCAACTGGCCTGCACTGATTTTTCGCGGGAGCGTGGTCTGTGTCCATGTGCGGGAGGTCGGGTGGGCCCCGCAGCCTTTTAGCGTTCTTATGTTGTAGTTTTGCTTCGTTAATGATGGTGGTTTCTTGTGTTCTTAGGTATGTTGTGTGGGTGCAGGTGGTTGGGTAAAAGCATTCGGTCTTTATCCTTGGCTGTCTAGGTTAGGTTTCCCTTGAGAGGGTTCCATGGGCACCTCGGCCAGGTTATTGTGTTCCATCCACATGGTGGCTGCGGCTGGTGTCTCGAGGAATATAGCTCTTCCTTTGTAGATTACTTTCAGTCTGGAGGGATATAGTAGCATGTATTTTAGGTTTAGCTTCCTTAGCCTGGCCTTGACTGGGACAAAGGAGTTCCTTGCTCTTTGAACCGCTTGGGTGTAATCGGGGTATATGGTGATTTTTGAATTGCCTCGCTCTATTACTCCTCCCTCTCTTGAGAATTTCAGGATCACTTCACGATCTCGGAAGTTGAGGACCTTCGCGAGGATAGGAGCCTGGGGGGGGTTTCTTCTGGAGGGACCTATGGGCTCTCTCTATGGCGAAGCCTTGTGATAGGTTTGTGGCCCCGATCTCTTGTTGTATTAGGGATTCGATAAAGGCCGTTGGGTCTGCCGTCTCTGTCCCTTCCAGAATACCCAGTATTCTGATGTTACTGCGCCTGGAGCGGCCCTCTGCCTCCTCGGACCTTGCTTCAAGGAAGGACACCTTGTTTTTGAGCTCTGCTACTTCATTCTTCAGGGCCGTTGTATCGCTTACTATGTCGGTCTGGGACGCCTCAATGGTGGTGACACGTTCCGTTAGGTTACGAGCATCTTGCCTTATCAATTGGATGTCGGCCTTAACTTCACCAATCTTCGTATCTATGAATGATCTCAGGGCCTCGATTGCCCCTATCACCTGATTGTGTCTGGTGTCTGCCTCCGGGCTGGCTCGCGTTGTTGAATCATCTGGCGTAGATTGGGGGGTGGAGCTGGGTTTTGGTGTGACAAAGGGATCCAGGGTGGCATTTTTGGTTTTATTCCTTGAAGTGGCCATAGTAGAGCGTTTCTGACCTGGATGGAGGCCAGGGGGGTGTAGGTTTCCTGACCAGGCAAGTGATTGTGCGAGCTTTTTTGACTCAGTTGTGGTACCCTGTTGAAGTGAGGGGTTCACATCGGTTATGTGGTACAGGGACCGGGCGTTCGGTGGATGAGGTCTCCCTCTTTTGTGGTGTTGAGGAGGCTTTTGCCCCTGCTGTTTCGACTAGGTTTGTTGGCTGCTCTATGAGTCCGGTTCTTTTGTATCCTGAGAGGAGCCGGGAAGATGCAGGGTAGTATGAGACCGAAAGGGCACCAGGAGCGATGGAGTGCAGGATTTGTTGGTAGTGGGTAGGGACCCTCCGGAGGACAGCGAGTGGTTGGTTGGGCTCAGTCCGGGGGTTATGATGGAGTTGTTTGTGGTGTGCTGCTTCTGTCAATGTGTGCGCCAGACAGGCGTTTCTGGTGGGCGCACGGTTTCGGAGGATCTGGAAGGGCCCAGTGCGCTATCCCTGCACATGGGACGTGGGGTGTTGAGCCGTGCCTAGGTGAACGGTGGGGCGAGGAGTCAGGAATTAGTTCCAGGCGCTCTGGGTGTTTAGTGTCCGGGGCTGTAGTCTCCGCTTCGGTGCTGCGCAGTGGCGCCCGACTCTCAGCTGGTGAGTCGGTGTGGATGTCGGTGCGCAGCGTTGGGTGCACTGTTGTTTCGGGGAGAGGAGAGCAGCGGGGGGGGGTGTGTGGGCACCGTGGGTCTGGACTCGTTGGGTTGCGACTTCATCGGTGACAACCCGAGATGGTCGCCATTTTAAGTGCCTTCCGCCAGGAGTGAGGGGCGCCCGGGGCAGGATGTCAGAGCGGGTCCCTGGGCTTCGTGATACGGCGGTATGTATCGCCGAGTGCAGCAAATCGCCTGGCGCGTTCAAACGCCTCGGTACCTTCGGGTTGCTGGGTCCGCAGTGCCCAGGGCGGAGTATGGGCGGTCCGCTCCGTCGGATTTTGGCGGCCCTCCTCGGGGGGCAGGGGGATCCACGTCGGGGTGCCTGGGCGGGTCCGCCGCCTCCGATTTTCGCCAGGAGCAGTTGCCGAGTGCCGCCAATCGCCTGATGTACGGCGGCACTCAGGGGTGGGTGGTGTAGGTGGGCCCCCGGCTCCCGCAGCGGGGTCCGACTGTGTGGTTCAACTCAGGTGCAGGCGTTTCACGCATGGGGTAGGGGGAGTCGGGTCGGAGCGTCTCGGCGGGTCCCTGATCAGCGTTTTTCGTCGGGTAAAGCGCTGGATATAGCTAATCGCCTGATTTACAGCTACAGCCAAGGAGGGGTGGAATAGTTGGGTTTATTGCACCCAAAAAAGGATCTGGCTGCGTGGCTCGGCCGGAGCTCAGGGGGTCGACGTCTTCACTCCATGAACCTTAGGCCACGCCCCATGCCCAAGCATCCAAAGTAATGTCTCACCATTCTTTCAGATGCTGAGGCAGTCCGCTCATATAAAGCTATCAGGGACATTTAGTGCACCCTACTGTAACCCAAATGGCACATCGTTATCCGATGGCTCATTGTCCTCATAAATAGAGGCATTGAGGGCACAGCTGGTATCGAGGGCGCAGCTGGCATTGAGGGCGCAGCTGGCATCGATGACCTCAACTCGACTTATTCTTTGACTTTCTGCTTGGAGGATCCTTGATGATTCCTCATCAAGTTAAGGCCTCAATGCCTCTCAATGTGGATCTGACTTAGTCCCAGGCTCTTGGGCGCAAGGAATTTGGCTCAGACCCTTTCCTTACCGGCTTTAGAAGGTACTGTAGGAGCATGGCTTGTCGAGGGTTTTTGTTTTTCAAAAATGTTCAGCATTTCTAATCTGAATGCTTGCCATTTTGTCAGGAGTGGAGGCTTTTGTGGGACAGGATATAGCTCTCTCAGGAGAGGAGTCAGACGAAGAAGTCGAAGTGGGTGATTTATGGTGCTTTTCTACAACTTCCTCGATGACAACGAGGAGTGGTGGGTGCCACTCCTCAACCTGGACCTTTTCACTTTCTTTCTTCGAGGAGAGTCGACAGTTGCATTGTCTGAAGAAGGTTTTGTTGATGGGGTAGTCAATGGGGATTTCGTGGGGTTTTGACCTACTGCCAATTTCCCATTTCGCTCCTTCAGAGCTTTTCCGGTCATCGATTAGCATTTCGAACAGACCGAGGTCTTGTGCCCAACACCGAGACACCACAAGCACACTCAATGTGAATAGGTTATCAACATCTTGGACCCACAGTCCTGACACTTTTTAAACCCGGTCATCGGGGTAGTGGGTGTGGAATGTGAAGACATTTCCGTGTTTCGTCTATGGAACTATTGAAGCGGAACTGAAGCCAACAGGCGCTGCGCATGCTATACATACCTTTGATGACATCATCCTCGAGACAGAGGCCCTCGAGGGACACCGAGTCAACTGCATCGACGCACAGCGCCATCTGCCAAAAAAAAAGAATCTGACGCAGATGAAGCTGGATATTGAATATCAACAAAAAAAGATCAGGAATACGTGAGAGGACACAATCCATTCAGAAGGATGATCTCTCACTCCTTCCAACGGAATTCTCTATCACCAACAAATGTACCCTTTGGAAGACTGAATCAAATCTGCTCTCAGTAAATTTTTTTTTTTTATTTTTTTTTATTTCCAATAACAGTACAAACTTAATATCGTTTTCAAAGCAATTACATAATCGCAATTAACTCCCCCCATCCCTCCCTCCCAACTATTCCAAGACCATATAGTTTATACTGCAGTCTGTGTGCCACGGGCTAGCATGGGTCCTCCAAGTCCTCATTGGGGGAACTGTCCTCCTTCGTGCACAGGGTCACTGAGGGCCACTCATTGCAATAGATCATCAGGGGTGTCTAGCTTTTGTTGTCGTTGTGCCAGCTCCCAAGCCCCCTTTTCGGCTGTTGACCATCTCCGGAGGTCCTCCCACCACGTTGCGACGCTAGGGGCCCTGGGGCTCTTCCAGGCCATGTTGATTCGTCTTTTTGCCAGGATGTACATAAGGTCCTTGAGTCTATTTAGAGGCTTGTTCGTTTTGCCTTTAGGGTATGAGCCCAGGATGCAAACTTTAGGTGACTGCACATCCAATGTGATGTCTGCCTCGGCCACCCTGGTTTTAATTTGTGTCCAGAAGGCTTGTATTGTCGGGCATCCTCAAAACATATGGGTCATTCCAGCGCAGGATTCTTGGCATTTAGGGCATAATGCAGCCCCCGTTCTGCTGAATTTGGAGATGATGTCTTAAGAGAGGTATGCCCTGTTGATGATGTAAAATTGTATGAGCTGCAATCGGGCATTTCTAGATACTTTTTTATGGTACTGTGTCATAACCTCCCACTCTTTGTCTTCGAACTGCGTGTCGAGTGCTAGCTCCCATTTTTCTTTGCTCTTGAGGCTCTGCTGTGTGGCGCAGTTGAGCAGTGTCTCATAGAGCCTCGAGGTTTTATGTCCTCCCTCAGCAGCGTTTAACAAGTTCTCAATGACCTCATGTCCGGTGTCAAGGGTCTCCGTTTCCGGCCATCGTTTCGTGAGTCTTTTTACAACAGCGCCATGTAGGAGGAAATGACCATTTGGTATGCCCGTAGTCTCCTGCAGCTCACTGAACGTAAGGATGCCCTGGTCGTCAACTAGATCGTCCAGGGTGGCCACTCCAAGAGGATCCCATATGTTTCTAATCACCTTCTGGCCCTCTGGCCTGGCTGTCATGATTGCAGCTATCGGGATCTGCGGGGAGTAAGGGTCGACTAGTTTGGCGGTTTTGGAGGCACGCTTCCATATCCGAGATCCTAGGCGGATGTAAGGCTCACCTGGTATCCACAGGGATGTCACTCAGCCTGTTCTGACCTCTTACGACCTTGAGCCCTTCCCTGGAGGTTACTTGACTGGAGACTGGGCCTGAAACACAGGATTGGCAGAGTTTAACTCCCTATTGTCTCTGTGTGCTTGAACCCCTTCTTCCTCGGGGTCCAACCCTTCCCTTTGATCTACAGCTCACCTTGTTTTCTTGGATAGTGTGCTCTCCATCCTGCCTTCAGCACAGGGGCGTGTTCATTGATGCAGGCTCGTTGCTGCCTAGTTACTTCACTGGCAAGAGTCCGACAGGTAAGTATAATGAGTCTATCGAACAGTTCTCTAACTTTGTTCCTTTCCTTCCTTAGATGATGGCCGGCGTCCGGGGATGGCGGCATGCTGTGGGGATGAGTAGCGCTGAAGGTGAGTGAGAGCGAGATGCGCGATGCACCCCTTTCGTATTTGTATTGAACTGAGTTCTTATTCTGTGTCTTTTAGGTGCCGCAACATTTTCAGCGTGGATGCCGGTTATGAAGAACAAATGTGGTGAGTAAGCCCGCTATGCTGCGCCTCTAGATGTTTCCACGCTAACCTGGAGTGTCTTTCCCCTCTTGCAGATGGATGAGAAGTTCCGGAGACAGAGTTCCCCCAGAACGGCTGGGATTCAGGTAAGCGTTTGAAGCTCATACAGTCTTTAAAAATAAGCGAAGATCTGCAGAATGCTTACTAATGCCTTTTGTCTGTTCTTTTCCCTTTTCCTTAGGAAGTGGCGTGCCGGGATGGGAATGACACCGCCGAAGATGCCCGCAGAACAGAAGGAGCGATGAAAGATGGGCAGAAGCGCCGCAAGGTAAGGCTGTTCCTAACGGTGTTCTTGTTCTTGCAGGAGCTGAGCGCAGAAGAAAGATGCAGGCCTACTGGAGACCGATCCGAACACGGTGAGTGTCACGCTGCAGGTGCAGAAAACGCAAAGCATGTTTCTCAGCCTGGGCGTGCCTTAAATAGTCTCTGGGTATCCCAGGTGTCTCTGCGCTGAACCACACCCAAAAGACTAGACTGCACATGCAGTTCTGGGAACCGAAATATGTGGGGGCATCCATCGTGTCCCCATCAATGCACTACAAGTCCAATCCCCAATGTTATCCTATGGGAGTGAGTGTGTCTGGTGCCACAAGCGCCAAGTCTGACTCCAAGTGGGTCTTTGGAGGGATGGAGAGGCCCATGAGGGCCATGTAGGTGATCGTGGCCTGGCTCCAGCCTGACATCTTGGAGGGCTAGGGACATGAGGGGCAGGAATCATGACACCGGATTAAGTATGGGTCTAGTTGTTTTGTGTCTGGTTCAGTCCAGAGTAGGTCCCTAAGAAGCTTCCGGGGGTCTGCGGGTTGCAGAAGGCGAGAGTCCGTGGAGATGTCGTCGGTCATCCATTGGATCACGTGCTTCAACTGGGCTGCTAAAAAATAAAGTTCGAAATTAGGGATTTTGAGGCCTCCTTTGTCGTACGGTTTCTGCGTTGTTTCTAGGGCAACGCTGTGTCTTCCTTCGTGCCATAGAAATTTCCTGCAGAGTTTGTTTAGATCTTTAAAAAATTGCTGCGGGATGTTGTACGGGACATTGGTAAAGAAATACAGGAGTCGAGGTAATGCTACCATTTTAAGAAGCCCTGCTCTACCAGCCACCAAGAGTGGCAGCTTGCTCCAAAAATCTATTGGTTTGGCCAGGCCCTCCTTTGCTTTCACTGTGTTCGGCGCGTGTTCAGTTTTGGGGTCCCGATGAATCCTAATGCCCAGGTATTTAAAGGAGGTGGGTTCCCATTTGAGAGCTAGAGTGGGGAGGTATTCCTCTTTGGTCGTACTTAGGGCCGCTAGGGGGTACAGGCAGGACTTATCGTGGTTGATTTGAATCCCGCTGCATCTATGAAACCCCTCCAATGTCTCCAGTATGTAGGGCAGTATGTGTTTGGGGTCTTTTAGGTAAAGGAGCATGTCATCCGCGTACATAGAGACTAGGTGGGTCACCCCATCTATTACTATGCCCCCATCTCCATATTGCTGCCTAAGGTATGCCGCCACTGGTTCAATAGATAAAATGTATAGTAGGGGGGATAAGGGGCATCCCTTGTTCCGCGGGAGAGGCTCCATTTGTCTGAGAAGGTGTTATTAGTACGCACTCTGGCAGTGGGGTTTGTGTAAGTGAGTTTGACCCATCTCAAGAAGGCTGGCCCTATCCCCATCTTAGCCAGAGTGGCATGGAGCCAGTTCCATCGGACCGAATCAAAAGCTTTGGAGGCATCCAAGGACACCACCACACATTTTCACGGCTCGCTGTCAGTGCTGTATATGACATGGTGCAGTTTACATAAGTTTTCTGTGATGGAACGGCCCTGCACATACCCCGTCTGGTCATGGTGAATCAGGAGCGGGATGGCGTCCTGTAGCCTCCTTACCAGTAGTGCCGTCAGTATCTTGTTGTCCACGTTAAGCATGGACAAGGCCCTGTATGAGCCGCATTCTGAACTATCTTTGTTGGGCTTTAACAAGGGGATGATGACAGCTTCCCTCATGGTGTCGGGAAGGCGGCCTTCCTCGTATGCCTCATTTTATACTTGGGATAATAGCAGGGCTACTATATCTTCGTAGGTCTTGTAAAACTCGCCTGGGAGTCCGTCTGGCCCTGGCGTTTTTCCAGAAGGTAACCTTCTAATAGTGGCCTTGACCTCCTCTGGGGTGATGGGGTCATCCAGGGTCTCGGGCATGTGTTCATCTAGGTGTGGTAGCTTGATGATGTCGAGAACATCTTCAATTTCAGTGTCCGTGGGTGGAGAGGGATCAGAGTAGAGGGCCTGGTAGTACTCTTTGAACGCTATGTTTATCCCGGTTTGTGTGTGGGTGTTCTGGCCATCTGTGCCCCGGATTAGACAGATGGGTTTTCTGGGGATTTCGCGCTTGTACAGCCATACTAGCAATCTCCTGGTTTATCGCCCAACGCGTGGTTCCTTTCAGTGTCTTTCACGTAGCTTAGTTTCCCCAGTGTCTCCCAATGGGTTAAGCAAGCTTGTTTGAGTTCTATAGTTTTGTTTATATGGGCCGGGTCTGGGGACTCCATCGATTCTAACTCTTTCAGCTCTTCTTCGGTACGCGCTAGCAGGGACGTGGTGAATCTATGGGCCCCTTCGACAGCGGCAATCATTTCTCCCCTTATCACTACCTTGTATGCTTCCCATGCCGTGCTTATGTGTTGGACACTGTCCATATTAGTCTGCCAGTAGTCTAACGTGCCTTGTCTAATTTGTTCACTGAAGGCTTTGTCCAACAACGCCTCACTCCTGAGTCTCCATGTCGGGACAGGGGGCCTGGGCGCGTTTAATGTCCACGTGGTTATCAGGGGGGAGTGGTCGGACAGCACCCTAGCCAGGTACTGTGTATCTTTGAAATAGGACCAGGTGCTCCTCACTTACGAATAAACAATCAATTCTAGTGTGAACAGCATGCAGAGGTGAGTAGAAGGAATACACTCTGTTTTCAGGATGCTGTTCTCTCCATAGGTCTTTCAGGGCAAATTGTTGCGTGAGGGCATTTAGTATTTTGGCAGGTGGGGAAGGGCGGACATGTTTACTGTCCGATCTATCCACGCGAGGGTCCAGGGTGCAGTTGTGGTGGACCCCCCATATTATTATGCCATCTCTGCTAGGGCTCAGACGGGCGAACAGGAAGCGAAAGAAGACTGTGGCGTCGTGGTTAGGAGTGTAGGTGCTGATCAGGCAAAGGTCCCTTCCCTCAATGATGCCCTGTATCAAGGCCATTCTGCCTTCATTGTCTGTTTTGGTGTGAGTCAGATTAAGCAGGATCCAAATTAAGACTCCCCTTGCGTACATGGAGTACGTGGAGCCTATTAAGGTTCCCCTCCAGACTTTGGCTAGCGCTGCTAGTTTGGGTGCGTTTAGGTGAGTCTCTTGCAGCAGGGCGACTCCGACTTTGTGGCGTTTCATGAAGGAGTGGATACGGTGCTGTTTGACATAGCTGTTTAAGCCCGTGACGTTCCAGGACATTATTCGAATTTTATTAGCCATGATCTAAGTGTGGTTGCAGGCTTGTGGGTGATCTGCGAGGTGGCCTAGTCATTTGGTCAAGGCCCTGGGCGGGCCCCGCAACAATTCTGCAGTGGATGGTCTTGGTCCGTTTCGTATATGCAACTTTAACTGGTTTCCCGTCTTGGGGTTCCCTTCCCGACGAACTTTAAACTTTAACATACCCCTGAACAAAACAGGTCTAGCAAGGTTACCCCCGTTCCGACTTCCCCGTTTCTGCTCCATTAGACCCAGGTCACCTGGTGCCCTACGGGCGGGAATACTACCCAAACTATTCCTGGGGCAGGAGTAGCCCTGCTTCGGGTGGTACTAATTATGAAGTCTTTCGTGTCTCGTGTGGCTCCAGATTACATCGAGGTTGCCACGTTTCGTGGTGCAGTGTGGCTTATCTGATGAGCGCTGCCTGGGGATTATGAGGATAGGCACTCATGGTGCTGATTGCTGTGGATTACGCTGTTTCGGTTTGAGGTCAGGGATCCGCTCTCTGTCCATCCATTCGCCCACTTCGGCAGGAGTGTCGAAGAAGTGAGCTTTATTGTTATGCAGGACTTTCAGTCTAGCTGGGTATAGAAGCATGTAGCGCAGGCCCGCATTTTTCAATCTGGCTTTAGTGTGGGTGAATTGGGCCCTGCTTCTTTGGACTTGAAGGGTTTAGTCTGGATAAATGGCGACCTTCGCAGAGTCTCTTTGTATGCTGCCGCCCGATCATAAGAAGGCTAAAATAGATTCTCTGTCTTTATGATTGAGCACTTTGGCTATGATCGGTCTGGGCGGGTTTCCCGGGGGTGGCCGCTTGGCAAGGGAACGTTGGGCTCTCTCTATAGTGAAGCCTTGCGATAGTTCTTCAACATTGTTTGTGGGGTCGTTGCCTTCAATACCCTTGGGCAGGCCTATGATTCTGATGTTATTTCTGCGGGCACGCCCTTCTGCCTCGTCAGCTCTATCTTCTAGGTTCTTCACCTTCTGTGCTAGGGCGTCCACTTCTTTCAGAAGTTGGGTATTAGATTCAGTGTTGTCCCGCACTTGGGTTTCCAAAGCTTCCGTTCTACTGGCAATGGAGCGCACATCTTGCCGCAGTAGGTTTAAGTCGATAGCGACAGCGTCTATTTTGTTTTCCATTGTTTTCTGGAGCGTCATTATGGCCTCCAAGAGCTGCGAGTTTGCTGGTTCAGGCGTCTCGGTGTTTGATGACTCTCCATTAGCAGTGCCGGCGTCTGGTCTGAGCGAACCGGTGGCAGCAAAGGACTCCATGGTGGTTTGTTTGTGTTTGCTTCGAGCACCTTTTGTAGTCATCGCTCTGCGAGCAGGCGAGTCCGCCGGGTCTTTCGCAGGCTTCCCTGTGGCAGCCAAAGCGGCTTGCCTTGTGGTGGTGCTGTTTAGGGCTGCTTGGGGCCTATCTGGCTCAGTTGTGTCGCATGCTTCTCCTTGTGGCGAGCGTGGGGAGAGTTAGAAGGGTCAATGAGGTGTTGTGAGGTTGATGAGCCCCTGTGGTAATTGGGCTCGCAGAACAAGCTCCTCTTGACTCGATGACTTGGAAGCTCTGGTATTGGTCTCTCCAGTGCACGGGGATGGAGGGGGTAGCACACTGTTTCGAGGCCCTAGCTTGCTGTAATCAGGCAAGATGTTGACTATGCCTCCAGGATGTGCGGTATCGTTGTGCGCTGTCTTACACAAAGTGTGGTCTATGGCTGCAGTTAGGGTGTGTCTGCAAGCAGGGGCTTCCGCTGGGATGGCGCCCCTAATGCGCTACGTAGGGGCCGCGGCTGCCGTCAGGCCCTTCACCACCAGCTACTCCCTCCTGGTTCCGGGTCGCTCTGCGAAGTTCGCTCGGCTGTAGGCTGGGGTCTATGGCCCGCTGGTTCTATTTAGTGGGGGTGCCAATGACTTTCGGGGTCCTCCCAGGTGGCCACAATGAGTCACCTGGGTCTCGCGGTGCTGCCGTATGCTGCCCGGCGCTGGGTGCAGCGCGCAGCCACCGGGCGTGCGCCTATCAGGGTTGGGAGTTTCGAGGGATCAGTGCCCTTTATAGTATACACTGGGACTCCTTACCGCTTGTCTTCAGGCAGTCCCGTGGAGCTACTCAAGTTGCCTACTTGAGGTCTTGGCCTCTCTGGTACAAACACGCAGGTTGGTGGGATCACTTCAGGGCCGGCCCCGGTGGCCGTGGTAATTCTCTGTGAGTCTCGTGAGGCCGCCCTGAGCAGCCCACCGCTGATGCAGGCCGCAGTCACAGGGCGATGCGTCTGTCTATAGTAGGTTTCCCCACGGGCGGCACCATTCATATGTCCTACAGGGTGGTGACGGCCGCCGGGCCTCTGCATCTCTGCTCCCCCCCCGACTCTCTTAGTCGCGCTGCGGGGCTTCCAGCACGCCTACCCGGGGCTGCGGTCTCCGTCGCTGGTGTCACGCCGAGCGACCACAGTGGGCTGGGCTCACCTCGAGCTCCTCTCCTTTTGCGGTTCAAGGCACCCAGCGTGGGCTCCACTCTGCTCCCGCCGCACACGACCCACGGCCGCCCCCACAGGCTCCCGCCTCAGTCCCTTTCACCATCAACAGCGCGGGGCACAGGGGAGCGGGTCCGAGCCCTCGCCTGCCAAGGTCGCTTCCTCACAGCTTGAATTACGGGGCACTCAATCTTCGCAGCCGGTGTGGGGTATTCTCGGGTCCCGGAGGGCTCGCGCCGGCACAATTCAGAACACAGGTCCCAACGGGGAGATGGGTCTTCTGGCGGTCGCCATTTTCCAGGTCACAGAGTTTTTCTCTACACGATGCAGTGTCTCCGCGGCGGGTCACAGCCGCTCCAAATTTCGGCTACGGGTGCCCCAGGCATTCATTGACAAGCATAGCGACTTTCAGTAGTTTTTGTAGTTTAAGGCTAAAGTTAGCGGCGGATCAGTTGGCATATCACACGGAGCAGTCCGAGACACGGCTTTCCTACATGGCGGTTGGCTACGCCCCCTGCTCTGCTCTCAGTAAAGTTAGCAAATATGGAAACAGGGCAAGGGATGAAATTGTTGTTACAATCATGCTGTTTCTGCAACAATGGAAAATCTGTGTGCATTTTAAACTGTAAGTGCACCTTGTAGATGGGAATGTTGCCTCACCAAGGACCTGCAGACAATGTTTTGTCAGGCCTAATCAATGGTATCTCCACCACGATGGTAACCTAGAGATCACAGGTTGTGATGAAGAATCTGCAATCTCTCCCTCATAAAAAGGTTAAAGAGGGCCAGAGATGAAAATGTGTCCTTTTTGAAGGCTTGATGAGATCTGTAAACCAATGTTGAAGAGCCGAGGCAGGGGCTAGCAGGGTTCTGTTGCACTTTGTTCTAAACAGTCAGGCCCTCGGTCCTGATTGTAACACAAACGGTGCAACCACCTTGAAGTGATAGGGGCCTGCACCTATTACAAATCACAGAAATTTCCTGGGTGCGACATGGATCAGCACAAGGAAGCATGTGCTTTCTAAGCCAATGAACACTAGGTAGTAATCCTTCATTAGGTACGGGAGCACTCTTAGCGCAGTGATCGTTTTTAACAACTGCCTCTTGATGTACTTATTTAGACCTCCGTGGTCTAGAATCTATCTCGAATTTAGATTCCTTTTCATATTAGGAAGTACCTGACATAACCCCTGCTCATAATGGGTAGAGGCACTTTTCCCATGGTTCCCTTGCCTGGCAGATGCTTTGTGCAGTTGAGTTGTGGTAACCTGTATCTTGTTTGTAGGAGAAGGCATTATCCCTGTAGGTTCGAATATGTGCCAAGAATGAATGACCAGCACCCTGGTCTCCGATGTTATCCTTTTAAAAATCTTCCTGAACTGGGACAATCTTCATTTGACCGAGATGGTAAAGATGATTTGGGGTGAAGCTGGAGAGTCAAGCTGTTCTTGCTGAACCAGATCTCTTTTGACAGGATTTTCTTTTTCTGTCGATTTATTCAACATGTAATGTGGCTGCCTTTGCTGGTTGTTAGGACAGTTTTTCTGAAGTCCAACTAAGAGCTTAGTAAAACCATTCACCTGAGACTGTGCAATACTTCACTCTTAGTATAAGGCTGTACCACTTCAGTTCATGGAAGCGTAGCCAGAGCAGCCAGGCTTCCAGGCTTATCTTAGGAGGGAGAGAGGATGTAGAATCAGTACAAATAAATTGTATTATACATATTGTCCAAAGAAACACTGACACACTATGGTCCTCATTACGAGGTTGGTGCTAGTCTTGGCGCTATTAGCGCCATGACTAGCACCAATAACGGGACCATGTCCGCCCTCGTCCAATGGGGACTTACCGGTCCAGTCCGACCTTGGCGGGACCGGTAAATCCCCATTGTAAAAGCCATTCCCCATTCCCATTTGAGTCCCCATAGGGCTCAATGGGAAGGCGACAATAACGGTACGGCAAATTGCGGTACCGTTATTGACCCCAGTATCCCTTAACGGGTCCCGTCCATAACGCCTGGTAAAACCAGGAGTTAAGGGAGGGACCGCTAAGGGACCTCGGAATAGGGCCCAAAGGGATTGTCATTACCGATGCCCCACCTCAGAATGAGGCCCTATATATTGTAAAAATAAAGGGTTTATTTTATATAGAAGCAGGCAAAGAGATTCTTGGTTAAGTAAGTACTATCATCAAGCATATAATCACATTATAGAAAAACAGAACGCTAAGCTTGAAGGTACACAGACCAAAGCTTATAACCTTATTTGGAACACCTAACAGGTGTTCTAGGGAAGTCAAACCAACAGTTACTTTTTAGATTACTTTCAGTAATATAAGGGGAGCAGACCCTATCAGTTGTACCGTGACACTCAGCAAGAAATCACATAGTGATATCAATGCGACAATATACTTTTCTGATCTAGTGGAACACAGATTCTAGGAACCGGATAAACCTATAACTCTGATTCAGGAAAACAGTTATTCTAGGGGAGTTGGATCTTGGGGTGTAATATTCAATTACAGTTGCTTTTCAGTTCACAGACTAAGGGAAGCAATAACTAACTTATTATAGGATAACAGAGTTTATTTAATTTATTTATGTATTTATTTATGTGTACCACCCCGTAAACCCACAGGCATCTGGGCGCCACATAAACACAATAGAACATAACAAAAAAACAGGATGTATTGATGTCAGTATATATCAAGAGGCTCCGTCATCCCTTGCTAAAGAACCAGCAACTTATTTAAAGAGAATAGTTTTTAGCGAGGCCCTAAAGGTTTCCACATTCCTGTCCAACCTGAAAGTGCTAGGGAGAGGGTTCCATATCAGTGCAGCTTGGTTGGGGAAGGCCTTCCCTAGACCCTTTTGAATCTGTCTTTGTTAATTGTTCCCCAATTTGCAGAACAGAGTGCACGAGTGGTAGGTATTGAGTGATGTGGCTCACCAGGTACGCTGGTGCCTTTCTGTATAAACACTTGTGCACCAACTTTGCAACTTTAAAGTGGATACAGGCTGAAATAGGGAGCCATTGTACTGATTTCCTCCCAGATGAAATGTGATCCCGTTTGGGGCTATCCTTGATGATACGAACTATATCATTTTGGACAATTTTGAGCCGGTGCAGACACTTTTTACTGGCCCCTTTCAGCAGTGAGTTACAGCAGTCGAGGCAGGAGAGAAAGATGGCCCGCCCAACTGAGGCACAGTTGTCTTCTGAAATAAAGTGCTTAATATTTCTGAGAAGTCTTAGGTAGTAGTTGCAATTATACTCAGGGTAAGTAAAACCTATATACTTTTGTAAGGTGCTACCAGCAACCTAAAAGCTAAGTATGACCTAGACAGACTTATTCTTACAGGCTAACTGTAACGCTCACCTGATTCTCGCAGAGGCGCCGGTCTTGACTGGGCGACTACCGTATCTTCAAAGGTGATGTGTAGCACCCGGTTGGCTCTTTGGGCTGGACCTCTGTGCACTGTATGCCTGACGTGTAGAGTAAGATGTCTGCAGATAGAAAATATGGGGTTAATGAACTGGGGTTATTGGGGTGTCCCTATCTCTTTCCTCTTCTCCTCTCCTGTAGACCCCCAAAGGTTAACGCTCTCACCTTAGGTAAGTGAATGCCGAGCTCTCCATCTGCCTCGGGGCAGGGTGCTGTAACCAGTTTCTTCACTGGATAGGTAGCGCAGGCCTCTTGACTTCAGAGGACTGCTGTCCGTCGTTTACTGCACGAACGGTAAGTTTCGAGTCATTCAAATGTCTTTAAAGTCTTTAGTAATGATGTCTCTTGTTTTGCAGGGTTCCGGCGATGGCGGATGACGGGCTGAAGTGAGTTGAAGATGGAGCCCGTGTGATGAATAGAAGCGCCTGGAAGCACGTAAGTAAGCGCTTGTTGCCTGCTTCACTATGCGCTCTAACTGTCTTTTTATTTTGCAGGTACGAGTTCGGAGCGGCTGCAGGGTGCCGGAATACCCACTGGATTAGATGTGGAAAGGAGTAATGGCACGTGAGTATTAAAGTTCCCCAATGTCTTTAAACGCACCTTGTTTTGTCTTTCAGATGCGGGATGCAGCGCCGAAGGCCTCCGGAGCGTGCGAAGAGTTGGTAAACTTTTGTCTTTCAGATGCCGGAATGCAGTGTGAAGACCTCCGGAGCGCACGAAGAGTAGGTAAGCCTTTGCCTTTCAGATGCCGGAATGCTAACCTGTTCTTTCTTGTCTTTATAGGTGTTGCTGAAGACTGGATTCAGGATGGTAAGCCTTTGCCTTTCAGATGCCGGAATGCTAACCTGTTCTTTCTTGTCTTTATAGGTGTTGCTGAAGACTGGATTCAGGATGGTAAGCCTTTTTCCTTAGGCCCAGGACCGGATGCAGAAGACACGATGAGCGTTCTGCTGCAGAGGTTGCAGAATAACGCAAAGCAAGATTCATCCACCGGGTGTGGTTTAAATAGCCTCCTGTAGTGCTTAGGTGTCTCCTTCCACAGCCACGCCTAAGTAAGAAAAGAGTTCCTGGTAAGAAAAGAGTTCCTGCCTTCCAGAAGAGTTCCAGTGTTCTGAATCTAGGGAGTGGCTCCAGCCCCACCCAACAGGAAAAGTAGTTCCAAACAGAAGAGGATCAGAGGCTCAACTGGCAGGCAAGTAAGCAGCATGGTCTGCTGAAGGTAAGTCCACCCAAGCATTATGAGCCCGGCGCTTCCAGCGCTGGGACTGGGCATATTTATGAGCCTGGTGCCACTGGCGCCAGGACTGGGTCCAAAAGGTCCCAATTGGGACTGGTTGGCACTCGGAACCTGGGTTATGGATCTGCTTCCAAGGGAGTTGGGAAAACCCTGACCTTTTGGAAGCAGAGATCATGACAGTACCCCCCCTCAAGGCCCCTCCCAAACCAGGCTTCTCCGGGGGTTTTGGCTTGTCAGGAAATGTTCGGTGAAATCTTTTGATTAGGCGAGGAGCGTGGACATATTCAGCAGTTTCCCAGGATCTCTCTTGGGGGCCGTAGCCTTTCCAGTCAATTAGGTAGAATAGTTTAGATTTGGAGATCTTGGAGTCCAGAATGCTTTTGACTTCAAACTCGAGTTCTCCATCCACTAGGATAGGTTTTGGAGATTTGGTTAGTCGGGTTTGAGGTTGCACGGGTTTTAATAGAGAGACGTGGAAGACCGGATGTATCTTCATGTGCGGGGGCAAGTCCAACTTGACCGCTACTGGGTTTACTATGGTAGTGATGGAATAGGGACCAAGGTATCTTGGGTTGAATGTGCGTGGCCCTTTTAGAGATAGATATTTGGTGGATAACCATACTTGATCCCCTACTTGATAGTGAGGGGCTTCCTTCCGATGTTGATCTGCTCCTTTCTTGTATTGTTCTTTAGCCCTTTGAAGGTGAGAAACAGCTTCCTTAAAGGCTTGGGTGATTGTAGAATGCAGGTAGTCTACTGCTGGTGTTTCAAGATCTTGGAGGGGATCCAACTCCGAGGTTCGAGGGTGACTGCCGTACAAAAGAAAAAACGGGGTTTTCCCAGTTCCCGAATGGACAGAGTTATTGTAGGCATACTCGGCTATCCAAAGGATATCTTTCCAAGTTTTTTCAGTTTGTTGCAGCATGCAGCGTAAATACTGTTCCAGAGTTTGATTGGTCCTCTCGGTTTGTCCGTCGGTCTGAGGGTGGTGACTGGTCGATAGTCTCACATCAATTTGAGCCGACCGACAGCAACTTCGCCAAAAATGAGAAATAAATTGACTACCTCGATCCGAAATTAGAACCGAAGGAAAACCGTGCAGTCGGACGATGTTTTCGAGAAATTCTCGGGCCAGAGTTGCTGCTGTTGGCAAGCCTTTGAGCGGAATGAAATGCGCCATCTTGGAGAATAAGTCCACGATTACTAGAATCGTATTGTATCCGGAGCATGGAGGTAGATCGGTGATGAAGTCCATAGAAAGCGTATGCCAAGGGCGAGGTGGGATGTCAATAGGGCGTAAGAGGCCTGCTGGTCTTTCCTTTTGACTCTTGTTTTGGGCGCATACTCCACAGGACATTATAAAGTCTCTGATATCTTTTTTCCAAGACGGCCACCAGAAGTAGCGCTTGATCTTTTCTGAGGTCTTGGCTATACCGGGATGACCTTCCATTAAAGAGTCGTGATAACAAGAGATGACTTTTTTCTGTAAATCTGTGCTGGGTAGGTATAATCGTTCTTGGAAATACAATAAGTTGTCCTTTACTGCAACGTCCTTTCCCTGCAGATGCCAATTCTGTATGTCTGCTGGAGTTACAAGTTGCCTGGCTTTATCCTTAACTTCCTCTATGGATTCTGTGGCGATTACACCCAGAATTCTTTGTTCGGGAATGATTGGTACAGGTTTAGGGTTGACCAAGTGTTCTTCCACTCCCATCCGAGAAAGGGCATCGGCTTTACCGTTCTTTGTACCAGGTCGATAGGTAATTATGAAGTCAAACTCGGCAAAGAATAATGCCCAACGGAGTTGTCTAGAGGATTGGGCTTTTGCGGTCTTCAAATATTGCAGGTTTCGGTGATCCGTAATCACAGTAACGGTGTGTCGGGCCCCCAGCAGATAATGCCGCCAAGCCTTAAAGGCAGACTTGATAGCCAGAAGTTCCTTGTCAGTAATCGTGTAATTGATTTCAGGAGGCGAGAATTTGCGGGACCAAAATGCCACGGGATGCAACTGATTGGTTACCGGGTCCTTTTGTGATAGAACTGCCCCCATGGCAAGGCTTGAAGCATCAGTTTCCACGATGTAGGGGAGTTCGGGGCGAGGGTGTTTTAAGATTGGTGCAGAGATAAATTTAGTCTTCAAATCCTGGAAAGCTTGTTCCGCCTCGGTAGACCATTCAAAACGTTTGTTTTTCTTTAACAAGGCAGTGATGGGCTGGACTATTCGAGAGAATTCGGGGATAAACCTGCGGTAAAAGTTAGCGAAGCCTAACATGCTTTGCACACCTTTTACGGAGGATGGTGATGGCCATTTGAGAACTGCATCGACCTTCTTTGAATCCATACGCACTCCGCCACGTGATAATATGAATCCCAAGAATTCAACTTCAGTCACGTTGAAAACACATTTTTCCAACTTAGCGAAAAGTTTGTGTTGACGCAATCTTTCGAGGACCATTTTCACGTGTTTCCGATGTTCAGATTCCGATGAAGAATAAACGAGGATGTCGTCAATGTAAACAACAACACATACATCTATGAGCTCTCTGAGGACATCGTTCATAAAATATTGAAAGGCGGCCGGGGCATTGCAAAGTCCGAAGGGCATGACCTGATATTCAAATAGCCCATACTTGGTGCGGAAGGCCGTCTTCCATTCATCGCCCTCTTTTACTCGTACCAAGTGGTAAGCTCCTCTAAGATCCAGCTTTGTATATATGCATGCTTTTCTGACTTGGTCCAGGAGTTCAGGCATCAAAGGTAACGGATATCTATTCTTAACGGTGATCTGGTTCAGGGAGCGATAATCGATACAAGTTCTAAGGTCTCCTTCCTTTTTTGGAACGAAGAACAAAGCTGAAGAAGCAGGGGACTTGGAAGGACGAATAAACCCATTTGCCAGGTATTGATCCAGGTATTGTCGAAGGTGAAGGTTCTCAGGCTCGGTGAGGGCATAAATTCTACTACAAGGAGGAGTAGATCCAGGTATCAGGTCTATCTGGCAGTCATAAGACCTATGAGGAGGTAGAGAGTTAGCCTGATCCTTCCGGAAAACATCTTGGTATTCTAGGTATTCGGGAGGTAACTGGGGAGTCTCTGAAGAAATTGCGGCCAGTGCAACACCAGGTGGAGGGTGACAAGTAGAGACACATTCTGGAAACTGGACCGTTCTTGCTCGGCAATCGATCAGAGGATTGTGTTTCTCTAACCAAGGTATTCCTAGAATAATCTGAAACTGAGGGGCCTTGATCACATCGAACACGATCTTCTCATGGTGTCCATCTTGACTTACTAGCGTCACCTCTTGAGTGGTACGCGTTACTGGCCCGGAGGCTATCTCCGTACCATCCACCGTAGTAATGACGTCCTTTACAGCCTTGGGACAAAGAGTTAGATTCATCCTCAAAACCATTTCATGATCCACATAATTGCGGATGGCACCGCTGTCGACGTAAGCTTCAATTGCATGTAATCGATCCGGATTATCAGGGCTAATGAGGACCATAGGTATTACGAAATGCGAGGTCACGGAACTGGTTTTCACGCTCGGCAAGAGGACGTCTATTCTTGTCGGGCGAGGTCGTTTCCCTGCTCAGAGTTTGTAACTTTGGTAACTGCAGCTCCCACTGCCTTCTTGGCAGGTTTCACCGGACAGTCTCGAAGAAAGTGCCCTGAGTTTCCGCAATATAGGCATAATTGCAACTGTTTCCTCCTTTCCCGCTCCCTTTGTGTTAGAGGACCTTTCAGACCCCCTATTTGCATGGGTTCCCCGGAGTCTACTCCTTTGGAAGGAGTTGGCGGCTTGGAAAATACTCGAGCATCAAACTTGGAACGATCGGCCTTCCTGTTCTGCAGCCTGTGATCTATTTGAACGACCAAGTCTATATAATCCGAACAGTCTTGTGGGGGATTCACTACTTGGGCTAAAACGGCTTTGAGCTCTCCACGTAGACCTCTATAAAACAGCGTAATCCTTTTGTCCTCAGGCCATTGAGTTTCCACTATTAGTCTATTGAAAGATGCAATATAAGCCAAAAGGTCTTGATTACCCTGTCGCAACGAAAGAAGCTCATTGTCCAAGGCCTGCCCCTGTGAATGTCTTGCGAACAGTTTTCCCATACTAAGCTGAAAGGCTTGAAAATCATGGAGAACCGGATCATCTTGATTAACTAGAGGGATCGACCAGTCTGCCGCATTGCCACTAAGGTACGAAAGTACAAAAGCTACTTTTGCTTGATCAGTTGGAAAGGCTGCTGGCCGGCATAAGAAGTGCAACCGGCACTGATTGATAAATACTGCAAACCTCTTTGGGTCACCAGAAAATCGTTCGGGCGGAGCCAGAGGTACATTCCCAGGTAGGTTGATCTGCACTGGATTCATAGAGGATGTTGAAGGAAGATTTGCCCCTGATGCGGGTAACGGGGTCTGTCCGGCTTGTGACTGTAGCACTTGTCTAGCAAGATTGTCTGTTCTCTCCTTGGAAATAATTAGTTCCCTTCTTAGAGCATTCGTTTCCTGACGAGCTGCATGCACTTCTGCCCTTAGTTCCCCAAGTAACCGGGCTAGGGGGTCAGTATCCGAGGTTTCCATAGCGCCTGGGCGAGAGTTTTGCGGTAGGCTTTGCGTTCTGTAACGCTCACCTGATTCTCGCAGAGGCGCCGGTCTTGACTGGGCGACTACCGTATCTTCAAAGGTGATGTGTAGCATCCGGTTGGCTCTTTGGGCTGGACCTCTGTGCACTGTATGCCTGACGTGTAGAGTAAGATGTCTGCAGATAGAAAATATGGGGTTAATGAACTGGGGTTATTGGGGTGTCCCTATCTCTTTCCTCTTCTCCTCTCCTGTAGACCCCCAAAGGTTAACGCTCTCACCTTAGGTAAGTGAATGCCGAGCTCTCCATCTGCCTCGGGGCAGGGTGCTGTAACCAGTTTCTTCACTGGATAGGTAGCGCAGGCCTCTTGACTTCAGAGGACTGCTGTCCGTCGTTTACTGCACGAACGGTAAGTTTCGAGTCATTCAAATGTCTTTAAAGTCTTTAGTAATGATGTCTCTTGTTTTGCAGGGTTCCGGCGATGGCGGATGACGGGCTGAAGTGAGTTGAAGATGGAGCCCGTGTGATGAATAGAAGCGCCTGGAAGCACGTAAGTAAGCGCTTGTTGCCTGCTTCACTATGCGCTCTAACTGTCTTTTTATTTTGCAGGTACGAGTTCGGAGCGGCTGCAGGGTGCCGGAATACCCACTGGATTAGATGTGGAAAGGAGTAATGGCACGTGAGTATTAAAGTTCCCCAATGTCTTTAAACGCACCTTGTTTTGTCTTTCAGATGCGGGATGCAGCGCCGAAGGCCTCCGGAGCGTACGAAGAGTAGGTAAGCCTTTGCCTTTCAGATGCCGGAATGCTAACCTGTTCTTTCTTGTCTTTATAGGTGTTGCTGAAGACTGGATTCAGGATGGTAAGCCTTTGCCTTTCAGATGCCGGAATGCTAACCTGTTCTTTCTTGTCTTTATAGGTGTTGCTGAAGACTGGATTCAGGATGGTAAGCCTTTTTCCTTAGGCCCAGGACCGGATGCAGAAGACACGATGAGCGTTCTGCTGCAGAGGTTGCAGAATAACGCAAAGCAAGATTCATCCACCGGGTGTGGTTTAAATAGCCTCCTGTAGTGCTTAGGTGTCTCCTTCCACAGCCATGCCTAAGTAAGAAAAGAGTTCCTGGTAAGAAAAGAGTTCCTGCCTTCCAGAAGAGTTCCAGTGTTCTGAATCTAGGGAGTGGCTCCAGCCCCACCCAACAGGAAAAGTAGTTCCAAACAGAAGAGGATCAGAGGCTCAACTGGCAGGCAAGTAAGCAGCATGGTCTGCTGAAGGTAAGTCCACCCAAGCATTATGAGCCCGGCGCTTCCAGCGCTGGGACTGGGCATATTTATGAGCCTGGTGCCACTGGCGCCAGGACTGGGTCCAAAAGGTCCCAATTGGGACTGGTTGGCACTCGGAACCTGGGTTATGGATCTGCTTCCAAGGGAGTTGGGAAAACCCTGACCTTTTGGAAGCAGAGATCATGACACTAACAGCAGGTCAGGGGAAGCAAGACCCAATTGGGGACACTAATACAATTATCCTAACAGGAATAAAAAAGTGAAACCAACAACATTACTTTTGGGGAGGATGCACAACCAATTCACAGGTGAGTAACTTAACCTTATATATACTTTTCAGAATAGCGCAACACACATTCAAGGTAATTAAGAATTTTTGTAACTGTGCACTCTCAGAGTTAGAGTTACCAACCAACTTTATTTACAAGTAACATTTGCACACTTGTTATTCTTTTCAAGGCAGAAGCATTTTCTTATCCAGTCCTTCCCTTATTTATTTTTTTAACTCTTTTTATTGGCATTTCCAAGTCATACATTGCATTATGATTTGTAGTAATCAGCATTACAGCACCATTGCTTACGGTTGTAATTAACACTTTAACTTAAAACAAACAACAAACAAACTGTCTTCATTCACTTTAGTAGGCTACACAGCCTCACAATGTGTTCCGGGGATATGGTGTTGTGACTCTAGTGCACAGCTATAGGGTAGCGGCAGGAGCGGATCTGTCTCACGTTCCTGTTTACAACATGTAAGTAAGATTTCCAATTGCCTCTGTGTGCTTAAGGGGGCTTATCGTCCGATGGGAGGAACATACCCCTTATTAAGGTCTTCCACGCCTCACGCGTGGCGCTAGCCTCCTCAGTGTTCCCCGCAATCCCTGCACCCTATGCCTCTGTTTCTGCAGCAGCCCATCGTTCCAGTTCTCCTTTCCATCTTGCATATTGCGGGCCATCTTTTGATTTCCATGCAATTGCTATTGCTCTTTTGGCCAATATGCACGCTATGTCCATGAGTTTTGCGGTGTGTTTGATCTTGCTCCATCTGAGGTACATGCCTAAGTGGCATTCCTTCCGGGACCAGGCGTGCCTATTGAGTCCAGCTCTCTTGCATGCATGCTCAAATTTCGCCCAGAAACCTCGCACTTTCCCCAGAACATGTGTAGCATATCAGCTTCTATGGGGCCGCACCACGGACATGTTGCACTCGACTGCTTGTTGAAGCTTGCCACTTTTTTCGGAGTCATGTATGTCCAGTCATTCCCTTATTCTATAGGATGAGTTCAACCAGAGGCAATAGAGGAACCTTAGTGGTCTAGGTGCCAGCTGTAGGCAGGGTGAGATAGGGTTCAGTTGCAGGCAAAGTCATAGTTCCAGAGGAAGACTGTTCGAACAAGTAAGTATTTAACTTTAAAATTAGTTGAGTGTCCAGGGACTTCAGAGAAGACACCCTAGGAGGATTCTGCAGGGGCGTGGGTGAACCAGATGAGTGGCCTTCCAATCACAGAAAACACCCCAAAGCTATACAGAAATCACAAAGGCTTAAAAAAAAACACAAAAAAAGGCTTAAGGTAGGTAAAATACCACAGCCAACACAGTAACTCAGCACAGAAGAAGAGTTGCAGCAGGAAGACTTCAGGGTCTGCAAAAACCTGGTTGATGGATTCCTTTATCAAGAAGACGAAAGACAGGACTTTGGAAGGACTTTTGCAGCAGGAGTCATGGAAGAAGGCTCCATGCATGAGTTTCTTTGTAGCTGGATGCAGCTCTTTGTATTTGGTGCCTTTCCAAGGGCCCACAAAGTTTCAGCGAGATTCAGAATACGGAAGACCATGCACCACAGAGTGGCTTGAGGTCGCATGGTATTGAGGTATTGCATCCCCGCAAGGCCGCAGCATGGTGTGGGATGGCTCTTGAGTCTAGTGGGTCTCACTAGGTTCCGGGTCATCATTTTCGGAGTCCCCAGGTTGATTGGAAGGAAGGGCTACAGCAGGACCTGGTTACACAGCAGACTCTTTGATTGCTGGACATCGTTAAAGCCACACATTTTATATCTTCATCTTCGGTTTTAGTACCAGTGGTCGCTTACCTCTTCAGCTTCCAGGTTCAGACTTTTATGCCGGAACCCAGCCAATCAAACAGCCATGCAACAATCAAACTTGGGCGGTTGGCAATCCATTCAGGACAGCCAGCGTCCCAGTTTGAACAGGAGTCTCTCAGTCAGGCTGGAAGACAAAGGACTGTAGAGTTTTGGACTCCTCCCTCGCTTTCTGCCTTCGCAGACACTCTGGAGCATAGGCGGGGAGTCCACATGACTCCAGCCATAGATAAAAAATCACACAAAGGAATTTCCCACCCTAGATGTCAGGAGAAGGAACAAGATAGGACAAGGAACTCTAAAATGGTCAAAAAACAAAACAGGGGCCATTTTGGTAAAATAAGCACCCATGGGCAAACAGCCCTGGTAAAGGTGCACCAAATTAATAAAAGGTATGACTGCCACCAGCCATTAAAAGTAAGCGTGTCCCTGTAACAGAATTGTTAGTTTTAGTGTGAAAGGGGATACATTGTATGTCCCCAGCATTCCACATAAGGTGGGGTGCGGTGGTTTCACCAAATAACATGTAAAAGGGATCCAAAGATCCTTTCAACCCTTCGGAATTGTAGTTCTCACAAGGTTGGCCAGAGAAAGTTAAAAGGGGAGCCCTTATGGCAACCCAGCAACAATAGGCACTTATTGCCAAAAAGTTGTCAAAGAGGATAACTTTTAAAAAACACTTTGGAGAGTCTAAAAAATGACACCCATAAAAAGAGTAAAAGACTCTGTGACTGTGGAAAAAGATTTCCACTCACTGAAGTATAGGGGGAAATAATCTACAAGCCCAGCAAAACGTTCTGGGTTTGACATGGGTGAGGAAGATTTATCATTGCTATGACAATCTTACTTAACACTGGTTCATTCTATATATTAGAGATGTAGATTACTGAAAGTAATAATGTTGGTCTGATGATCTGGACGTTCCTGGAATCTCAAAACTAGCATAAAAAGGCCAACTGGCACAGAAGAAGAGCATAGCTCTTGTCATGTCTACCTTCATGACCTTGAGGGCATTGGCAATTTATTTGCCAAACACCTTCTGACCGTCCAACTCCATATCAAGTATCCTTGCATGGACCTCAGGCGTCACATTTCATCCAACCTTGTTGCTGATGGAATTCAGAATCTGTGGGTTTCCGCATCACATCTATAATGTGGCTTGATGATGTCTTCTCTCTCTGATGGTTCAGGCGCTTCCTCTAGCTAATCCTTCAGTAGCTATTGTAACAGATCGACCATCTAGTACCACATTTTGCAATTGTACTGGACAGTGATCATGCAAGCATTGACAACTCTGACCAAATCTACCGTGTCACATGTCTCCAGCCAAAAGTCACAGGCTCAGTCAATTTCGCAATATTTGATCCAATGTGGTACAAGCACAGTCACAGCCCTAACACCTGTTGGAATCCATCATCCCCATGGCCTGCATTCTGGCAGGTGTACAGCACAACCCCTGAACTATCTCCTGCTGCAACCGTCTCAATGAAAGATCTATCCAAGCACTTGGAGACTCTGTGTTCTGTTCATCTGATAATTCCATTCCTAATTCATCAATCTAGGACTAGTTGATCTTCGCTAACTTATTCTTCAATTTGTAAGCTGTGTTTTTTTCTTTTATGAGCAGTATATTTCAGGGTTTATGTAAGTTTTGAGTAGGCGGGTGTGGGCTGGACTAGTGAGTGGGTCTGCAGTTTTTCTGTTTTGGTGGTGGGCTCTTTGCCTGACAGTTACAGAGATTGCTACAGCCCACACAGTAACATTTTGATCTATTCCTGGGATGGGAAATACTGATTTGCAGCTTACAAATATTTCTCTGTCTCGGGCATTTGAACACCTTGCACTATCATGCAGAGGTTGTAACCTGCATTCATTTATTTGGATTTCATTTCATTTGAATAATTGAATATTTTTATTTTAGTCTTAGTTCTACTGATTAATTAAATGTAACAAGCCCTTTGAACAGATTTTGCCCCCTTTCATGTCAGCTAGAAATACTCAACAACATCTGTTCTGCATATATCTTTTAAATATTTGAAAGCTACCATGGCTTCCTGCAGACACTTAGTCCCGGCCCTCGTGGCTCGCTAGAGCCTATCCCTGAATTATCCCACTTATGGTACTAAAAACACTTTGTGGCTGGATTTCATTTTTTTGGATGCATTTGAAGACATCCCTTGCTGACTTGGATCTTCGTTTTCTTTCCTTTTTGTAGTGGGACGGGTAGTCAGACAGATATAATGGGCATTATTTCCAATGGTATTCGTGCATCATACATGAACGGTTACTCACCATAGTGTGACTACTGTACTCCTAATCTGAAGTCACCTTTCCTCCATACTTTTAGGTATTTGGGGGCAGGAATGAGACCTGTGCTTACGCACAGCAACCACATACTCAGCGCTACCTACATGCTCCAAACCCTCAGTGCCTTTATCCTTTGAGAGGACCGGAAGGACTAACTACATTTTTAGTTTGGGCTATTAGCTGTCCCTTGTGACACCTATAAGACAAAACTATTGCATTAGAGTACGGATAGGTAGAAATGGCCTATGATCAGGGACACACTGCTTGTAGGTGTTGTGTGTTTATTTGCCCACCCATTGACTGCCCATGGCCATGCTAATCCTTATGGCCATCCCAACCCAGTTCCTGCCCCTCAGCGACCAAAACACCTCTTTGAGCTGGCTTCAAACAAGCCTTACCATCAAATTTTGCACCTGACGTGCCTGCCAGTGTTTTTTCAAAGCAGTCTTGTGGAATATAAACATGTCTTAACTATGTCTGTATTCAGCCACTCGCTTTATTATCACTATGTGTGTCCTTTACTGAAGTCCTGTTAAAAACAAGCATTGGCAAAGGCAACAGTTTTGGCTTGTGTATATGTAATAGGCATTTGCTGGCACGCACCGAGATTAGATGCCGGAATACTCGCACCATGTTCTCACCTGCTACCATCTATGGCCAGCTAATACCACTACGGCTGTGCCTGGCAAGTGTATTTTCCATGCCTACACACACGCCCAAACTGTTGGCATTGCCAATGCTTGTTTGGGGGATGGAGGGTGGTCATATGGAAGAAAGGGCGCTTTGTACTAGGAGTACAGTAATCATACGTTGAGTAGATTTTCCTTACTCCTATAGTCTGTCCCCTTTCCTCCATATCTATGAGAGAATACCAAGAACTATTTGACTCTCTAGCATCTAGCATCTTAACTTGATGCAAAGATGTTGCGCAGGCCCACTGCCCAAATTTTGTATCTGCTCTACAGCTTCTGTCCAGAGAACAATGTCTGAAGAATTCCAATGGAAATGGCCAGGTGATCACTTTACAGATTGCCTCACAGGGAACATGTCTTTGAAAAGTACTGTCATGCTTTTCACCTTGGTCACGTCTGCATTCAATCTGACTGGGTGGTTTCTGCTTTGTAGGTCATAGCAACAGGTAATGCAGGACACAATCCATCTTGCAACTGTAGTTTTTGCTGCTTGTCTACCCCGGTTGGGACCCATAAATGTGTCAAACAGTCTGTCTAACGCTCACTAAAGTCTTATCTTGTCGAGATTCAACCTCAGGGTTCTAAGAAAATTCTGACTGTGCAGAATTCTGTCCACCTACTTCTATGGTCTGGAAAGAATCCCAGAAGTGAGAATTCTTGATTCTTTTAGAATTTGGTGAACCCTTTCGGCAGAAAAGAAGGGTGAGTACGAAGCATCACCTTGTCTCTGTGTAAGGTAATCTAAGGCACTGCTGAAGACGGGCCTGGTGGAACATTTCCTGGAAGCTGCCAGGTTAAACAACTTGTTTTTCGAAAAGCCTAAATGGCCAAAAGTCAACTTTGCAGGTGACAAAGCGCCAAGGAAATTGACTGAGGGGAATGGGTGGTATACTTTCCCCCTTGCTGGTGAAGAAGATTTAGGACTGCCGGGAGAAGGAGTGGTGGTACAGATGCCATATGCAGGAGGTCTGACAACCAGTGCCTCATCAGCCAATTGGGAGCGGTCAGGAGAATCTAACAATTCCTGTCCCTGCGGAACCTATATAGAACCTTGGGGATCAAAGGTAGCAGGGTAAATGTGTACGCCGACATCTTGTCCCAGAGGAACGGCAGCGATTCCCTTTGGATCCTCGGCCTTGCCACTCGACTTTTTAGCCCCTATAAGGAGATCCTCGGGCGGACACTGGTAGCTTAAGCCCCTAATTGGGGAACCTTGGAGGAGCCTCCGTTGTCCAGCTTAGTCCCTCAGAATAAGTCCCCGTAAGCTTAGGGTCTGTGTGATCCTCCCTGTACCAGAAGAACCCGGAAAGGAGTCTCGTGGGTGCAGTGCCCTGAAAAGAAGAGTACTTATTGGTCGAGGGAACTTCTCTTTGATGAACTCCTTCAGGTGGGCAGGGGGGATGCTATGGAAAACTGCTTCCCACTGCTGTAGTCTTCTTTCGAGGGCCTGCACGGATAACGAGCCATGAAAAAAACACAAGCTTCTCTTTCCCTTTGTAGTTGGTGAGCAGGTGCAAATGGATCTAGGTTATGTGACCTAAGCCCCACCCCCTGTCAATCACTGCTGATCTGTTGGGGCCTTCTTGTTTTGCTGCCCTTTTTCCTCTGTTCTTAAGCAGCCTTACAGCCTCTTTTCCTTTGCAGTTGGTGAGCCAGTGTAAGTGGATCTAGGTCACCTGACCTAAGACCCACCCACTTTCTTCACCCTGCCTCTTCCTTTCTGATCTTAACTCTTAGATCAAGTGCGTCTCTTGCCCGGGCATCCAAAGCGAAGGGCAGAGGAAGAAAAGGGCAATTCCTGTTTGCACCTGTTCAAACCAGAACGACCCAAGGCCAGAACCCCTGCCCCTCTTAACATCAGGTAAGCATTGTTGAATATGTGTTTCACCCCTCTCTCACAACAGCCCAGCCCTACCATCACTACTCATTGCCAACCATGCCACTCACCAGCAACATCATGGACACCGCATTGCAGCAACCTTCCCCAAGTCACCATACACCCCGTCACCTCACCAGCACCCACCACTACAAGAGGACAGATGCTTGCCAATGTCCGCTCAGCAAACAACCATAAAGCTGACATCAACGACCTCATCACCAGACATCCAGGTCTGTGTAATGAAGATGGCCTCCAAGTAATGTGTTACAACTCACTATGGGCGCTGGTCCTTGTTAGGCAGAATTATATGCAGTACCCTTTGGGAACACTACACACAATTAGGACTACAAGTGACAGTACAATTTCACCTTTGGCACAAGACTGTACTACACAGTTATAGTGGTAGCAGTAGCGGAGCAGCCAGACTTATCTCAAGAGTAGGTGAGCAGTACAAGATAGTTACACAACGGACAGCAATTACTATGATTCAGGCAAACACTGACTCAAGGTTTCCAAGTAAAAGAATATATATTTATTTAATTATCAGTTGTATAACAGTTCACCTTTCTAAGCAAGTTAAAAAATCACAATTATAAATACACCACACCATTTCCCTTAAATTCTAGACAGGTTAGGCTCACAAAATGAAGTGGAAGCAAAATGGCACTCCAGCAATTTAAAAGGGAGGGAAAGACAAAGTTATCAGCAAACCAACAGGTAAGTATTCTGAGCAGTTGAACAAGAGAGACTACAGCGAGGAGATCAGCTATAAAAGTCTTAGCTCAAATGTCTTTTGTTTGTACATACTCACGCCTCTTGTTATCTCTGGCAGACTTCATGAGGATATCTCTACCTGAGGATCTCCAGTCCTGAATATAGTATTCCGGTCCAGCTTTCAGAGATCCGAAGATCAACCTCAAACCTACGCTCACAATTCCCATACAGGGTTTTATTCCCCAGAGGGTTTCCCTGGGGATTTTGCATCTCTCTGTTCCGGCAGAGGGTTGTAAGATTCTCAGGGGGGGTTTTCCTGTCCTCGAACTGCCTTCTGATCCAGGTTAGTGGCTTTCTGCATGCTTATATGTTTACATGAAAGGATGACGTCCACCAACAACCTAGATGTCCTCATACCCATCGGCTACAGAATTCTACAACGAGACCCAAACAAGATCGGCAGTGACATAGCTATCATTCACAAGTCATTATGGCCATGCACCCAACTGGACATTGCCACCATTGGCTCTTTTGAAAACCTATCCTGCCACTTCCTGCTCTCCTGTCAGAAATAGAAGTTGGGGCAAGGGACAGCGCGCAATGCACTTGAAACGGTGCTGAATTGGATAAAAACTACACTTCCCAACATGCTGTGGGACTGGGTGTAGTTCTCTGTTTTCGCGCGGAGCCTCAGCTGGGCAATTATGGGCTTTCTTAAGCCGTTAACCGCCAGTGCTCTGGTGCAGATAATTAAAGGTTATCAGCATGGGCGGCGACGGCATTGTGTGTTGGAGGAGTCAGGATTTGAAGCTATGGAATGCCGAAGGGCTGTTTGCAAGTATCCCGGGCCAAGGTGGTGAGCAGGAGCGGCTGATGTACATGCTATAGGAGAGCCTGGGCCACAGCAGTGATCATTCTTCAGGGTGCAGGTGTCCTCGAGAGGCGCCCGGACCAGCAGATAAGTGAATTAACTTTCTGGTGTACTGAAGGCATTTGATTGTAAATTACACTGCTCTCTCTTGTGTTCTAAAGACATTCTTTGCAAGCGCGTGTTAAATATGCGTGTTAAATACGCATATGGGTAATTGCTGACAAACTCTTCCTGAGGCAACTCTTGTCCTGTGTTACAAATCACACTTGTTCGGTTAGGAGAATGAGGACTATGTGACCAGGAACGCAATTGCTAATCTTTGTTATACAATTACTGGTCGGGTCAGGGTTGTGGCAAACATCAGAAAAAGTTGCATTTCTAGGTGTAATAAGTTGCCATGTTTGTTTGTTGGTTTAATGTGCCCAACGGGCCATGAGTCTCGTGTTTCATGCAAGGGTCATTCCCTTTATTTGTGCCATAATATTTGCATTGAAAGTCATGCTTTTCAGGGAAACATCTCTCATGTTGTTTCCGTGCTATGTACGTTTTGGAGTTCCTAACACATGTTTAAGTGTGCCTTAATGTTGAGGCTGGGTGTAACGCTTACCTCTGGGGCCCTGCAGGAGTGCCTGGTCTGGTCTGTCGGCGAACACTGGTCCGGTCTGTCGGCAATCACTAGTCCTTGCAGCTGCCCAAAACACTCCCTCCACTCTGCTCACTGCAGGTTTAGTCACCCAGTGGACAGAGAGTTGGGAGTGGTCTGGATTGATGGGTAAGGTTCCGGGGCACTCTGTGTTGCTAGGTCTCTTAGGAACCTCTGGGTATGTGGTAGGAAAGTCAATCCCAGTTCCTTCACTGGGAAACGGCGGCTCTGCAGTCTTAACCCAGCTTCTTCACTGGGTCACAGCGGCCCAGGCCAGCTGCAGCGCACCAGTCCGCCTTGAGAATGTCTCTTAATTTGTGGGCACAAATCCGCACTGGTAATGTCTCCTTGGCACCAGTAGTGGTGTGAGGGCGGAATGCCCGCGTGCCGTCTTATGGGCAGAGGCACGCTTCTGCTGTTGTCCAAAGGAATGTCTAACTCCTGTTTCTTATTCTCCTTTCAGGTCTGCTCTGCTAAAACGCCTGTGGACTGGAGGCCTGCAGCTGCAGTTCACGCAGGATAGCCGCGGGGCCCCAATTGATAGGAGGAGCGGACCGAAGTAAGTACTATGTTGGGGGTTATGGGAGGGAGGCATGGATGGTCCTCAGCTTACCCCCTTGTTCTTTGTCTTGCAGGTGCTGCAGGTGTACAAGGAGTCAGCCGAATAGAATCGAGTGCAGGATCACGTGGTGTAGGCGGAGCCCCACCCAGCACCACTAGACCACCAAGGATTCTTGTATTGCAGACCCATTAGGGGCCATGTTGGATTCTGCTGGATGTCCCAACCCGGGGGGCATTTTAAAAGGGGCAGCTGCCAGGAAACACTGGCAGCAGTCTGTTCCTGTGCCATTCAGCCATCCTCCTAGACCAGGTGCCACCAACACTGCCAACTGGGGGAATCATGATAGCACTCCCCCGCAAAGCCTCCCCAAGGAGAGCCATACCCGGGTCCGGGTGTTCTGGGTGCTCACAATGGTATCGAGCCAGGAGACGTGGTGCATGTATGTGACTCACTGGTTCCCAGGTCCGATCTACGACTCCATACCCTTTCCAATCTACTAAATAGTAGAGTTTTTTCCGAACTATCTTGGAATCCAGGATACTTTTGACTTCATATTCAGCTTCTCCCTGCACTGTTTTAGGAGGAGGACATCTTAAGGTGTCTCGGGTGCCAGGGTGCACAGATTTTAGCAATGAGACATGAAATACCGGGTGTATACGAAGCATAGGTGGTCGTACCAGTTCTATGGCCACAGGATTGATAATGTTCTTTATTGGATACGGTCCAATGTACTTGGGGTGGAATTTTTTAGGTCCTTTCAGCTGGATATGCTTTGTGGATAACCAACTTTGTCTCCTATCTGGTACTTGGGTTCGGGAGTTCTTTTCTTGTCTGCGAAACGCTTGTGGGTGATTTTTGCTTCCAGGAGGGTTTGGGTGGCCCTTCCTAGAGTCTCCTTAATGCTGGCATGTAGGGTGCTAACAGCTGGCATGTCCAAGAGTGCCGGTGAGTCGAAGGTCAAAGTCTGTGGATCTCATCCATATAAGAAGAAGAAAGGCGAGACACCAGTGGAACTATATGCGTATTCAGTTGCCCATAGCAGTTCTACCCAATTCAGATCCATCTGGGCAAGCATACACCGAAGGTACTGCTCGAGTGTTAGGTTCATCCTCTCGGTCTGACCGTCAGTCTGTGGGTGGTGGCTGGTGGACAGACTGACCTCGATTTGAGCCTTGGCGCAGCAGGCCCTCCAGAATTTGGACACAAACTGACTTCCTTGATCCGATATCACCACTGAAGGAAAACTGTGTAATCTGACGATGTTGGTTAGGAAGGTTTGTGCTAATACTCCTGCATTGGGTATGCCTTTCAAAGCAGTAAAGTGTGCCATTTTGGTCAGGAGGTCGACTTCTACCAATATGGTTTTATAACCACCGCAGGAGGGTAGCTCTGTGATGAAATCTAATGAGATAGTGTGCCACGGGGCCGGCGGAACTGACAAGGAATGAAGCAATCCCTGTGGTTTGGTTCTTGGCGTTTTGTTCCTTGCACAGATGTCACAGGATTTCACATGTTGTACTATATCTTTCTGCCATGTGGGCCACCAGAAATGCTGCTGAATTTGCTATTCCGTGATGTCCTGCTGTAAGTGCATCGTGGTAAGTGTTCATAACCTGCTCTTGCATTGCAAGGTGTGGTAGGTAAAGGCGATTCTGGTAATATGGAAGGACGTTGGTTACAGTTTGTTGCGGTCCTTTCGAAACCCATGTATGCACTTGCGCTGGGGTCATGGTTCCTTTAATCTCCTCATGTAGGTTCTCCAGTGCAGTTGGATGGTTGCCGGTAATTCCTAATAGCTTCCCTTCCGATATAATGGGCAGCAAAGTGGGACTTGCATACGCATCTTCTTTTTCTGTACTCCAGCCAATTTGTGACAGTGCATCCGCTTTTCCGTTCTTTACCCGGGGGTGATAGCTGACGGTGAAGTCATATTCTGAAAAGAACTGGGCCCATCCAAGGTGTTGCGGTGTTTGTGCCCTGGCTGTCCGTAGATACTGCAAATTGCGATGGTCGGTAAGCACTGTAACTGGGTGTCGTGTCCCTAAGAGATGGTGACGCCATTCCTTGAATGCGGCTTTTATGGCGAGGAGTTCCTTGTCGGTCACTGCTTAATTAAGTTCTGCTGGATTAAACTTTCGAGACCAAAAGGCCACTGGGTGTAACTGGTTGGTATTGGGGTCTCTTTGAGATAGTACCGCCCCCAAAGCCACGTTGGAAGCGTCTGTTTCCACCAAAAATTGGAGTTCTGGGTTTGGGTGCCTGAGTACTGGTGCTGTGGTAAATTGTTGTTTCAGTTGCTGGGAAGCCTTCTCGGCTTCGGTGGTCCATTTAAAGGTGTGGTTCTTACGGAGTAATGATGTTATGGGATGGACAATCTCTGGGAAGTCAGCGATGAACCTTATGTAAAAGTTAGCAAAAAGCCTACGAAGCTCTGGACCGTCTTGATTGAAGTGGGCGAAGGCCTTTGTAGTATTGCTTCCACCATGCAATTATCCATTTGGATACCCTGAGGGCTGAGTATGTATCCGAGGAACTCCACTGTGGTAACATGAAAAGCACACTTTTCAAGTTTTGCGAACATACGGTACTGGTGCAGTTTTTCCAAGACTGCTCTTACGTGGTGCACATGCTTTTCGACAGATTTGGAGTAGATCAAGATGTCATCTTTGAACACCATTGCGCAGATGTCCAATAGCTCCCTTCACACTGTCATAAAGTATTGAAATGTGGCTGGCGCATTGCACAGTCCAAAGGGCATGACAGTGTACTCATACAGCCCGAACTTGGTGCGGAAGGCCGTCTTCCATTCGTCCCCGGCCTTCACGTGAACCAGATGGTAGGCTCCTCTGAGGTCCAGTTTTGTGTAAATCTTCACCCCTTTTACTTGGTCTAGTAGTACAGGAATCAAGGGCAAGGGATACCAATTTTTTTTATGGTGATTTTGTTGAGCCCTCTGTAGTCTATACAGGTTCTGAGATCCCCCTCTTTCTTGGGGATGAAGAAGAGGGCTCAGGAGACAGGAGACTTGGAGGGCCGAATGAACCCGTTGGCCAGATACTGATCTAGGTATTCACTTAGGTGTTGGTTCTCCTTTTCAGTAAGGGCATAAATACGGCTACATGGAAGTTGTGCTCCTGGAACCAGGTCGATTTGGCAATCGTAGGGCCTATGGGGTGGCAAGGTGTTAGCCTGCTCCTTGTGAAAAACATCTTGGAAGTCGTCATACTCCAGAGGCAGGTGACCTGTGATTCCAAGTACAGTTCCTGGTGACTTTGTTACTGGTCCAGGGATCTCATGGGCTTTGGTTGAAGCAGGATAGCAGGTTTGGACGCATTCGGCTGGAAATGTCACAGAATGAGTTTGCCAATCTATGGCTGGATTATGGCACACCAACCAGGGCATTCCCAAGATTAGTTGGAATTGGGGAGTGTTGATGAGGTCAAAGATAATCTGTTCCCGATGACCGTCATGGCATAGCAATACAACGTTTCCAGTAGATTGGGTCACTGGCCCGGACGACAACTGAGTCCCATCCGCGGATATGATGTTGTCAACTCTTTCCCGTTTCTGAATGGGCACACCTATCCGTAGGGCCACTGTGATGTCCATGTTTTTACCTACAGTCCCACAGTGGATGTACGCTTCCAGAGCATGCATTCGTTATGGCTGCTCGGGGCATAGTAGAATAACTAGTGTTGTAAGATGCAAGCCCGCTGACGTCTCTCCTTTTCCCGACAAGCCGGTCTGTACTCTTGTCGAGCCATGCAGATCCCCGTGGCTCTTGCAGCTCTGTCTCGGTTTCCATGACTCCCAGTAATTTCTGGGGTATCTTATTTGGGCAGTCTTTTAGGAAATGTCCGTCTTTACCGCAGTACAAACATAGCTGTTGTTTCCTGCGTCGTTCTCTCTCTTCCTTGATTAATGGGCCTCTTATACTTCTAAATTGCATTGGTTCGGGCGTATTATCGGTGGTTCGAGGTGTATCCCGGGGACGTATATACAAGGGTCGGCTTTCAAAACGGGATCAATCAGACTTCCTCTCTTGTAAACGATGGTCTAGCTGTACTACCAGAGCTATGTAGTCTGTACAGCAGTCCGGTGGGTTCACAACCTGTTCTAAAAAATCTTTCAACTCGCTTCGTAGATCCCGATAAAACAGGGTGGTTTGTTTGTCTTCGGGCCAATTGGTCTCAGCCACCAGCCGACTGAATGTGGTGATGTATGCTAGTAGGTCCTGAGACCCCTGTCGAAGGGCCAACAACTCCCCATCCAAGGCATGTCCCCGGGTGCGGCGAGAGAAAAGCTTGTCCATTTCCTGCTGGAAATGAACGAAGTTATGTAGGACAGGGTCATCCCGGTCGACTAGTGGTAGTGACCAGCTAGCGGCATGCCCCCCTAGGTAGGACAGGACGAAGGCCACCTTGGTTTGATCTGTCGGGAATGCCCCTGGTGACATAGGAAATGGAGCCGACACTGGGTCATAAATACTCCGTACTTCTGGGGGTCCCCCATGAACCTTTCTGGTGGGGCCAAAGGGACAGTGACTGGAGTGGTTACCTGTATCTGGGACACTGCTGCTGTTGCTCCTTCTGCTGAACTAGGCAATGGGGTTTGTCCTGCTTGAGTTCTGGTAAGGCGCTTTGCCAGTTCCTCCGTTCTCTCCCTGTTCACAACCAGCTCCTTTCTCATTGCATTAGTCTCTGAGCGTGCAGCATGCACCTCGGCCCGTAACTCGCCCAGCAAGGTAGCTAATTGGTGCTCTGATGCCATGGCACTCGGGCAAAGCAGTAACGTGGGCTTAGTGTTCTGCAGCACTTACCTCTGGGGCCCTGCAGGAGTGCCTGGTCTGGTCTGTCGGCGAACACAAGTCCGGTCTGTCGGCGATCACTAGTGCTTGCAGCTGCCCAAAACACTCCCTCCACTCTGCTCACTGCAGGTTTAGTCACCCAGTGGACAGAGAGTTGGGAGTGGTCTGGATTGATGGGTAAGGTTCCGGGGCACTCTGTCTTGCTAGGTCTCTTGGGAACCTCTGGGTATGTTTTAGGAAAGTCAATCCCAGTTCCTTCACTGGGTAACGGCGGCTCTGCAGTCTTAACCCAGTTTCTTCACTGGGTCATGGCAGCCCAGGCCAGCTGAAGCGCACCAGTCAGAATGTCTCTTAATTTGTGAGCACAAATCCGCACTGGTAATGTCTCATTGGCACCAGTAGTGGTGTGAGTGCGGAATGCCTGCGTGCCGTCTTATGGGCAGAGGCACGCTTCTGCGGTTGTCCAAAGGAATGTCTAACTCCTGTTTCTTATTCTCCTTTCAGGTCTGCTCTGCTAAAACGCCTGTGGACTGGAGGCCTGCAGCTGCAGTTCACGCAGGATAGCCGCGGGCCCCGCTTGATGGGAGGAGCGGACTGAAGTAAGTATTATGTTGGGGGTTATGCGAGGGAGGCGAGGATTGTCTTTAGCTTACCCCCTTGTTCTTTGTCTTGCAGGTGCTGCAGGTGTACAGGGATGCAACCAAACAGAATCGAGTGCAGGATCCTGTGGTGCAGGCAGAGCCGACGAGTGATCTCAGTCACTGATCCATTGATGGTGGACCTGTTCCGGAAGAGTGCGGTGAGTATCAGGTAAGTCTGCTAGGAAAGCGCTGGACTCTTGAAGCTTGGATGAGCGCTGGATTCTGATGAAACGCTGGAACTTGCAGGAAGCGCCAGGTCCGTGACAGGCAAGCGTCATGCTGATCCCCAGCCGGAGAAAACGCTAAGCGCTGGGTGTGGCCCAGGGCGGGGTTTATATACCCTGGGCCCCACCGAGCACCACTAGACCACCAAGGATTCTTGTATTGCAGGCCCATTAGGGGCCATGTTGGATTCTGCTGGATGTCCCAACCCCGGGAAAATTTTGAAAGGGGCAGCTGCCAGGAAACACTGGCAGCAGTTTGTTCCTGCGTCATTAAGCCATCCTCCTAGACCAGATGCCACCAACACTGCCAACTGGGGGAATCATGACACTGGGGGCAACTCCAGTGTATGCTATGTTCATTGGAAATACTTCTCTCAGTAGGTGTTAAGGGGTAAATCCTGCTTTGGTTGTGGCGGTCAGGGTAGGTTTACAGGAGTATGGTACAGGTCTAGGCATACTAGGTAGTCATTGTAACTATGGTTATGTATATGCATGTTATGTTTTCCACATCTTTCCTTTGTCATTCCACCCCCTTTCCCTAGCCCCACCTTCCCCCCCATTGGCTGCCACGTGGTTCCCTGTGTTATTCTATTCAGGCGCCGTGCCAACCACGTTGGGAGGGTCGATTTATTCAGCTTCTGTGGTTAGGGAGAGGGGGTTGAAACCCCTGTTAACCCATTACTAGTTTTGACATCTCCCCAATGGACATAGTCACTTTTCACCTCCTCTACAGACCACCAAAGAGCAAAACCTCCTTCATTGAAGACATCACAGACTTGGTCACCCTCGATGTCTCTCACACATGCCAACATCTTCCTCAGCAACTTCAACATCCTTGGCAACCCAGCAACCAAGTCAATGAAGGAAGAGCTCCACTGCCTACTCGACACATGGAACCTCACACAGCACACGAAAGACCCAACTCACAGGAAAAGTAATATCTTCAACCTCATCATCACCGCACTAGACCCAACTCACAGGAAAAGTAATATCTTCAACCTCATCATCACCGCACTAAGTACCATCCATTAAAGCTATACTATTCGGCTCAACTGGTTGGATCACCTGGCAATCCTGTTTGGGATTATTCACTTCACCCATTTCAAGCAAACTCATTTGAAACCAAGTAAACAAGCCTCCAGATCCTTCAAGAACTTCCCAATGGAGGCTGTTAGGCAGAAACCTGTGCAGTTCCCTTAGGGACCACTGCAAAAGATTTAAGACTACAGGTGTTGGCATTAAACCCACTTGGTAGCAGTCTGCACCACCCAGATTTACCTGGTAGCTGTGGCTGAGTAGTCAGACTTCCCTCAAGAAGAGTTAGGCAGTATGCAAAGTATACACAATAGGCCCTCAGATACAATAATACAAGCAAACACTGACCAGAGCTTTGGTATCAAAGTATATAATTATTTATTTAAAAACACACATTTGAAACACTCCAGCACTCTTATTGTAAAATATTCTAAACACGGTTACTATTGTAATATATACACCCCTTTTTCCTTATCAGATAAGTCACAGTAAAACACCACTTATTTTCATACAGAGGCGAGCGCTTAACTAGATTGCACTCCAATAAGTTTGTGAGAAAGGGAGGGAAAAAGACAGAATATGGAAAGGTGCACCACTCTAAGTTTCAGGAACACTGTTAGCAAGGCAGAAGAGTAAAAGTCACTGGTGAGCCAAGGTCCAAAGGCTGGGCCCACTCTTAGAGAGAGCAGAGCACAAATGCGCCCAAGATCACACAGTTACACTAGGCTTAGAAAGTCTTGCAGAGGGTTCAAAAAGAGTTTAGAGAGGCTTTTAGGAAAGTTTAGCCAGGGTGTCCCAGACTAACCCACGGTCGTGGTAAAACGTGGTATCCCGGTTGCCGGGGTGCTTGGCACGGGCAAGGCGGCCACGAGGTACGTCGGGAAAGCGAAAAGACGGTGAAACTGGTTATCCCCACCAGTCAAAGGAAGAAGACTCTCCAGCGGGAGATCTCCTCTGTCGTTAGGAAAAGTGGTGAGGCAGTCCAGCAGGGCTCCACCGATGGTGGTGTCGTGGCAGGTCGGCTCAGCTTCTCCCTCGTCGGATTCTTAGGTCCTGTGGCGACTTCTGAAGTTCCAGTCCCCAAAGCCCTGCTTTTATGCAGCAAACCCCCATTCACTCAGCCTAGCTGCCACTCAAACATGCTAAGTGGTGAGCCGGCCGGCTCACCACTTGGGCCAATCAGGATGGAGTGCGACTTAAGTTGCCTAGGCAACTCAGTCCAGGGTGCCTAAATTTCCCTCCACCCCTCCTAAGTACCCCAGACAGAGTGGCACCACTTTGGAGGGCTTCTGTGGAGAAGCCCGCCAAAAAGTGGAACAAAGGGCTCGACTTGGGTTGGAGTCACAGAAGAGAACACAAACGCCATTTTAGAATCAAGTTTTGGCAAAAAATACCAACCGGAGAATTAATATTAATTCAATAAACCGCCGGTATGTTCGAGGCTACCGTAAATAATTAAATAAAGGTAGTAGCCTAAAAAAATGGGAAATCCCATAGGAAAATATTTGCGGTAGAATATAAAAAGTAGTATCCACTGCCACCAGCCAAAACTCGATCAGGGGGGACGGAGACATGCCCCCTCGACTAACAGACCCTGGGGCAATTGAATTGCCCCAGCCAGTACGTCCACAATATGATGGTTTGTACTGGTTCTGTTCAGAATTTAAGACTAGTAAAGTCAATGGTGACTTTACATGCCCTTGGAGACAGTAGTCAGTCCCAGGGTATGGAGTCTATACTGGGGGGTCACTATGACACCCCTGTGTCACTGCACTGAGGGTGCTGTGTAACACACATCACAAAAACACATGAAGCCCTATGGAGTAAAAGACCCCATAGCCCATTAAACACATCTAGATTCAAAGAAACACACTCAAATCATGCCCAAGAGTGAGGGTAAAAGAGTCTCACTCTTGGCAGGAGAAAAAAATAAACCCCAAAAATCCAGAAAAGCTGCTGGGGGACTCACTAGGTTAGGAAATTCAGCCTAAACAGAGAATTCTCCCTAACAGAGGCTCTCAAGTACAGCTTCACCAAACTCCACCTCACAAATGGCTGATCTACCTCTGACGAGCCAGGACTGCAACTTGCTTCTCCAAATACCCAACACCCTCACAAACAACATCAAATGTCAAACCCCAGTGAAAGGTCACACCCTCAAGCCTAAACCTTTCACACCCTGGTATACTCAAGAATTCAACCTCAACAAACGAACCATCAGAAAACAAGAAAAGAATTGGAGAAAATCCTGCAGCGCATCCAAACTTGCCCTCCTCAAGGAACTCTGTGCTACACGCAGATGATTGATCAACACTGCCAAGGCCAACTACTAGCAAACCACCATAGCCAAGGCCAGCAATGAAAGCAGTGCCTCTTCAAAGCCATCAAGCACTGTATCAACCCTCTGCCTGACCCCCCCCAAGCACATTCCATCAAACAAGTCCACCACCATAAACTCTTTGGCAACAAGATCAAGAAGATCTGCCAACACACAGACACCTATACCACAACTGACAGCACACTATACATCCTATCTCGCAAATCCACAACTACCTGGACAACTTTCAAGACACTATCTATGGAAGACCTCACTGCCCCCTTAACCACATCGGACAACATCATCCCTGCCTCCGTATTCAAGACCCTGCCGAATGATGCACTCCTCCCTTATCTGACAATTGCCAACAGCTCCCTAATTTAAGGCACCTTCCCCTCGACCCTCAAGACCAGACAAATCCTCCCACGTCTTAAGAAATCAACACTGGACCCAGATGATCTCAGCAACTACCGCCCCATCACCCATCTGCCCTTCCTAGATAAGATCCCTTAAAAGGTAGTAGCCATGCAACGCCTCCAACACATCCATGCCAATAACCTCCTTCAGTCCTAGCAACCTGGCTTCAGACCCAGATACAGCACAAAACAGCTACCATCAAGGTGATCGAAAATGCCCTTAAAATTGTTGATGGCCATCATTGCCTCTTAGTTCTCCTTAATCTCTCAGCAGTATTTGGCACAGTAGACCACCAGACAGTCACTGATATCTACATTACCGCTTGGGGATCAGCAAGATCGTCCTCATCTGATTCAGATCCTACTTTGCTAATTGCAAACAGTTTGAACAAACGGATTCTTCCAGATCATCATCTCTACCCATCACCTCTGGAGTCCCACAAGGATCCATCCTGTGCCCTGTGATCTTCAGTCTTTACATGGACCCGCTCGGAACCATCCTCGCTCCACACAACATCCACAAATACACAGATGACATGCAGATTTACCTCAAGATATCCTCAATGGAAGACATCCACTGGCTCAAGGCCTGCCTCACATTGATCTAGTCCTGGATGTCCAGTGCTTACCGGAAAGCGTTGCTTATTATGTGCAGTTTAAGGATAGCATGATTCCCATCCTGCTACGACATTACCCACTGCTGGGTCTTTTCCAAATACTATTTCTGACTTTTTGGACTAGTGCCTCATTGCTCCTCAGCCCTTTCAAGATGGCCGCACCACCTGACCTTGTCTGTGTTGCTGGGAGCCGGCCCTGATCATGTGATACACGCGACGAGGGCTAAAATCATGCTTCCTCTTCATTCCTCCACCCTGCCTTTCACCTGAGCCTGATGTCTGCTCCTGAAGCCCTTTTGCCTGCCTTATCACCCAGATTGCCTGATAATCCTGGGGTAAACTCTTGCATAATTGTGGTGCGTAAAGTGCCTATTGAGTGGTTTTTCCGCATTTGACCATGGAAAGCATGGCTTATTATGTGCATTTTAAGGATTGCAGGATTCCCATCCTGCTACGACATTACCCACTGCTGGGTCTTTTCCAGATGCTATTTCCAACTTTTTAGATTGGTGCCTCGTTGCACCTCAGCCCTTTCAAGATGGCTGCACCGCCTGGCCTTGTCTGTGTTGCTTGCCTGGCTCCCACCTCCCATTGGTTGCCCTGGTTGTTATTAGCCAATGAGAACAACTGGGAGGGGCTGGAGCCAGCCCTGATCACCTAAGGCCCACAACGCTACCAGAACGCTACTTTGTGGTATTTTCTTGCCACCCCTAGTCTTGATCCTCCGGAAGGTGCACCGCCACTCTACCTTGAAATCTTGACTTCCATATCACTCCTCCGTAACTAGGGGTACATTCCCTACTCTGGTCAAGCCTCTACCCTCTTTTGCCTCAGCCTCCTTCTTTGCCTGTCCCTCATGATTGCACTTTTGATTACACTGCTTGTCCACATCAACCTCTACATTCTGTAACTGGCCTTTTTCTAACTTGGATGTGTTTTCTTCTCATGCTTGAGCCACTTGAATGTAGCTGTGTTTTTCATGCATTGAGCTACTTTGAATATAGCTGTGATTTTTCATGCATTGAGCTACTTTGAATTTAGCTGTGTTTTATGCATTGACCTTAGTACAATCATCTTTATTTGCCCATCCTTACCCTTCTCTCTCTTTCCTCTCTCTAATCCCGCCCCCTGGTTGCCTGTTTGCCTGCCCCTCCTTATCATTGGCAATAGCTCTTACTCTATCACAAATGTCTCCTGTCCTGTTTGACTGCAGCTTTTTTGTCTCTCCTCCTCCTTCATTTGTTTTCTCCCCCCTATCACACTCCAGCACTATCTGAAATGTCGTCAGGCCTAGTACGATAGTCTCTTGTTTTGTTCTTCTCCTTCTCCCTTACTCCAACTCCCTCCCCCCGGCCCACCCACCTCTTGTTAAATTCTGGCACTACTTCAATTGCCAACAGGCATAGTAATGTAGCCGCTTGTCTGTCTGCCATGAGGAGAGGTTCCTGGAAGGTATGGTCCCGTTGGAGACTCATCAAAGGCCCTGCAAATTTGACCTCATCACCCGACCCTCATCGAACTGCACTGGCTCCCGCTGCAAGCCTGTATCATCCTCAAATCCTGTTGCATCATCTACACGGCTGTCACACTGAAGTTCCCAAGCTACCTCACTGAGAAACGTAGCATCTCCGGAGTCCTGCAATCCACCAGAAGTAGGGAAATGTGCAGACTTGAACTCTGACAGTGCAGGAAGGAAGGAACCAGAAGACAAGTCTCCACTCTCTATGCTACAGGACTCTGGACCCTCCTCCCCGTCAACATCAGACTTTCCCAATGGCTTTGACAGTTCAGGAAAGAGCTGAAGATCCTCTACAAGAAATGGCTCCTCCCTAACACCTAGGTTCATACACCCTGCACTCCTCCCCCTACCTGAGACTGAGAGATTTGCTCCCTACTGTCTCCTTCCCTGGTTGCTTGTAGACACCTTGCTGCCAACTGCCCACACTTTCACGCCCCTGTTAGCTCACCGCTCCCTTTTTCTGTGCTTCCCTCGCTGTGTTCTTCCCCTTATGATTGTAAAGGGCTCCGTTGCTTCCCGAAGCTAGGTTTGCGGTCAATAAATACCATAATAATAATAATAATAATAATAATAATAATAATAATAATAATAATAATAACAAGCTCTTCCACTGATCAGGACCGATGCACTGAAGGCATAAGTTATGGGGATGCGTTGACATGTAGTGGTGCCCGTTAGGAAAGATTTTCTTTTTGCTAACTTTCTCTCCATAGTTTCCTATTGAACCCCATTCTTCATGCTCTGTTTTGACCCCATCCTGACCTTTGAAGGTAAGTAAAGCCTTCCGCTTCACTTCCCTTGCCTTTTGCTCATTGGTATGGGTAAGCTGATCAGTCCTTCAGACTAGCAGTACTGAGAAACTATGTTTCCCCTTTTCATTCTCATACATTTTAACATTGGAGACAGCATCATACAGTGCAGTGCAATGGGGATACTTTTGAATCACCCTAGTTTTTTACACATGTCATTTTTGGTTACTTTTATATGTGCCTAAGGCAAGTTGGTGCCAGCAGTTACATTTATTACTGTTTTTGTATTATTTTTGGTGTGCACATTCGTGTTTACTGTGTATGGCCATTAAACGTGTATAGTGCCCTCAAATGGCCATGCCCCGAGATTGTCCCTTGTCCTTTGGCCATATTGTAGTTTGGCCTTGCCTTCTTTCTGCCTTTCCATGTCAGGAAATCCTTTTTAAGGTAGTGCTATTGCCCAGAAAAGCAATGGCTTTCGCAGGCTAGTAAGCTTTTGTGTGTGTCTGGCCCAGGAAGGGGGTTGGAACTGTGTAGTTCCAATCCACATCCTTGGTGCCTGAAGGTCTGTGGGTGGGACACTTGTGAAACCAGTAGTTTATTTATTTATTTTATTTTTTATTTTTATTTATTTATTTTGCATTTTTAAAGCGGTCCCTGGTTGGACAACTACTGGCTGTCTGAATGGTGCAGATCCTTGTCATTGGTGGGCTTGGACTTGCGTCCAGCTTGGATTTTGGATAAGAGGAGGACATCTCCAGCCATTTCTCAGCTCATAGTAGGAGCCAAGAATCCCTTGAAGAAGAGCAGCCTGCTGAAGATCTGTTGACGACTCCTGAAGTGGCCTAGCATCCCTTCTAGTAGCCAGCCTGGTGAAGCCCTGATCCTCTGCCTGATCTCCAAAGACCCTGAGTGGTGCTTCAGCCCATGGACTAGTGGGATCAACTAGTCCCAACGCCTTCTTGTGGATCCAGCCCCTCAGAGCCTTCGGAAGTGTCCCTGGACTGCCCAGTTGACTGACCAGCTCTCTCATGGGCTACATCACCAGATGCGTCGCCGTTCCCCATTCGAGTCCGGAACCTCAGCCACTAGTAGCCTCCTCCCTGAATTTCAGCATTCCACCTTCAAAGGAACCTTTCCTAGAGCAGCTGCTGTGACCACGATTGGAAGGATGCCTGTCACAGCCTGTCTGCGAAGACCGTTGATGCAACTCACCTTCCCCCAACCTGTGAAGTGTCCTGAAGGGGTCTGCATCGGTGGATTCTGCACTTCTCTGAAAAGGTTTGCATTTTGCGTTTCCATTCTACCGGAAGAATCCTGGAACGTGCAATTCCTGAGCACCTCTAACTGGAACAAATATCACAAAATTAAGCCCCCAGATGATCCACAAAGTCATCTGGGAAAATCAGAGTCAGTGGGGTTAAATAAACTTCAGTGTGACAGTCCCCTGCGCTTCACCATAGGATAACATTGTAACAAGTCCCTTTGTCTCCTCATTCCATTACCCTTTGGTCATCGAACCTGGGTTGGGTATCCTTTCCCTGGGTTAGCCTTGGGTCTGGAAGAAAGGGAAACTCTTTCTTACCTCTGGTAAAATAGTTCTAGAACTTTAAAACTATCACCAACACAAGACTATAGAATCCTTCTTAGAGACATCATTCTGGTGAGAAACATTGTGGCTCCTCTGACTTTTAGGCACCAGGCCCCATTCATCTTAGGGTTTGGGTTTCTTAAGTTAGCACATTGGGCCTCATTACAAGTTTGTAGGTAGCCATTCCGTTTTTAGCAGCATGGTTACCCCCAAACTCATGTCTGCGTCCTGCAAAAGGGGAGTTACTGGGTCATTCCGACCTTGGAGGGCCCTGTAATTCCCTTTCGCGGGACCCAGACCCGGTACGTCCCCATTCCCATTGAGCCCCCATAGGGCTCAATGGGAATGGGGAGGATGCTACCAACGAGCCCATTAATGACGGGCCCGTTGTTAGCATCTTGTACTGCTAGCGGGTCCCGCTCTGCAAGTCTGGTCTGGCCAGGCGTACAGAGCGGGACCTGCTGCAGAACTCGTAATGTGGCGGCCCGGAAAGCACGGTGCCGGTCCCTTGCCGGCACCCTTCATTCCATGGCCGCCAAACTTGGTTCTATCACTTACTGCATATGAAATACCTGTTTTGCTGTTTAAGTTATTTGATGTATATTTGGACCTATTCTGACTGTATATATTTGTATCATAGAGTGTGCTGTGATAATACTACCTGTTAGTTTCATTTTCCAGTGTGTTCGAAGGACTATAATAAATAACTATTTTTATACTTGATAGTCTAAATGAATTATGTGTGCCATACATTGGGTTTTGACTAACTTTTCAAAGTTCCCAGTCCACTATAACTAGGTGACCTCCTAAAATCTGTCCACCAGGCCAGATTCTAGAAATCCATCGTAACAATGCTTGCAGTATACACAAGAAGCGAACCCTTTATACTCCGGCATAGGCTGAGGGGAAATGCCGACTGCAGGAACAGAGCATGAAGAAAAGTAGATCTGAAATGACAAAAAAAAAAGTGGGGAAAATCCTGCAGTGCTACCGCATATTAAATCCCGACCATGCAGTGAAAAGGACTAAGGGGGAATCTTGCTCAAGACACAGGGCCTCATTAGGACCCAGGCGGACTTCGCGGTGCTAAATGCACCGCGAAGCATGGCGGAAAGCCGCCGATAGCGCCATGGGGGTTGGCGGATTTACCGCCCCATTCCGACCTCGGCGGAGCGGTAAATCCCCAATCCCCATTCTGCCCTTCCCCATTCCCATTTTTGCCCCATAGGGTATAATGGGAGTGGGGAAGGAGTTAATTACGCCACCGTAAAATACGGTGGCGTAATTAACAACGAGGTCCCGTAGCGCCATGGTTTTCTCCGCCTGGTAAAACCAGGCGGAAAAGGCCGCCATGGCGCTACGGGAACTCGTAGTATGGCGGAGAGGTACGCCATGCACTACGCTGGCGTAACACCCTCTCCGCCAGGGTCCTAATGAGGCCCACAGACACCTAATGGGGAGGAACCACAATGAAGATTACAGCAGAGGTAAAAGATGTGATGTCGACAGGGAAAGGATATGAACACCAGTACAATCCGGTAACTCCATAAAGACAACAGTTGTTTAACATTAGCTTTAGGAATAAGGATGGGAAATCTTACTTTTAGGCATAATGATTCAGTCTCCCATTACATATTTTATGGATTTGTGAAAAGTAAGAGGGGTGATGTATTAATCAGATTGAGACTGATAACAGATTGTAGCATGATCAATCCATGTTAGACTGTGAGATATTTTGCTCCCCTGCACTCCAAAATCCAAAAAAAACATGAAAAAAGGCACTTAAAGCAAGTTGTTTTTATTTGCCACTTCACCAGAGCCCATGTGCCAACAGTATCCCCTGGCAAAGCCTCATACATCAATGATCGTAACTAATGACTACATCAATTATTCATCCCTCCATAACCTCAACAATTCCACATCCCCTGCCGTTAAGGGAAATCCTATCCCCTACCATAATGTAATAGTGTATCAGAGCTATAAGGAACTAGTAAGCTGCTGGTGTGTTGTGGAGAGTGGGGGCAGGGGGGTGTTAGGGTTGAGAAGTGAGCAGTTCTGTTGCTCTGTCAATTTGATGTGTTAGTAGTAAGCCGGCTGACGAATGTGAGGATTGATTATGTGAATAGTATAAAATGGAGGGAGATCAATTAGAGGGGGAATGGTTAAGTGATAAATAACTATTGGGTTCAGGATTGTTGGCCCTATGCTGTTGGGGCATTTGGTTGTCGTCTCTGTAAACGAGGGAATTATCTTTTCTGGTGTAATTTAAAGGGTATTGGGAGATCAACCTAATTGTGTCTGTACTTGCTTGTCCGTTGATTAAGGCTTTGCAAAGTACTGGCTCATTGCATGTTTGCAATGGTATCCATCTGATTCCATTTGAAAGTTGGGGGAGACAGATCCAAGTGAGTCTGAACTCCCGTAGTCCTTGACTGACGCCCTGTGTGTCGGTTTGTGGCATGTTTGTGTAACTAAATAGAGGAAGTTCCATATGTTTGGTGTAACAGAGAGTGACTGTTAGTTAAGTTATTTTGTACTAGGCGTGTACTGGTGTCAATTGAATAACAAGGGGTGCAACTTATTTCAAAATGTCCCTGTGTGAGAACCATTGTGTAAAATGTTCTTTAGATCATTTTTAAGTTATGACCCAGGGAATGGTCTAACATTATCAGGGTCCCCCATAAACTAATGGCAAGAAAGAGGGCAACACACCCCTTGCGTCTCACCCCAGCCTTAAGCACCCTTAGCTGGGGTGAGACGCAAGGGGTGTGTTGCTCATTGAGTCTGCTGTTGAGGAATAGGTATAATTTTGCAAGTACAAATCCGTAATATTCCTTGTAGAGACTAGAGTGATCCCAGTGAAAGATGGAGTTAGCGACACTCAGCGTTGATTGGCGGGTTGGTTCTTGTGATGTAGTTTGGAATCTTGTTAAGGATTTTAAACTGCCTTTCACTCAAATTGTACCCAGAGCAGGTCACAGCAGTTTAAGCTCCTGAAAATGTAACCACAGAAAGCAACCCAAGGCCATTTCCAGTGTGAGCAGTTTACGAAAGAAATCCTAAGCAGGAAGAATAAGATAAGTTTTGGAAACAATTAAAAGTTTGGTAAAAGTTTAGAACTTTATTTAGACTACAAAACTGATGTTAATATTTTGCCATGTTCTGAGCTGTTGGCAATCTTGTGACAGGATCCTAGTTAAACTGCTAAAAGAAAAAGGATTTAATCCAAAGTACATGCTGTCTTTAACAAGAGCGTTGTGCACGTGTAACCTTACTAATGGGCATGTGAATGCGAATCGGTAATCCTAACAAGTGCGCGCATGTACTCAGCTAGAGACTTTCTGCATGTTTGAATTGAGAGAGGAAGCATTGCGGCAAAGGCTTAGAGTAAAGGACCATGCTACAAGCTTGAGCGCAACATATGTCTCTCTTGCAAGCCTCATCCTGAAGTGAAAAAGATGTTGTTTTTTTTAGCTCAGCGTTTCAGAGCTGTGCAAGTGTAAGGCTCATTCAATCGTTTGGAGAACTATTTCTCATGCGACCCCGACATGAGAAGTCATCAGAAGCCAGGCACAGGGTCACGTTCAGCGAGAGAATGAAGGTGAACGTTTTCTAATGTAAAGAAGTTATTTAATTTTTGAGAGAAAAGACTTTCCAGTTTGTTATTTCTAAAAGAAAAGACTTTCCGCACTCACGTTCAGGAGTTGATTAAAACAAGAGACAAGGGTTCATACTTTGAATAACGAAGTGGACAAGTCCAAATAGAAAGGAGGTTGTGAGAAGAGTTTAGAAGCACCACTATAAGGAGTGTTTCAGTAGAAGTAAAAAAGAACTTCAGCAACACAGTTTTCTTTTAAAAGAGACATTCAGCAGAAAGACTAAGGCTATAGGTACTGGGAAATTACAGAATAAATTGATATTGTTAGTCAATAGTGAAACTGCGGAAGAGAACATTGATAAGAATGTTCTGCGTTTTATCCTTGGGTCAGATGAACTAAAGCCCTTCACAGAAGGTTCCAGAAGGCAAGGGCCATTAGCAGAGGCCTCCGTTTGTTATTTTATCCACTTCCCCTTCCCCTCTGGTTTGCCTGCCCAGCAATTGTTTAAAAGAAATTGTTTGGTGAGCAGGCTTAGGGGGTCTGGTGGGCTATCATCATCCACTCCTGCATGAATGAAGCGCTGGGACCTGATAAAATGAAAGGCCCACATTATCAGTCCTGCCAGAGTGGTGATTCTTAGTAGAATGGTGAGCTTTGGAGTTGTACTATAGGAACTTGTTTTAGGCAGAGTTTGGCAAAATGTTTGACAGACATATTTCCTCTAAATGTGTGGGTGGGAAACTGCTGGAGTTGCGATATGTTAGCAGGGAGGTAGTGACTTATGTAACTCAATTCAAGCTTTGGTTCTTGTGAGTGGTTTGCCCGAGGAAAAGAGGGCCTCTCTCTTTTACAGAGGGTTATGCGAGGAGCTAAAGGATGCTCTGGCAGCTATTGTGGAGAGACCAACCTCACGCAAGGATTTACTTTCTATGGTAATGCAGGTAGACACTAGATTAGCTGAAAGAAGATCTGAGCAAAGAAGGAATATTCGTTAGAGTAAGGCTTGGGGTAGGAGTGAATGACCTAAGGAGCCCTGTGAGGGAAAGTCAGGCGAGACCGCCACTAACTAAAGAAGAGAAGGAGAGGAGGCATACAGAGAACCTTTTGCTTATATTGTGGCGATAGTACTCATTTCATTGGCAGATGTCCACGCACTCCAAGATGATTTCCTGCATTTTCTGGAAGAGGCCAGCTGATGGCGAACACAATTCAGTGCTGCATATTGCACTAAACATATCCTTATTCGGGGAAGGAAAGCGTAGGTGTGGTGGTCCATATGTCATAGACTCAGGAGCAACAAGGAACTTCATGGACAAACCTTTGGCCAGCAGACTAGGGGTTCCAGTATTTAACAAAAAAAATCCTAAGCATGTGAGTGCTGTGGATACAACTTGTCAGCTGGGAATTTAGATTCATGAAGGGCATAGCGAGAAGATAGTCTTTGAACTTATGAAATCCTTCTAGGGATGCTGTGGTTAACCCTATATAGTCCATTGATTGGGGCAAAAGAACAGTAGAATTTAAATTAGAATTTTGCAGAGAACAATGCTGTGTGGAGGGGTTTGAATGGTCACAACCAGATGCTGTGCAGGCTTTGGGATTGCATTTGGCTGAAGGCGCTGTGGTGGAACATGTAGTGGGAACAGTAGCAGGAGTTTTTCCCGAATGTTACAAGGGATTTGAGGACATATTTAGTGAACAGGAGGCAAGTGAACTTTCTCTGCACATCCGTATGATTGTAAAATAGATTTGGAGGATGGGGCACTGATTCCTTGCGTCTGAATTTATGGCTTAACTGAGAGAGAAAATGAGCACCTGAAAGAATATTTAGAAGAGAACTTGGCCAAGGGTTTTGTTCGTCATTCACAATCACCAGCAGCATCCCCGCTAGTTTGTGTGCAAAGGAAGGATAAAATCTTGAGGACGTGCACCGATTATCAAACCCTAAATAAGATCACAATCAAAAATCTCTATTCTCTTCCATTGATTTCAGTGATGTTAGATAGAATTCAGGGGGCCAATGTATTCACTAAATTGGATCTTAGGGGTGCATATAATTAGGTAAGGATTAGAGACAGGGTTGAGTGGAAAACCACGTTCAGAAATTGCTTCGGATTATTTGAGTAACAAGCAATGCCATTTAGCTTCTGTAACGCGCCGGCAGCATTTCAGTTTTTTTATCAATGAAGTGCTCTGTGAATACCTTGACGTTTTTGTAGTTGTCTACATTGATGACATCTTGATTTTTTCCAAAGAGATAAACCAACACGAAGAACATGTCTGGAATGTGTTAATCAAGATGAGGGAAAATAAGCTGTTTGCTAAGCTTGAAAAAAGTCAATTCCACATGTCCAAAGTCGGATTCTTGGGATTTGTCATGTCTCTAGAGGGTCTGAAGATGGATTTGACGACGTCAACAAACGTGAACGACATACAAAGTTTCATTGCATTTGTCAATTTTTATCAACGTTTCATTCGAGATTTTTCACAGGTTGTGGTCCCCATTACCAGGCTGCTAAAGAAGAACAAGTTACTTACCAACTGTAACGTTCTTTCAATTGGATGTTCCTCCCATGTATTCCTCATTTTATGATATTTGTATCCCAGCTCTGCTGCTTCGGAACATTTTTTCACCAGGGGCCGCTGTGCTCGAAGCTGCAGAGTCATAGTCCCTCGAGGGCCGCCGTCGAGCGTCGACGTCATCCGCTGGATAAAGGGCTCGAGCAACGCCCGTTACCTCAGTTCTGTTTTTACAGAGTTTATGGTCGCATCAGTTGATCAGGTCTTAAATCCATAGGCTCTTAAGGAAACTAGAGTGCAACAGACGTAAACTGTACGGAGGGGTAGGTTGGGAGAGTCGATGAGGAATACGTGGAAGGAACATCCAATCAAAAGAACGTTACAGTTGGTAAGTAACTTGTTCTTCGAATGGATTGTGTCCTCCCACGTAATTTGGAGGTGGGAGTACCAGCAGTTTTAGTTATGTATTGAATGAAAGACAGCTTTTGCAAATAGTCCTCCTTGATATAAGGTGGAATCCAAGCAATAGTGCTTCACAAAGGTGTGCATTGACGACCAGGTGGCCGCAGCACACATATCCTGCACCGGGACAACCCTCTGAAGAGCTGTGTAAGTTGCCATACCTCTAGTAAAATAAGCCCTTAATCCATCTGGAGGCTCTTTGCCAGCCAATTTATAGCGTTCAGAGATTGCTAGAATTATTCATCTGGATAGAGGCTGGTTAGACACTCCAAGGACCAATTTGTGTCCAGTGTACCCAACAAATAGTTGGTCACATTGTCAAAGATTTGCTAATCTGAAAATATAGAAACTGAGAGCCCTTTTTGGGTCCAGTCTGTGCAATCTTTCCTCTTCCTTACTAGCGTGAGGAGGAGAATAAAAAAAGGTAAGACAATCTTTTGTGAAAGATGAAAATCAGAAACTATTTTAGGCAAGAAGGATGGTTTGACCTTTAGAATAACTTTGTTCTTATGGAAGATGGCGTTAGGAGGCTTACAAGATAGTGCCTGCAACTTATTTACCCTGCGGGCTGATGTTATAGCCACTAATAGAATTGTTTTAAGAGTGAGAAGTCTTAATGGACAAGAATGTAAAGGTTTGAAAGGGGCACACATGAGAAATTTTAATACTCGATTTAAATCCCAGATGGGCACCTTAAAGGGTGTCGCAGGGTATACATTTTTTAACCCTTTCAAGAATTGAATGACTAAAGGCATTTTGAAATAGGACACCTCTTTCGAGGAGCGCTTAAAGATAGATAGCGCGGCCAAATATCCTTTAATAGTGCCAACTTGGAGCCCCAAATTGGCTAAGTGTACAAGGAAAGAAAGTACTGTTGGAGTATTACAAAGGAATGGATCCACATTCTTATCTCTGCGCCAGTTACTGAACTTATTCCAACAACACCGGTAAAGGGATTTTGTTGCTGGCCTTCTGGCCGGAAGCAAAATCTCCATGATGTCGTCCGGGAGGTCCCAATCCTTATATCTTAGCCTCTCAGAAACCATGCGTGAAGGATGAGTGTCTTGACCTCTGGATGGAAAACCCGACCTTCCTCTTGCGAGAGAAGATCCTCTCTTTGTGGAAGACGTATTGGAGGGCAGATGGACATGTCTAGAAGGGCCGGGTACCACGTTCTCCTGGCCCAATCTGGGGCAATTAGGATCATGGTTCTCCTGAACTTTCTCAACCCCCTGATTACTTGAGGAATCATGGGGACAGGAGGAAACTTGTAAAGGAGTGGAAATACCCAGTCCACTACGAACGCGTCCCCTAGAGATTCTCTTGGGAGAAATTCCCTCGAGCAGTATAGTTGGCACTTCATGTTAGGCACCGGTCGCAAACAGATCTACTTGAGGGGTTGCCCAAAGGGTGAAGATCTCTTGAAGGACATCCTGAGCTAGTTCCCATTCGTGGGAGACTGTGCTCTGCCTGCTCAGAGCGTCCGCCGCCGTGTTCAGCTCTCCGGCTAGGTGAACTGCCGACAGAGAAATTCCTTCTTGCATTGCCCAGAACCAGAGCTGCATTGCCTCTCTGCACAGTGGGAGTGATCCTACTCCTCTTTTGTTGAGGTAGTACATGTCCACTGTTTTGTCCGTCATTATCAGGACATTCTTTCCCTGTACAGAGGGCAGAAAAGCCTTCAGCGCCAGTCTAATTGCTCTCAGCTCCAAAAAGTTGATGTGTAGTTTGGACTCCGATGGAGACCAACGACCGCTGATTGTCAGATCGTTGGTGTGGGCTCCCCACCTCGTGAGTGAGGCGTCCGTCACTAGCGTTATCTCCGGCCATGGTTGCCAAAAAGGTTCCCCCTTTAGGATATTCTCCCTGCAAACCCACCATAGGAGATCTTGAGTCACTTTGGTTGAGACTTGCAGAAGATTGGACATCTCCCCCGAAAACTGGGACCATTGAGTCCTGAGGGCCCATTGAAGGGATCTCATCCTCAATCTGGCCTCTGGCACCAGAAAAATGCAGGATGCCATGAGGCCTAGCAACCTTACAAAGTCGAATGCCGGTAGATGTTCGGCATTTTGAAACTTCGTTACTATCTGCAGAATGTGGTGAGCTCTCTCCTCAGAAGGCGAGGCTTTCCCTGAGGAAGTGTCCAGGATTGCTCTGAATAATTGGAGTTTTTGGCTTGGAATCATTTGTGACTTCTTGTAATTGAGGGAGAAGCCCAGACTGTGCAAGAAGTGGCAGGTCAAAGCCAGATGTTCCTGGGCGTGTTTGGGTGAACTCGCCCTGATTAGCCAATCGTCCAGATAAGGGTAGACATGAATCCCCCTTCTTCTGATACTCGCTGCCACCACCGCCATCAGTTTGGTGAAAACCCTCGGGGCAGAGGTCAGCCCAAATGGTAGAACCCAAAACTGATAATAAGAACCACCAATTGCGAACCTCAGGTACTTCCTGTGATTGAGATGGATTGCCACATGAAAGTAAGCATCCTGAAGATCCAATGAGACAGGCCAATCCTGAAGCTGAAGAGCCTGAAGGATCTGAGAAAGGGTCACCATCTTGAACTTGTCCTCCCTGAGGAATTTGTTCAAATTTCTTAAGTCCAAGATGGGTCTCAATCCTCCGTCCTTTTTGGGGATGAGAAAATAAGGGGAGTACCAACCCTTGTTCCTTTCTGCTACAGTGTAACGCTCACCTGATTCTCGCAGAGGCGCCGGTCTTGACTGGGCGACTACCGTATCTTCAAAGGTGATGTGTAGCACCCGGTTGGCTCTTTGGGCTGGACCTCTGTGCACTGTATGCCTGACGTGTAGAGTAAGATGTCTGCAGATAGAAAATATGGGGTTAATGAACTGGGGTTATTGGGGTGTCCCTATCTCTTTCCTCTTCTGCTCTCCTGTAGACCCCCAAAGGTTAACGCTCTCACCTTAGGTAAGTGAATGCCGAGCTCTCCATCTGCCTCGGGGCAGGGTGCTGTAACCAGTTTCTTCACTGGATAGGTAGCGCAGGCCTCTTCACTTCAGAGGACTGCTGTCCGTCGTTTACTGCACGAACGGTAAGTTTCGAGTCATTCAAATGTCTTTAAAGTCTTTAGTAATGATGTCTCTTGTTTTGCAGGGTTCCGGCGATGGCGGATGACGGGCTGAAGTGAGTTGAAGATGGAGCCCGTGTGATGAATAGAAGCGCCTGGAAGCACGTAAGTAAGCGCTTGTTGCCTGCTTCACTATGCGCTCTAACTGTCTTTTATTTTGCAGGTACGAGTTCGGAGCGGCTGCAGGGTGCCGGAATACCCACTGGATTAGATGTGGAAAGGAGTAATGGCACGTGAGTATTAAAGTTCCCCAATGTCTTTAAACGCACCTTGTTTTGTCTTTCAGATGCGGGATGCAGCGCCGAAGGCCTCCGGAGCGTGCGAAGAGTTGGTAAACTTTTGTCTTTCAGATGCCGGAATGCTAACCTGTTCTTTCTTGTCTTTATAGGTGTTGCTGAAGACTGGATTCAGGATGGTAAGCCTTTGCCTTTCAGATGCCAGAATGCTAACCTGTTCTTTCTTGTCTTTATAGGTGTTGCTGAAGACTGGATTCAGGATGGTAAGCCTTTTTCCTTAGGCCCAGGACCGGATGCAGAAGACACGATGAGCGTTCTGCTGCAGAGGTTGCAGAATAACGCAAAGCAAGATTCATCCACCGGGTGTGGTTTAAATAGCCTCCTGTAGTGCTTAGGTGTCTCCTTCCACAGCCACGCCTAAGTAAGAAAAGAGTTCCTGGTAAGAAAAGAGTTCCTGCCTTCCAGAAGAGTTCCAGTGTTCTGAATCTAGGGAGTGGCTCCAGCCCCACCCAACAGGAAAAGTAGTTCCAAACAGAAGAGGATCAGAGGCTCAACTGGCAGGCAAGTAAGCAGCATGGTCTGCTGAAGGTAAGTCCACCCAAGCATTATGAGCCCGGCGCTTCCAGCGCTGGGACTGGGCATATTTATGAGCCTGGTGCCACTGGCGCCAGGCCTGGGTCCAAAAGGTCCCAATTGGGACTGGTTGGCACTCGGAACCTGGGTTATGGATCTGCTTCCAAGGGAGTTGGGAAAACCCTGACCTTTTGGAAGCAGAGATCATGACAGTACCCCCCCTCAAGGCCCCTCCCAAACCGGGCTTCTCCGGGGGTTTTGGCTTGTCAGGAAATGTTCGGTGAAATCTTTTGATTAGGCGAGGAGCGTGGACATATTCAGCAGGTTCCCAGGATCTCTCTTGGGGGCCGTAGCCTTTCCAGTCAATTAGGTACAATAGTTTAGATTTGGAGATCTTGGAGTCCAGAATGCTTTTGACTTCAAACTCGAGTTCTCCATCCACTAGGATAGGTTTTGGAGATTTGGTTAGTCGGGTTTGAGGCTGCACGGGTTTTAATAGAGAGACGTGGAAGACCGGATGTATCTTCATGTGCGGGGGCAAGTCCAACTTGACCGCTACTGGGTTTACTATGGTAGTGATGGAATAGGGACCAAGGTATCTTGGGTTGAATGTGCGTGGCCCTTTTAGAGATAGATATTTGGTGGATAACCAGACTTGATCCCCTACTTGATAGTGAGGGGCTTCCTTCCGATGTTGATCTGCTCCTTTCTTGTATTGTTCTTTAGCCCTTTGAAGGTGAGAAACAGCTTCCTTAAAGGCTTGGGTGATTGTAGAATGCAGGTAGTCTACTGCTGGTGTTTCAAGATCTTGGAGGGGATCCAACTCCGAGGTTCGAGGGTGACTGCCGTACAAAAGAAAAAACGGGGTTTTCCCAGTTCCCGAATGGACAGAGTTATTGTAGGCATACTCGGCTATCCAAAGGATATCTTTCCAAGTTTTTTCAGTTTGTTGCAGCATGCAGCGTAAATACTGTTCCAGAGTTTGATTGGTCCTCTCGGTTTGTCCGTCGGTCTGAGGGTGGTGACTGGTCGATAGTCTCACATCAATTTGAGCCGACCGACAGCAACTTCGCCAAAAATGAGAAATAAATTGACTACCTCGATCCGAAATTAGAACCGAAGGAAAACCGTGCAGTCGGACGATGTTTTCGAGAAATTCTCGGGCCAGAGTTGCTGCTGTTGGCAAGCCTTTGAGCGGAATGAAATGCGCCATCTTGGAGAATAAGTCCACGATTACTAGAATCGTATTGTATCCGGAGCATGGAGGTAGATCGGTGATGAAGTCCATAGAAAGCGTATGCCAAGGGCGAGGTGGGATGTCAATAGGGCGTAAGAGGCCTGCTGGTCTTTCCTTTTGACTCTTGTTTTGGGCGCATACTCCACAGGACATTATAAAGTCTCTGATATCTTTTTTCCAAGACGGCCACCAGAAGTAGCGCTTGATCTTTTCTGAGGTCTTGGCTATACCGGGATGACCTTCCATTAAAGAGTCGTGATAACAAGAGATTACTTTTTTCTGTAAATCTGTGCTGGGTAGGTATAATCGTTCTTGGAAATACAATAAGTTGTCCTTTACTGCAAAGTCCTTTCCCTGCAGATGCCAATTCTGTATGTCTGCTGGAGTTACAAGTTGCCTGGCTTTATCCTTAACTTCCTCTATGGATTCTGTGGCGATTACACCCAGAATTCTTTGTTCGGGAATGATTGGTACAGGTTTAGGGTTGACCAAGTGTTCTTCCACTCCCATCCGAGAAAGGGCATCGGCTTTACCGTTCTTTGTACCAGGTCGATTGTCAGATACCAGATTTGCCCTCGTAGTGTAGCCGATGAATTCTTCTTCCCAATGTACCCCTCTGGTTTTGACTAGAAAGAACCAGAGCGATCTATTGGAGAAAAGAATGGATGCCGATGGAAATCCTGGAGTCTCCGTGGAACAACTCGGGTCGAAATGCGGGATGTCAAGGAGACTTGGATAAGGGTATCATGCAGCAATTCGGAACCAAACCTGCATAGGTGAGATAACAACACACCACAACCACAAGTTTGTAAAATGTGATACCGAAGATATACCATGCAATGCAAAAAGGAAGGTTTTGTAATAACAACTGCCAATAACAATAAGACAAAGACCACCCCCCTCCTTCTATCCAGTCTTATCAGTAAAAGGTTAACCGCTTACCGGTGTTTGTGTCCCAGGAGAAGGATAGTATTCGCAGGCGGAATCCAAGCAATCCACAAGAAGCAGTCCAAGACTATCCCGACGGCACGAGGACGCCTAATAACACCCTGACCCGACGGCACGAGGACGCTAGTACACACAGGAAGTCTCTAGTCCGTGTACCACTACTACAGTTCAAAGTTCCAGAAATCCCAAGGACAGAATACTGAAGAGGAATGAGGTCTGACCTGAAGAAAACGAGGTATCCAAGGAGCAGGCAAAAGAGGTCCAATAGCAATCCGAGATCAAGAAACCAGACGAGGCAATTCCAGGCAAGGCGACAAGAAAAAGGCAATCCAATAAACAGTCCGCGTCGAGGAGCCAAGGTGATCAATCACTGTGGAGGAAAGAACAGGGTAACAAGGACAGGAACGGGGAGAACAAGAACCAGATATGGGTAAACAGAATTCCAAACGCCACTAATCTGTGATCAGAAGCACCGAACCAGTAGGAGGAGGCGCTAATAAGGAAGCAATTCACGTGACAAACCGGCGCACTACTCGACGTGGTCCGAGGGAGGAGTAGAGTGGACGCCAGCGTTGCCATGCCAATTTCCAGGTACCAGGTTTAGCCTTCCTTAAAGGGAAACGAGCCCGTGGTTTAGCGAGGAACGAGTGCCCATACATAACAGTATCCTCCCGCAAAGGGGACCTCACCCCCCGAGAGGACCAGAAACGGGCCATAAGGGCAGGGGCATGAATGTTTTCAGTTGGTTCCCATGTGCGGTCCTCTGGACCATAGCCCTTCCAATCGACCAAGTACAAACGCCGTCCCCTGCACACTTTGGTATCCAGGATAGCAGCCACCTCGTATTCGTCGAACCCCTGTACTCTGACAGGAGACGGGCGTAAAGGCAGTTTGGTCAATGGGTGACAAGGTTTCACCAAGGATACATGAAACACCGGATGTATCCTCCAGGTAGGAGGTAGAGCTAGACGGAGCACTGCAGGATTTATGACTTGCAGAACCTTATAGGGACCCACAAAGCGTGGTAACAAGGTCCGTCGACCTGACAATCGTAGGTTCTTCGTAGACAACCAGACCTTCATGCCAGGAGTATACAAAGGAGCCGAGGAGCGTCGTGCATCCGCATATTTCTTTGAACGCTTCTGGGCCAGAACCAGTTGATTCTTCACTAAGGCATGAGTGTCTGAGAGTCTCTTGAAACAATTTAAGGCAGCGGGATTGTGCAAGGGTGGCTCAGCATCAAGAGGCAAGGACCGTGGATGTCGACCATACATAGCGTAAAATGGGGACATGTGGGTCGCGGAGTGGAGGGAATTATTGTAGGCAAATTCCGCCAACGGCAATACGGAGACCCAGGTACCTTGACGCTGAAGAGTGAGGCAACGGAGGTACTGCTCCATGGTGGCATTAAGCCTCTCCGTTTGGCCATCTGTTTGAGGGTGATAGGCGCTGGAGTATCTGCCATCGATACCTAAGGTTGTGGTCAAAGACCTCCAAAAGCGAGAAGTAAACTGCGGTCCCCGATCCGTAATGATCATAGTGGGTAGGCCGAACCTTTTAAACACATTTTTCAGGAATAGATCCGCCAGTACCGGAGCAGTAGGGACACCATGGCACGGTACAAACATAGCCATCTTGGTAAAGTAGTCAATCACTACCCAGATAGTGTTGTAACCTTCCACCAAAGGAAGCTCCACGACAAAATCCATGGAAAGCATTTTCCACGGGGCTTCAGGTATAGGCATGGGTTGTAGTAGACCCACAGGTTTACCACGTTGATGTTTGCACTGGGCGCAAACGGCACAAACAGCTATGTATTCCCTCACATCCTTGTTCATAGAAGGCCACCAGCACCACCTTCCTAAGAGGTCCAAGGTCTTACCAACCCCCGGATGGGCCGCTATAGCAGCATCATGACACCATTGCATGGCGGTACGCCGAGTATCAACATCTGGCAGAAATATCTTGCCCTGTTTATAGGGTAGTGAATGAACCAGCTCCAGACCAAGGCTTGCCAACTCGGAGGGATGGTTATTCACCCAGTCTTTGATTGCCAAGTTTAATGGAGGACGTAACGTGCAACCACACACTACTTGAGTAGGCAGTAACATAGAGCCGTGAAGGTTAGAGGGAGTCGGAGGTCCATGAAGCCGCGAAAGGGCATCTGCTTTAGAATTCAAGGAACCGGGACGGTAGGTGATGGTGAAATTGAACATTGAAAAGAATTCATGCCACCTAGCATGGCGAGCCGTGGTGCATTTCACCGACTGCAGGGCTAAGAGATTCCTGTGATCCGTAAAGACTTGTACCGGTTCGGGAGAACCCAACAGATGGTGTCTCCATACCAAGAATGCGTCTCTGACAGCCAATAACTCACGCTCCGTGATAGTGTAATTTCTTTCATAGGGCGTAAGTTTCCTGGAGTGATAAGCCACTGGATGGAGAGTCTTTGTATCTGGACAATGTTGGGATAAAACAGCGCCCAAGGCTATATCCGAGGCATCGGCTTCAACAACAAATGGTGTGTTCATATCTGGATGCTGAAGAACAGGAGCGGAAGTGAAAGCGGATTTCAGGGCTTCAAATGCGGTTTGTGCCTGTGCATTCCACTTAAACGGATGTTTCGTGCTGGTGAGAGCCGTTAGTGGAGAAGCTAGGGCAGAATAATCTTGAATAAACCGCCGATAAAAATTTGCGAAACCAAGGAAAGACTGCAAGGCTTTCAATGTGTTGGGACGCGGCCAGTCCAAAATAGCAGCGACCTTGGAACGGCTCATTTGTACACCCTGATTAGTAATGCTATAGCCCAGAAACTCCACCTCAGTGACATGAAACATGCACTTCTCCAGTTTGGCGTATAGACGGTTTTCCCTCAATCGTTGCAATACGTTGGAAACATGAATGACATGAGAGGCAATCGAAGGAGAATAGATCAAGATGTCATCCAAGTATATGACAACGTAATGGTCTAACATGTCATGGAATACCTCATTGATGAAAAACTGAAAGGTAGCTGGAGCGTTACACAGGCCAAAAGGCATAACACAATACTCGAAGAGACCATACTTGGTTTTGAAAGCAGTTTTCCATTCGTCGCCTTCGCGGATCCGTACAAGATTGTATGCACCCCTTAAGTCCAGTTTAGTAAACACCTTGGCCGACCCCAATTGATCCAGTAAAACCGAAATCAGAGGGATCGGATATTGGTTCTTGATTGTGACTGCGTTCAATGCCCGATAGTCGATGCAAGGACGAAGGTCTCCCTCCTTCTTCGGAACGAAAAATAATGGGGAGGCAGCGGGTGAACGTGAAGGGCGTATAAATCCGGAGTCCAAGGAACTCTGAATATAGTCCTTCAAAATCAGGTCTTCCCTTGGGGTCAAGGAGTAGATGCGTCCTGAAGGTACCTTGGCCCCAGGGACCAAGTCAATAGGACAGTCGTAAGGTCTATGGGGTGGAAGTACCTCCGCCCCCTGAGCATCGAAAACATCCTTGTACTTTTGGTAAGCCACAGGAAGCGTAGTATTGATAACTGCCCCTACGGTACCAGCTAGTTCAGAGAGAACGCGGCCTGGATTAACCATGGCAGGGGTTTTTAGACAATGAGTATCACAGTAATCAGAGAGAAAACACACGTCCCCTGAATACCAGTCCACTGATGGGTTATGCAGTCTGAACCAGGGCAGACCTAATATAAATCTGAACTGTGGGGCGGCAATAAGATCAAAGGATATACTTTCCTGATGCCCACAATCCGTGGTCATTACCAAGTCAATAGTGCGTTCTGTCACTAGCCCAGACACCAGAGAAGAACCGTCCACAGCATTCACCATTTCCGGACATGGTTTAAGGACAATCGGGAGACCCAATGCCCTCGCATGGGAGGCATCCACGTAATTCCCTGTGGCTCCAGAGTCCAATACCATGCTAACCTGCTTTCTCTCAATACCGGAGGCCATGAGTGACACGTTCAGACAATAAGGGCTACACAAAGAAGGATCTGTAGATGAAATACCCGGCGTCTGGATCCCTTCAGTCACCGGGTTTTGGCGTTTCCCTGTTTTTTGGTAGGTCTTTTGGAGCAATCCCTGAGCAAGTGATCGGAAGCTCCACAATAAAAACATAGACCGTTCTTTTTACGGTGTTCCCTGATTTCTGCTGTTAAAGGACTTCTCAGAGCCCCTATTTGCATAGGTTCAGAGGATCCCGAAGCAGGAACAGGAACAGCAAGAGAAACCGGGGGAGCTGTTCTTTTCTCTCCCTTCCTCGCTGCCTGTCTGGAATCGATCTGAAGAACCAAATCCAAAAGTTCGGGGAATGTCTTGGGTATCACTGGGACAGTTGCTAGTGTGTCCTTCAAGGAATCAGACAAGCCCTTATAGAAGAGGGAGGCCTTCTTTTCTTCAGGCCAACCGGTCTCTGCCACCAACTGGTTAAATTTGGCCACGTAGGCTAGCAGAGAGAGACCTCCTTGTTGCAGATTGAGCAGTTCTAAGTCAGTAGCTTGTGTCGCATAACGTGTGTCAAAGACGCGACTCATGGCATCTATTAATGCGTCACAATTATATAGAAGATGACTCCCTTCTTCCAACAGTGGATTCGCCCAGGCGGCAGCAGTGCCCCCTAAATGGGACAACAGAAACGCTGCCTTGGTAGTTGCATCAGGAAAAGAGGCAGGACGACAAAGAAAGTGCAGTCTACACTGATTCAGGAAGGTCCTGAATGTTTTGGGGTCTCCATGGAACCGTTCAGGAGGAGCCAAGGGGATCAATCACTGTGGAGGAAAGAACAGGGTAACAAGGACAGGAACGGGGAGAACAAGAACCAGATATGGGTAAACAGAATTCCAAACGCCACTAATCTGTGATCAGAAGCACCGAACCAGTAGGAGGAGGCGCTAATAAGGAAGCAATTCACGTGACAAACCGGCGCACTACTCGACGTGGTCCGAGGGAGGAGTAGAGTGGACGCCAGCGTTGCCATGCCAATTTCCAGGTACCAGGTTTAGCCTTCCTTAAAGGGAAACGAGCCCGTGGTTTAGCGAGGAACGAGTGCCCATACATAACATCGATAGGTAATTATGAAGTCAAACTCGGCAAAGAATAATGCCCAACGGAGTTGTCTAGAGGATTGGGCTTTTGCGGTCTTCAAATATTGCAGGTTTCGGTGATCCGTAATCACAGTAACGGTGTGTCGGGCCCCCAGCAGATAATGCCGCCAAGCCTTAAAGGCAGACTTGATAGCCAGAAGTTCCTTGTCAGTAATCGTGTAATTGATTTCAGGAGGCGAGAATTTGCGGGACCAAAATGCCACGGGATGCAACTGATTGGTTACCGGGTCCTTTTGTGATAGAACTGCCCCCATGGCAAGGCTTGAAGCATCAGTTTCCACGATGTAGGGGAGTTCGGGGCGAGGGTGTTTTAAGATTGGTGCAGAGATAAATTTAGTCTTCAAATCCTGGAAAGCTTGTTCCGCCTCGGTAGACCATTCAAAACGTTTGTTTTTCTTTAACAAGGCAGTGATGGGCTGGACTATTCGAGAGAATTCGGGGATAAACCTGCGGTAAAAGTTAGCGAAGCCTAACATGCTTTGCACACCTTTTACGGAGGATGGTGATGGCCATTTGAGAACTGCATCGACCTTCTTTGAATCCATACGCACTCCGCCAGGTGATAATATGAATCCCAAGAATTCAACTGCAGTCACGTTGAAAACACATTTTTCCAACTTAGCGAAAAGTTTGTGTTGACGCAATCTTTCGAGGACCATTTTCACGTGTTTCCTATGTTCAGATTCCGATGAAGAATAAACGAGGATGTCGTCAATGTAAACAACAACACATACATCTATGAGCTCTCTGAGGACATCGTTCATAAAATATTGAAAGGCGGCCGGGGCATTGCAAAGTCCGAAGGGCATGACCTGATATTCAAATAGCCCATACTTGGTGCGGAAGGCCGTCTTCCATTCATCGCCCTCTTTTACTCGTACCAAGTGGTAAGCTCCTCTAAGATCCAGCTTTGTATATATGCATGCTTTTCTGACTTGGTCCAGGAGTTCAGGGATCAAAGGTAATGGATATCTATTCTTAACGGTGATCTGGTTCAGGGAGCGATAATTGATACAAGTTCTAAGGTCTCCTTCCTTTTTTGGAACGAAGAACAAAGCTGAAGAAGCAGGGGACTTGGAAGGACAAATAAACCCATTTGCCAGGTATTGATCCAGGTATTGTCGAAGGTGAAGGTTCTCAGGCTATTGAGTTTCCACTATTAGTCTATTGAAAGATGCAATATAAGCCAAAAGGTCTTGATTACCCTGTCGCAACGAAAGAAGCTCATTGTCCAAGGCCTGCCCCTGTGAATGTCTTGCGAACAGTTTTTCCATACTAAGCTGAAAGGCTTGAAAATCATGGAGAACCGGATCATCTTGATTAACTAGAGGGATCGACCAGTCTGCCGCATTGCCACTAAGGTACGAAAGTACAAAAGCTACTTTTGCTTGATCAGTTGGAAAGGCTGCTGGCCGGCATAAGAAGTGCAACCGGCACTGATTGATAAATACTGCAAACCTCTTTGGGTCACCAGAAAATCGTTCGGGCGGAGCCAGAGGTACATTCCCAGGTAGGTTGATCTGCACTGGATTCATATAGGATGTTGAAGGAAGATTTGCCCCTGATGCGGGTAACAGGGTCTGTCCGGCTTGTGACTGTAGCACTTGTCTAGCAAGATTGTCTGTTCTCTCCTTGGAAATAATTAGTTCCCTTCTTAGAGCATTCGTTTCCTGACGAGCTGCATGCACTTCTGCCCTTAGTTCCCCAAGTAACCGGGCTAGGGGGTCAGTATCCGAGGTTTCCATAGCGCCTGGGCGAGAGTTTTGCGGTAGTCTTTGCGTTCTGTAACGCTCACCTGATTCTCGCAGAGGCGCCGGTCTTGACTGGGCGACTACCATATCTTCAAAGGTGATGTGTAGCACCCGGTTGGCTCTTTGGGCTGGACCTCTGTGCACTGTATGCCTGACGTGTAGAGTAAGATGTCTGCAGATAGAAAATATGGGGTTAATGAACTGGGGTTATTGGGGTGTCCCTATCTCTTTCCTCTTCTCCTCTACTGTAGACCCCCAAAGGTTAACGCTCTCACCTTAGGTAAGTGAATGCCGAGCTCTCCATCTGCCTCGGGGCAGGGTGCTGTAACCAGTTTCTTCACTGGATAGGTAGCGCAGGCCTCTTCACTTCAGAGGACTGCTGTCCGTCGTTTACTGCACGAACGGTAAGTTTCGAGTCATTCAAATGTCTTTAAAGTCTTTAGTAATGATGTCTCTTGTTTTGCAGGGTTCCGGCGATGGCGGATGACGGGCTGAAGTGAGTTGAAGATGGAGCCCGTGTGATGAATAGAAGCGCCTGGAAGCACGTAAGTAAGCGCTTGTTGCCTGCTTCACTATGCGCTCTAACTGTCTTTTATTTTGCAGGTACGAGTTCAGAGCGGCTGCAGGGTGCCGGAATACCCACTGGATTAGATGTGGAAAGGAGTAATGGCACGTGAGTATTAAAGTTCCCCAATGTCTTTAAACGCACCTTGTTTTGTCTTTCAGATGCGGGATGCAGCGCCGAAGGCCTCCGGAGCGTGCGAAGAGTTGGTAAACTTTTGTCTTTCAGATGCCGGAATGCTAACCTGTTCTTTCTTGTCTTTATAGGTGTTGCTGAAGACTGGATTCAGGATGGTAAGCCTTTGCCTTTCAGATGCCAGAATGCTAACCTGTTCTTTCTTGTCTTTATAGGTGTTGCTGAAGACTGGATTCAGGATGGTAAGCCTTTTTCCTTAGGCCCAGGACCGGATGCAGAAGACACGATGAGCGTTCTGCTGCAGAGGTTGCAGAATAACGCAAAGCAAGATTCATCCACCGGGTGTGGTTTAAATAGCCTCCTGTAGTGCTTAGGTGTCTCCTTCCACAGCCACGCCTAAGTAAGAAAAGAGTTCCTGGTAAGAAAAGAGTTCCTGCCTTCCAGAAGAGTTCCAGTGTTCTGAATCTAGGGAGTGGCTCCAGCCCCACCCAACAGGAAAAGTAGTTCCAAACAGAAGAGGATCAGAGGCTCAACTGGCAGGCAAGTAAGCAGCATGGTCTGCTGAAGGTAAGTCCACCCAAGCATTATGAGCCCGGCGCTTCCAGCGCTGGGACTGGGCATATTTATGAGCCTGGTGCCACTGGCGCCAGGACTGGGTCCAAAAGGTCCCAATTGGGACTGGTTGGCACTCGGAACCTGGGTTATGGATCTGCTTCCAAGGGAGTTGGGAAAACCCTGACCTTTTGGAAGCAGAGATCATGACAGTACCCCCCCTCAAGGCCCCTCCCAAACCGGGCTTCTCCGGGGGTTTTGGCTTGTCAGGAAATGTTCGGTGAAATCTTTTGATTAGGCGAGGAGCGTGGACATATTCAGCAGGTTCCCAGGATCTCTCTTGGGGGCCGTAGCCTTTCCAGTCAATTAGGTACAATAGTTTAGATTTGGAGATCTTGGAGTCCAGAATGCTTTTGACTTCAAACTCGAGTTCTCCATCCACTAGGATAGGTTTTGGAGATTTGGTTAGTCGGGTTTGAGGCTGCACAGGTTTTAATAGAGAGACGTGGAAGACCGGATGTATCTTCATGTGCGGGGGCAAGTCCAACTTGACCGCTACTGGGTTTACTATGGTAGTGATGGAATAGGGACCAAGGTATCTTGGGTTGAATGTGCGTGGCCCTTTTAGAGATAGATATTTGGTGGATAACCAGACTTGATCCCCTACTTGATAGTGAGGGGCTTCCTTCCGATGTTGATCTGCTCCTTTCTTGTATTGTTCTTTAGCCCTTTGAAGGTGAGAAACAGCTTCCTTAAAGGCTTGGGTGATTGTAGAATGCAGGTAGTCTACTGCTGGTGTTTCAAGATCTTGGAGGGGATCCAACTCCGAGGTTCGAGGGTGACTGCCGTACAAAAGAAAAAACGGGGTTTTCCCAGTTCCCGAATGGACAGAGTTATTGTAGGCATACTCGGCTATCCAAAGGATATCTTTCCAAGTTTTTTCAGTTTGTTGCAGCATGCAGCGTAAATACTGTTCCAGAGTTTGATTGGTCCTCTCGGTTTGTCCGTCGGTCTGAGGGCGGTGACTGGTCGATAGTCTCACATCAATTTGAGCCGACCGACAGCAACTTCGCCAAAAATGAGAAATAAATTGACTACCTCGATCCGAAATTAGAACCGAAGGAAAACCGTGCAGTCGGACGATGTTTTCGAGAAATTCTCGGGCCAGAGTTGCTGCTGTTGGCAAGCCTTTGAGCGGAATGAAATGCGCCATCTTGGAGAATAAGTCCACGATTACTAGAATCGTATTGTATCCGGAGCATGGAGGTAGATCGGTGATGAAGTCCATAGAAAGCGTATGCCAAGGGCGAGGTGGGATGTCAATAGGGCGTAAGAGGCCTGCTGGTCTTTCCTTTTGACTCTTGTTTTGGGCGCATACTCCACAGGACATTATAAAGTCTCTGATATCTTTTTTCCAAGACGGCCACCAGAAGTAGCGCTTGATCTTTTCTGAGGTCTTGGCTATACCGGGATGACCTTCCATTAAAGAGTCGTGATAACAAGAGATTACTTTTTTCTGTAAATCCGTGCTGGGTAGGTATAATCGTTCTTGGAAATACAATAAGTTGTCCTTTACTGCAAAGTCCTTTCCCTGCAGATGCCAATTCTGTATGTCTGCTGGAGTTACAAGTTGCCTGGCTTTATCCTTAACTTCCTCTATGGATTCTGTGGCGATTACACCCAGAATTCTTTGTTCGGGAATGATTGGTACAGGTTTAGGGTTGACCAAGTGTTCTTCCACTCCCATCCGAGAAAGGGCATCGGCTTTACCGTTCTTTGTACCAGGTCGATAGGTAATTATGAAGTCAAACTCGGCAAAGAATAATGCCCAACGGAGTTGTCTAGAGGATTGGGCTTTTGCGGTCTTCAAATATTGCAGGTTTCGGTGATCCGTAATCACAGTAACGGTGTGTCGGGCCCCCAGCAGATAATGCCGCCAAGCCTTAAAGGCAGACTTGATAGCCAGAAGTTCCTTGTCAGTAATCGTGTAATTGATTTCAGGAGGCGAGAATTTGCGGGACCAAAATGCCACGGGATGCAACTGATTGGTTACCGGGTCCTTTTGTGATAGAACTGCCCCCATGGCAAGGCTTGAAGCATCAGTTTCCACGATGTAGGGGAGTTCGGGGCGAGGGTGTTTTAAGATTGGTGCAGAGATAAATTTAGTCTTCAAATCCTGGAAAGCTTGTTCCGCCTCGGTAGACCATTCAAAACGTTTGTTTTTCTTTAACAAGGCAGTGATGGGCTGGACTATTCGAGAGAATTCGGGGATAAACCTGCGGTAAAAGTTAGCGAAGCCTAACATGCTTTGCACACCTTTTACGGAGGATGGTGATGGCCATTTGAGAACTGCATCGACCTTCTTTGAATCCATACGCACTCCGCCAGGTGATAATATGAATCCCAAGAATTCAACTGCAGTCACGTTGAAAACACATTTTTCCAACTTAGCGAAAAGTTTGTGTTGACGCAATCTTTCGAGGACCATTTTCACGTGTTTCCTATGTTCAGATTCCGATGAAGAATAAACGAGGATGTCGTCAATGTAAACAACAACACATACATCTATGAGCTCTCTGAGGACATCGTTCATAAAATATTGAAAGGCGGCCGGGGCATTGCAAAGTCCGAAGGGCATGACCTGATATTCAAATAGCCCATACTTGTTGCGGAAGGCCGTCTTCCATTCATCGCCCTCTTTTACTCGTACCAAGTGGTAAGCTCCTCTAAGATCCAGCTTTGTATATATGCATGCTTTTCTGACTTGGTCCAGGAGTTCAGGGATCAAAGGTAACGGATATCTATTCTTAACGGTGATCTGGTTCAGGGAGCGATAATTGATACAAGTTCTAAGGTCTCTTTCCTTTTTTGGAACGAAGAACAAAGCTGAAGAAGCAGGGGACTTGGAAGGACGAATAAACCCATTTGCCAGGTATTGATCCAGGTATTGTCGAAGGTGAAGGTTCTCAGGCTATTGAGTTTCCACTATTAGTCTATTGAAAGATGCAATATAAGCCAAAAGGTCTTGATTACCCTGTCGCAACGAAAGAAGCTCATTGTCCAAGGCCTGCCCCTGTGAATGTCTTGCGAACAGTTTTTCCATACTAAGCTGAAAGGCTTGAAAATCATGGAGAACCGGATCATCTTGATTAACTAGAGGGATCGACCAGTCTGCCGCATTGCCACTAAGGTACGAAAGTACAAAAGCTACTTTTGCTTGATCAGTTGGAAAGGCTGCTGGCCGGCATAAGAAGTGCAACCGGCACTGATTGATAAATACTGCAAACCTCTTTGGGTCACCAGAAAATCGTTCGGGCGGAGCCAGAGGTACATTCCCAGGTAGGTTGATCTGCACTGGATTCATAGAGGATGTTGAAGGAAGATTTGCCCCTGATGCGGGTAACAGGGTCTGTCCGGCTTGTGACTGTAGCACTTGTCTAGCAAGATTGTCTGTTCTCTCCTTGGAAATAATTAGTTCCCTTCTTAGAGCATTCGTTTCCTGACGAGCTGCATGCACTTCTGCCCTTAGTTCCCCAAGTAACCGGGCTAGGGGGTCAGTATCCGAGGTTTCCATAGCGCCTGGGCGAGAGTTTTGCGGTAGTCTTTGCGTTCTGTAACGCTCACCTGATTCTCGCAGAGGCGCCGGTCTTGACTGGGCGACTACCGTATCTTCAAAGGTGATGTGTAGCACCCGGTTGGCTCTTTGGGCTGGACCTCTGTGCACTGTATGCCTGACGTGTAGAGTAAGATGTCTGCAGATAGAAAATATGGGGTTAATGAACTGGGGTTATTGGGGTGTCCCTATCTCTTTCCTCTTCTCCTCTCCTGTAGACCCCCAAAGGTTAACGCTCTCACCTTAGGTAAGTGAATGCCGAGCTCTCCATCTGCCTCGGGGCAGGGTGCTGTAACCAGTTTCTTCACTGGATAGGTAGCGCAGGCCTCTTCACTTCAGAGGACTGCTGTCCGTCGTTTACTGCACGAACGGTAAGTTTCGAGTCATTCAAATGTCTTTAAAGTCTTTAGTAATGATGTCTCTTGTTTTGCAGGGTTCCGGCGATGGCGGATGACGGGCTGAAGTGAGTTGAAGATGGAGCCCGTGTGATGAATAGAAGCGCCTGGAAGCACGTAAGTAAGCGCTTGTTGCCTGCTTCACTATGCGCTCTAACTGTCTTTTATTTTGCAGGTACGAGTTCGGAGCGGCTGCAGGGTGCCGGAATACCCACTGGATTAGATGTGGAAAGGAGTAATGGCACGTGAGTATTAAAGTTCCCCAATGTCTTTAAACGCACCTTGTTTTGTCTTTCAGATGCGGGATGCAGCGCCGAAGGCCTCCGGAGCGTGCGAAGAGTTGGTAAACTTTTGTCTTTCAGATGCCGGAATGCTAACCTGTTCTTTCTTGTCTTTATAGGTGTTGCTGAAGACTGGATTCAGGATGGTAAGCCTTTGCCTTTCAGATGCCAGAATGCTAACCTGTTCTTTCTTGTCTTTATAGGTGTTGCTGAAGACTGGATTCAGGATGGTAAGCCTTTTTCCTTAGGCCCAGGACCGGATGCAGAAGACACGATGAGCGTTCTGCTGCAGAGGTTGCAGAATAACGCAAAGCAAGATTCATCCACCGGGTGTGGTTTAAATAGCCTCCTGTAGTGCTTAGGTGTCTCCTTCCACAGCGACGCCTAAGTAAGAAAAGAGTTCCTGGTAAGAAAAGAGTTCCTGCCTTCCAGAAGAGTTCCAGTGTTCTGAATCTAGGGAGTGGCTCCAGCCCCACCCAACAGGAAAAGTAGTTCCAAACAGAAGAGGATCAGAGGCTCAACTGGCAGGCAAGTAAGCAGCATGGTCTGCTGAAGGTAAGTCCACCCAAGCATTATGAGCCCGGCGCTTCCAGCGCTGGGACTGGGCATATTTATGAGCCTGGTGCCACTGGCGCCAGGACTGGGTCCAAAAGGTCCCAATTGGGACTGGTTGGCACTCGGAACCTGGGTTATGGATCTGCTTCCAAGGGAGTTGGGAAAACCCTGACCTTTTGGAAGCAGAGATCATGACATACAGGTACATGTTCTATTGCATCTTTCTCTAGCAAGGTTAAAATCTCCTGCACAAGGAGCGGATCTGGAATTTTTACAGAGTTGGCTCCCGGTGGATGATCTTGAGGTCTTTGATGAAAAGGAAGGCAATAACCATGGGTCACTATCTCTAGTGCCCAGTCATCTGATGTAATGCCCCGCCATTTGTCCAGATACCAAGTGATTCTGCCTCCCGCCGGGGTCTTGTGGGTGGAGACCTCAAAGTGGCTTTGCAGCGGCTAGAGCAGTGGCTGAGGAGGTAGTGGTCGCTCCTTGGGCTGATCTAGCATCTCTCCCTTTTCCGCTACGAAAGGGTTTTCTCTGTTGGCCTCTCTGACTGGCCTGCCCCCTCCCTCTTCCAAAGTTGGAATACAAACGAAAGGGGTGACTGTTCCAGGAAGATGAGCCTGCATAAGAGTGTTGTTGAGGCTGTCTTGTAGCGGCACTAAGTGATTTTGCTGCCGCTTTTGAGGTCTGCAGCTTCTCCAAGCTCTCATCTGCCTTGCTGCCAAACAACCTCAAGCCATCAAAGGGCATATTAAGTAATCTAGATTGCACATTAGGTGCAAAACCAGATTTCCTTAGACATGCAAACCTGCGTAGGGCCATGCTAGATGCCCTGGACCTGCTTACACTAACAGCAGTGTCCAATCCTGACTGAAGGCATTCCTCCATAGCCTCTTTACCGTCTTTAACTATAGCCAGGAAACCATCACGTTCCTCACCTTGCGGGATGCATTCAGCCGCTGATGACATGCAGTCCCACGGGGTAAAAGTAAATCTTGCTAATCTGCAAGTGACATTGGTCGATTTAAGGGCCATGCTACCCGAGGAAAACACTTTTCTGGCCCAAGCATCAACTTTTTTATCATCCCTGTCTGGTGGTGTAGATGGGTAAGCTGATTGCCTAGTGGAGGTTGCAGCTAGATGTTTAGATGTTTGGATAAATATTCAGGATCCGATAAGGATGGCCTATATTTTGGTACAAGTTTTTATTTACTGCTGAAATGGTATCAGGAGTATTCCAATTTGACATCACCCTTTTTTGTAGTGCCTTATGAAATGGCAGAACAGGATCTTTTAAAGGACCTTCACTCAAGATGTCCGTCATGTCATACTGATCAAACTATGGGGAAGCTGCCTTCGACCCCATAAAGTCAATGACTCTTCCCATAAGGTTCCTATAACTAGGATCAGCATGATCTGTAGGGTCTGCCTTTCAAAATCCACTTCAGGTGAAGTATCTACGCCACTGGCGTTTTGGAGACAGTCATAAAGATCTGTCATTTTAGAGTTTGGGTCCACTAGTTCTTCAGGGACCTCTCTAGCTCCAAACCTAACCCCAGCTGAAGTTACATCCTTTTCAGAGGAGTGTTCCTCAAAAATAGATGACATTGATCTAAAAAATTCCTGTCTAGGTTGAGGATAGAAGGCCTCTTCTGGTAAAGAAGTTGTAATTGGCCTAGGTTTGGGTAATGGCGTCGACTTAGGTCTTGGAATTAAAGAAGGCCTCGATAAAGGCGTTGAAGGCGTCGATAAAGAAGACGCTGGCTTTGATGATGTCGAAGGAGGCTTCGATGCTGTCGAAGACAGCTTCGATACAGCCAAAGGTGTCGACATCATTTTCATCTATTGTGTCGAGACGAGTTTTGCCTTCGACTTCGATGTTGAGATTTTATTTAGTGCGAGGCGTCGGGGAACTTTCCGCGCAAAGACACTCTCGACTCCTTTTCAACCCTTGCGTGTTTGGATTTTGATTTTTCTCTGTCACTTTTAGAGTGGGTAGAGGTATGATCACCATGCGGTAACTTCAAGGGGGTCTGGCCCGCATTCTCGAAAATGTTAGCATCGAAGCCTTGAAGGCCTCCCATTTTCTTGGGGAATCGTGCTTTGATGGGTAAGATACTTTCCTCTCAGAGGAGGAAGAAGATCTGTGACATCACTTCTTTGACTTTTTAGTCAAAGACTAGGACTATTTTCCCGAGCGACTCTTCGATCTCGACCTTCTTGACTCATGACAAGATTTTCGACTGGATTCATCCTTATCCTTTTGTCTTTTAGAAGACTTGTATGATGCCTCCCCCACCGCCAGCTTACCTCTACGTTCCCTAAGAGCCTTATTGGACATGGCCTGACAGGAACCGCACTCGTCAACCCGATGGTCTGGGCTGATGCAATTCCGATGGGGGCAAATCCGATGGGGGTCGGTTATCGACATTTTCCTACCACACTTTAGAAATGTTTTTAACCCTGTCTTGGGTGTGGTGGGAGTAGATGAAGAAGATAAATCTGATGCGCCGTTCGTAACACGAAGCAGTTGTGTCGGAAAAACAGAACTGAGGTAACAGGAGCTACTCGAGCCCTTTATACAGCTGATGACGTCAACGCTCGACGGTGGTCCTCGAGGAACTACGACTCCGCGGCTTCGAGCACAGCGCCCTCTGGTGAAAAAATGTTCCAAAGCAGCAGAGCTGGGATACAAATATCATAAACTGATTAATACATGGGAGGACACAATCCATTCAAAAGGAGTGAAATTCCAGTGGAGTAATGAGGCGGAGAAGGCTTTTTGTCTCCTGAAAGAGAAGTTCATCACTGCACCAAATTTTGCTTCATCTGGATATACAGCAACCTTTTTTTTGCAGATGCCGCAGACGTGGCCTGTCTCAACGACATTGGAAGATGGAGAAACTTCATTCAGTAGCATTCTTTTCTAAAACAATTTCTAACGCAGAGAACAATTGCACCATTTTGGACAGAGAACTTTTGGCTATCAAAATGGCGTTTGAAGTGTGGAGACAGTTCTTTTGAGAGCCAGACATCGGGTGACTGTTCTGACATACCACATAAATGTAACCTTTTTACACTCTGCGAAGAAGATCATGCCGCCTCGACAACTGCCTTGGTCTCTGTTTTTTGCAGAATATGATTTTGCAATCATGTTTAAACCAGGACAACAGAATGGGAAGGCAGATGCATTTTCTAGGTATTTTCCTGGAAGTTTCAGGAATAATTCTGGTAGGCCTATGCCATTGTTAGCTGAAAAGAATTTTGTTATAGGGGAGGTGCTGAAGATTAAAGATTTTTGCAAGTGAATTCGACAACAGATGTCGGCAGAGCAGCTTCAAGAATGGGAGAAGCGTGACCCGGTACAACAGATCAAGGAGTGACTGCCTTACGTAGATGCAAGATTGTATGTGCCGTTCGAGGATTTGCGCGAAGAGGCCTAGAGATTTTGTCATGAGTCTCCACTAATTGGACATCCAGAATATAGGAAGACAATAGAGTTGCTAAGGAGCGAATTTTGGTGGAATGGTATGCGGGAAGACACCAAGAATTACGTCAGAACATGTGAATTTTTGTGCCAGAGCAAAGTCAGAACATCAGAAACCAGCCAGTTTGCTTGTCCCCTTGCCCCTTCCTCCTCGTCCTTGACATACTGTTTCCTTGGATTATATCATGGAGATTCCTCCGGATAAGGGTTGTTCTACCATATTGGTAGTTGTGGACATTTTTTCGAAGGCCGGTCATTTTATTCCAATCAAGGGGGCCCCAACCACTACTTTTTTGGCACAAGCTCTTTTGCAGAATGCAGTAAAACTTCACGGGTTGCTAAATCAGGTGATTTTGAACTGAGGAACTCAATTTGTCTCTAGGTTTTGGCAGGCTTTCTGCAAGGGAAGGAGTTAAACATTGAGATAAATGTAACTACTAGCTACCACCCAGAGGCTAATGGTCAGACGGAGAGGATGAATCAAGAACTTGAGATATACTTACAGTGTTACCTGGGGTCAGGTCAGGTTGGCAGGGATTGCTGTGATTAGCGGAATTCTGTTATAACAACACAGCTAAGGAATCCACTTCCATGTCTCCATTTGTTGTGAATCAGGGGTTTCATCCGAGATTTTTGAGAAGGTTGGTTTTGGAAGAGGTTGAAGTTCTTGGCGTAGAAAGTAGTATCTAGGCTGTGGGTCAGAACTTACAAAGTGTGGTACTGCGTTTAAAAAGGATTATGTTAATTTATAAAAGGTTTGCTGACCAGAGGCGCAGATTAGCACCTGAATATCGGATGGGAGAGTTGGAATGGTTATCAAATAAGAGCATCACTTTAAAAGGGAAGAACAAGTTTAGTCCTCATCACAACAGGCCATTTGAAATTGAACAAGTCCTCTCACCTGTTTCAGTTAGGTTGAAATTGCTGGAAGGTTTAAAGGTGCATCCCACTTTCCATGTAAGTCTTTTAAAAGCATGTAGGAAAGAAACAAGGTGGCAGGGGATGCCTGGTCCGGTGTTTTCAGGTGATGAGAATGAATATGAAGCGCATGCAATTTTGTATTCTAGAGTGATGTGCAGAAAACTACAGTATTTAGTAGATTGGAAGGGGGTATGGTCCCGAAGAGAGGTCATGGGAAGGTGTCGAGGATGTACAATCCCCTAAATTGGCTAGGTGATTTAATTGCCTCAAGCCTGAAAAAACAGTCCTGGTACAGGGCATTAGGGGGAGAGGGATTACTATCAGGGTCTCCCATGACCTATTGGAAAGAAAGAGGGTCAGGGTGCTTAAGGCTGGGGTGACACTCAAGGGGTGTGTTTCTCATTGAGTCTGCTGTTGAGGAATAGGTATAATTTTGCAAGTACAAATCCTTAACATTCTGTGTAGGAGACTAGAGGGATCCCAGTGCAAGATGGAGATAATGACACTCAGTGTTGATTGGGTGGTTGGTTCCTTTGAAGTAGTTTGGAATATGCTAAGGATTCTAAACTGCCTTTCTTTCAACTTGTGCCCAGAACAGGTCACAGCAGTTTGAGCTCCTGAAAATGTAACCACAGAAAGCAACCCAAGGCCAGTTCCAGTGTGACCAGTTTACAAAAGAAATCCTGGGACTTGAGCAGGAAGACTAAGATACGTTTTGGAAACAATTAAAAGATTGGTAAAATGTTAAAACTTTATTTAGACCACAAATCTGATGTTAATATTTGTCGTGTTCTGAGCTGTTGGCAATCTTGTGACAGGTTCCTAGTTAAACTGTTAAAAGAAGAAGGATTGAATCCAAAGTACATGCTGTCTTTAACAAGAGCGTTGTGCGCGTGTAACTTTACTAATAGGCGTGTGGATGCAAATCGGTAATCCTACCAATTGTGCGCGTGCACTCAGCTAGAGACTTTCTGCGCATTTGAATTGAGAGAGGAAGCATTGCAGCGAAGGCCTCAGAGTAAAAGACCTTGCTATGAGCTTGTGCGTAACACGCATCTCTCCTGAAGAAGTTTGTTTTCCAAGCTAAGCGTTTCAGAGCTTCATAAGAGTCCCAAGGCTCATTCAATCGTTTGCAGAGCTATTTCTCACACAGTCCCGGCGTGCAAAGTCATCAGAAGCCAGGCCCGGGATAATGTTTAGCCCGAGAGTGAAGGTGAACATTTTTTAATGTAAAATAGTGTTAGGGAGAATTTTCCAGAATAGCTAATTTCCCTTAAATAGTGTTAGGGAGAATTTTCCAGAATAGCTAATTTCCCTTACCTACTGAGTCCCTCAGCAGCTTTGCTGGATTTATAGGATTTATTTTTTTCACCTGGTAAGACTATGAGCCACTCTTACATGTGTTTTGCTGTGTGTATTTTTCCTATTTGTGTGATCTTGGGCTAAGGAGCCTCACCTACTCCATAGGCATCATCTTTATAAAATGTGTTCCACAGCACCTTCATTGCAGTGACACAGGGTTGTCTTTTAAACTTCCACTGACTCAATTTTTCTGGGACTGACTACTGACTCCCAGAAACATGTAAAGTTACCATTAACTTTGTTTAGTCACTTTAAACCACAGACCCAGTACACCCCATCTTACATGGAGTATTGGAAAGGGTTCATTCTTATCCTTTTTTGTCTTTCTCTTGGAGCATTGTTTCACTCCCTTTTCATCAAGACTTGGCTGGTGGCAGTGGTAACTACCCTATTTTCTATACCGCGGTTATCTTAAATAACCATGGTCTTGTTTTAGGCTATCTTGGTAGCCTCAAACAACTTAAATTCGCTTGACCATATACGTTTTTATACGGCTGGGTTTATTCGCCATTTCTTTTTGTAAAAGTCTTTCTCGTGTTTTACTCTGCGCGCCAAACCAGGTTTGGTCCCTTTGTCTACTGTCTTTTCGCAGGCTTCTGCACAGAAGCCCTCCTTAAGGCGCCTGAAAGTCTGGGTAGACAGTATGTGAGGGAGGGGTCTTAGGGCCCCTGCTATGGGTTCCCTGGTGCCCAAGTCGCACTCCTGTTTGATTGGCTAGGTGACTATCCGGCCAGGACAGCCACCCTGCTGTGTGACTGACAGCCAGGCTGTGTGAATGGGGGAAAACTGCATAAAAAACAGGTCTCTGGGATTGGAAAGGCAGAGTCGCCACTGGAATGAAAGAACCGAAGAGGAGCTGACAGAAGAGGACCCCTACAACGACTGAACCGCCCGGTGAAGCCCTGCTGCAGGTCTGAATCCAACGACAGAGAAGATCCTCCAGGAATCTTCTTCCTCTGAGCTGGTGGGACCAACCAGTTTGCCCAAACTGCAAGCCAGGACTCCCTCCTCTGGCCGGATAGCTAGGAAGGTCGGACCCTGCTGGGGTTTTAAGGAGCGCACCTTTTATTTGTTGTTTTGCTCTGTTGCTGGTTTCTTCCCTGTGTAGTGCAGGACCCTCCAGTCTTCCTACTTCGTGTCAGTCCGACAGTCGCTTCAGGAACCGTGAACCTGCAGGAACTACCAGGAACGTCCGCCTCAGCTACAGCTTCATCTCCATTTAAAGGTTCTGTGCAAATCCAGTTGTTCGTTTCTTCCGGCCGCTGTCAAGGGGCTTGAAATCTTTCGCCAATCCGAGGGCTTGTCCTTCTCTTCTCTTTAAACTAACTTTTCTGCTGACCAACTTCGTTCTTGGCAAAGACTTAACCGCAAACTCCCCTGAACCGTGTGATCTGGAGCAAAAGACTTTTGTCCTATTGACTTTAGCCCTAAGCCTCTTTTGTTTGGTCTTATCATTGGAGTTCCTCTTTTTAGATTGCCCTGCTTACTTACCTGTTGGTGCTGCTCAATTTCTGCCTAACTTTGTCTTTCCCTACCTTTTAAATTTCTGGAGTGCCATTTTGCTACCACTTCATTTTGTGAGCTCAACTTGTCTGGAACATATTGGGAGTTGTGTGGTGTATTAAGAGTGTGATTTTTAGACCGCTTTACTTTAGTGAAATGTTATACAACTGATGTGTAAAGAAATGTATATTCTTTAACTCAGAAACCTTGAGTCAATGTTTGTTTTAATCATAGTAATTGCTGTCCTTTGTGTAACTACTTGATACTGCTCACTTACTCCTGAGATAACTCTGGCTGCTCAGCCATCACTACCACTTTACTGTGTAGTAGAGGCTTGTACCAAAGGTGAATTTGTACTGTCACTTGTAGTCTTAATTGTGTGTGGTGTTCCCAAAGGGTACTGCATATAATTTTGCCTAACACTGGTGTACAGCGGTGAAGATCAAGTATAGTAATTACACTTTGAATGTTGCTATTACCTTGGATCAACTAACCACAAGGCTAACATCACTAAAAAGCAATATTAATCATGTCTGATATGGAAAGCTACAGTCAGGAGACCCTCCTTACCCTCCTCCACTGCGGATTATTTAAAAAAATCTGTGTAGAAAAAGGAACCTCTCTGCCAAAGGCAAAAAGTCTGAATTGATTGAAAAGTTGTTAAAGAACCAATGTCTGGGGAGTGGGTCTGAAATACCTGACTCTCCAACAAATGTGGAAAGTATTGAGTATGATAATGTGTCTGTTATTGATGAGTTAGAGGAAGAAGATGTGTCTCCTAATGTAGGCCTCACTGCTCCCTTGCCTGCTCAGTGTATGGGAGGACAGGTCCAGAACACCCCCCTCCCCGACATGCCCACGTACGTGCGGTTCGTGGCTCGTCAGGGGCCCCCCCTGTCACCAGGGTCCAGGTGACGGGGTGAGTACTGATCGACACACAGGACTGATCGTGTTGTACTGTAACATACCATGGACACCATTTTGTAAGCCTCAGGAGTCCATTTTAGATGCTAGCAACCCGAACCCCAACGAGACAGCCTGCCTGCGAATGCTGCAGCTCGGCCCCCACTCGCAGAGGGCCATGCCCTTCCCCGGTGCCTCCACACCATGGCAGATCTGCTGAAGGCCCGTTCTCACGAGCAACCAGACACGAACAAGTATCAGAACAAACACTGTATCATTTACCTTCCGCAGTACATCACTGTCCCCGAAGTGACCTGACTCGCGGTTCAAGTCAGGAAAATAACAGAAAACCATCCTAATAGAACAGGCCTCGACCCCGCATCTAACCCCTAACATATAAACCATATGGTGCCAACACCCTCCTCACATGAACCCCTATCGATGTTTAGCAACCCCCCAAAGCCTAACGATTCATAAGGGTTATTATGTTAATCGCACACAGCTATGTTTTGGGGATGGGATGAAAGTTCATAAGTCTCAGCAAAGTAAGCATGGCCTCAGCTCATACACGATACCATGTGCCTAGACGACTTAATGAAAAGAAATTGGTACAGACCACCTAGTGCTAACTAACGAATGCTACAAAGTACAAAGGAAGGCAGAAAAAGTATTACTGCAAGCCTGTGTGTGTTTCACAGAGGGACACGTTAAATGTACAAGCCAGAATGAAAATGTATTGTCGCCTCTGAATGTATTGCTTCTATGCTCCTGAGTATACCACCAAACCTAATGCTACCTCATGTGTTATTCAGCTACTACCGTGTGAAATTGCTAAAATATAGTTGTCCGATGTTTAGTGATGTATGAGACTCTACCAAATTATTGTAGACAAATATAAAATAATACACACATGTATAGATAGTAGAAATGTGTGATCGCTTTAATATCACTAACTTTATTAATCATTTCCTTGTTTTACATAGTGTGCAGCCCAAGCATCGAGAATTGCTCACACACATACACCCAAGGCCATCTCCCCTCCCCTGCCACCAAGGCACGCCAGGACAAGCTGGTGTGCGAGCAACACAGTCTCACCTCCCCCCATTCAGCTGGACCTGCTTCAAGTATTCGCCTCCCTCCATGTCCGAGACTGCCATGGTCGGCCAAATGAATTATTTACAACCCGGTCCTAAAACCCCACCGCCCCAAAAGGGCCAGAGGTATACCCTCGCTGATCTAGTGGTACTCCGGTTCACCCCAAGTTAATGGGCCTTGGAGAGCAGATATTCAACCCTGTACTAACACATCATAAAGTAATTCTTCACTACATCTAACGAGACCAGAATGACAGTGCAGCTCACCTCATGCCCTCAGACCAGACACCCAGGTTTATGACACCCGGTCAACAGGTCAGAAGTAACAGTGTTTTGATGTATTGGTAAAGCTTCCCATCATATGTATTCCTCCTGTGATCTATTAACCCTTAGAGTAACATATTGCAGGATTTAGAGGACAGGCGGAATTATCTAAACGGATGAATGTGTGTGTGGCCACAAGGGCAGAATGTCAGGGCAAATCGTCCATCAACGAACACTGACCGCGCCTGGCCTGGCAGCCCCACCCCGATGAGCCCAGCTGACCTACCCGCCCCACGTTGGCGCCACGGTGATGTCCACCAATCATGGAGCTGCTCGTCACTACTGCACCTATAGTTAGTCGACGCCACCCAATCCCCAAGACTATGTGCCCCCTATAGTGTGTAGGTTTTTTTATGACAAAATTTTGACTTTACTATTGTCAGACAGAGTGCTCTCGGAGCTTGCAGAGTCCTTTGCATGCCCTATTTGTTTAGATAAAGAACCTTTCACATTTACCCACACTTGGTCTTGGCCTCATTCCCTTTTGGGGTGTGTCCGTTACTGCCTCTCATTGCGGGGAGGGTAATGCCTTTTGGGATGCTTGCCTTCAGTGGTGACCCGAAAGCGTGATTACATTTTTTAATTTCTTTATCGTCCCCTCTGACGCGAGAAATTCCGGGCGGCAGTGGAGACGCACGGTGCGCCCGCTCAAGAGAGCTGCCCGCCTACGGCAACTGGTACGCTTAGACGTGCGCACAGAATAAAATAAAGGGTACAGGATCCCGCTCCAAAAAAACCCTTTGAGTACCGCTCGCCGGAGCCGGGTGGTGGCCATTGAGTGTGTGGCAGCGCCAACTGGACGAACCCAGTCCGGAGAATCACGATTCAAGACGGGCACGTGAGTATTAAGTGCAAGTGATTGTAAAGGGTAAAGAGGAAGGAAGTCAGGGTACACAAGGTCATTTAGAGGGATACTTTTAACCATCAATGCTATTTTTATTGACTTTACTTTCTCTGCATATGGCCATTAGAACAACAAAGGTGAAATAAGAGAAGATAAGAGACGGGAACCTAGCTCTGCAAGGGGGTAGAAGGCGGCGCCGCGTAGTGCTATCTCAACTAGTACTGGGAATAAGTCAAAAAGTGGAGAATAAAATAAAAGTGTCTGATAATAGGGAGACACAGTGTATACGCTAGAAACTGCTACTTTCTTTTTCTTTCTCTTTCCACTCTAGTCAGGGTATCTTAGTGTTGAGCAAAAGATAAAAGGTTTAAAAGGTGTAGGGACAATTGATGATCTAGGGAAAGAGGACCTTACCAGGGAGAGAAGCACAGTGCAAGGAGAAAAGGGAGGGGTAAATGTTAAGTGGTGTATGTCAAAAGCCTGTTAAGTGTCTGTCCCATGTTGCATATGTTAAGTTAACAATGTTTTAATGAATTGCAAAGAAATGATGTTGAATTGATGACATTGTATAGCTCTATGGTATGGTCATCGTAAGTGTGACCCGGTAAGATCTAAAGGTAATAATATTGTAAGCAAATGTTTTTGATCTGAAGGTAGTAATTGTGTGAGCAAGTGTTCCTTTTGCATATGCCCAAGAATTGTCTAAGATAGAAGCCACGCACACACTTATACTACACAGCGTTAGTTACAACTAGTACAAGAAGATAAAAAAAAAGAGCTGAAAATACAATATGGGGCGGAAACACCCCTGGCCCACATCTGAAAAAATCTACCTAGTTATGCTGATTGTATAAAAAAAATACCACAATCAGTGGGTCACAGAACTGAAGGGAGAAGGACAATCCCAAGTATGGCCAGAAGGGGGATCGTTTGATAAGAGTGTCCTAGATATGGTAGCCACATGCATATTCATGAAGTACAAAGGAAAACAATTTCATAATAGAAGAGAAATACTAGACTTGTGGGGGTTATTTGAGGAAGTGCCTCCCCTCAGAAGGAAGGAGTCGGTGTCTAACCTGCCCTCCACAGTTGATAGTCCGTTACTCATACCTGAAGTTGGAAAGGAAGAGGTAGGAACAGAGGGATCGATTGAGGTAACACAATTGTACCCCCTCCTAAACAAACCAGTGCCAGCAGATGTTTATAGTGACCCCACATATGTACCCACTGCAACAGCTACAGCCACCCCACGACCAACTGCACCATCACCATATGAGTGCCGCAGACAGTGCGGACAGGTAAGCACACCTGCAGTAGATATAGAAAAATTTACAGAAGACCTAGATTCCAGGCTCTCTATGGCAAGAGATGAGTTATCTAGAATAAGAAATATATGTGAGCAGAATGGAACCAGTGTAGTTAGAAGTGAGCAAACACCTAGGGCACAGGCACTTGACAAGTCATCTGAAGAGGGATGGAAGAAAGGGGAAATACTGTTCAGAATTCAGGAAGAGCCAACTCGAATAATAGAACTGGGGCCACAGGAGATGGATGAAAATACAGGTGATGAGGGAATGGCTACCGGGGGCATGGAAGAATTGAGGTGCGATATTGAGGATGATGAACAGGAAAGTGGGAGATTGAGTGTGGCAATGGGAGGAGGGTCCGGTAGAGGAGAAGGAACATCTCTGAGAAGAACAATGGAAGAGGAATGGACAGGAAGGTTAAGGAATAGAATGGGAAGAATGGCACGGTTAGGAAGGAAAGGATTGAAGGTGAGTACTGGCAAAACGACAAAGGGCAGACTACAACTCCCATTGATACAGAGGGGAGGTGGGACCAAATTATATACCTTAGGCTCAGATGGACAAAGCCAATTTGTTAAAATCATTGCCCCCGCTATCGGGAGGGGCAAGTAAGTGGGGCAAGTAAGTGGATATATGCACTCGAAAAGCACACTGCAGGAGTGCCATTAGCAGTAGGAGATGTCAAAAGTCTACTAGTATCGGCAGTGGGTGACCAAGCAGATAGAGTGCGGGCAACGGCTGGCTTCCTGGGAGTGACACTGGATTGTGATCACCATGATGGAGCATCTTTTAACACAGTGCGCGCGAGCGTATGGGATGCATTAAGAGAAACATTTCCAGACACACCAGATTTACAATCAGTAATGTAGTGCACAATGAATGATGGGGAGGATGCTATGGATTAAATTTTCCGGGTGCGTGAGATGTGGAGAGCCGAAACGGGCACACCCTGGTATCAGTCAACATCCTTATTTTACTTCATAGTAAAGAGAGGGCTTCCAAAAGAGGTGCAAAAAGCACTCGACAAAATAGCAGGGATCGAAGCAAAAGGGTGGCCAGAAATAAAAAGCATAATAGTACACCACTGCAAAAGAATAAAGGAAAGGGAGAAAGAGATTGTTCAAAAAAGGTTAGCAGATGAGGCCAAGTTAGTACAAACGAAACTCGTAAAGATCGCTGCAGCTGTGGCGGCGCTCCCCCACGACAGGGAGGGGGATGAGGAGGAGGGGTTGGTAGCAATACAAGGGAGGATGGCAGCAAATTGGGCAGGCAACGGGCAGCCACAGTGGAATGGACAGGAGCAATACAGAGGTCCGCAGTGGTAAGAGTGGGCCCCCCGCAGAGGACGAGGTGGGTACAGGGGCCGCAGAGGGGGTGGTCAAGGGTACGGGGGAAATGGAGGGTATGGAGGACAAGGTCCAAGGGGGGGACAGGGGAACTGTTCGAATTGTGGGAGGTGGGGACATTTCTTATTAGAATGCAGAAGTAGACCAAACAATGTGTATCAAGATATCGAACAATGTGGTCATCCTCACCCGGGGAGCCCCTATGGATTACCCATGGGAGGACAACAAGGGCAGCCAGAGCGGGGGTATGTAGAACAGCGAAGAGAACACCCTCACAATGTACAGCAGCATCCACAAAACCGTGACCACATGCAATACACACAAGGTAACCCCTTCGCCACGACTGCTAACGGTGCACCTGCCCCATATGGCGGAGTGGCGGTGGTATCAGGGAATGTCTTCAGTAAAGGGGGGAACATGAGACATTCAGCATTGGACAGCCCACAGGGAGCACTTGCATGTCCTGTTCTATCTACGACCTACAATGCAGCAGAGGAACCATTGATAGGGGCGCAGATAGGGAATAAACAGTTCATATTTATGGTGGACTCAGGAGCTGAAAATTCATGTTTACATGAAGGATGGTTTCCGTTATCTAATCGTAAATTGGAGACGCACGGGTTCTCTGGGGTTGTTGTCAAAGTTCCTTATACAGAAGATTTAGACGTCACTGTGGGGGGTAAGACAGTGAGAGCACCCCTATTATACTATGAACAGTCCCTGATTAACTTGCTCGGAAGGGACCTTCTCAGCAAGCTTAATATGACTATCTTCTTCACGGAGAGAGGGATAGTTTGCTCCACCCCAGGGATCTGTCCTTTGCGCGTTATGCTGGTAGTGCATGCACGAGCAACAGCACCAGAAGTGTGTGGCATACCGGTGGATCCCGATATGTTCATTCAAGGATTGAAAACATTGGCACGAGTAGTACCTGAGCTGAAAAGCTAGAATGACGAGTGCCAGCAGAATTCATTTTCCGACCCATAGCACGCCCAGAGATTGTGCCAGGCACAGTGATGTCCCTAGATTTACATGCAGTTCAAATCTCAGCCAAGAGAATAGCCGTAATTGCAATGGATATACACGGCTGCGAATGGCGCACAATGTTGTGCATCAATGCCGACATTGCATTGCGGGATCTGTCAGACAAAGATCTTTTCTCAGACTCTGAAAGTGACAGTGAGATAATAATGGAAATAGCAATACCCTGTGACATCATGATACAAGAGAGACAGGTGCCAGTACAGCTGATGGCAGTGGTGGGGCACCGCACCGCCTTCCTTCTTTGATGATGATATGAAATTAGTGCCCAGTAATCTGTGGACTGCAGGCCCCCATGATGTGGGATTATTGCATGGAGTCACCCCAGTCAAAATAAAACTTAAATCTGGGGCCATTTTGCCCAGGGTAAAACAGTACCCCCTGTCCCGAGAAGCAGAAGAAGGGATAAAAGAAATAATCAGTGCATTACTGGCCCAAGGAATAACAGTGCCCTCAAATTCGCCATGTAATACTTGTATCTATCCAATTAAAAAAGCAAAAGGTGGGGCATGGAGGACGATCCAAAACCTACGCCCACTCAATGACGTCATTCAAAAAGAGTTCCCTTTGGTCCCTAATCCTGCATCGATATTGTGCAGCATCCCCAAGAATGCCTCACATTTTACAGTGGTTGATTTGAAAAATGCTGCCTTCTCCATCCCATTGGCAGAAGAGTGTAGGTATTTAACAGCCTTTACACTGGGGGGAAAGAGGTATGAACATTGTAGGTTACCCCAGGGGTACTGTGAGAGCCCCAGTATATTCAACCGCATCCTCCATGAAGAGTTAGGAAACATGAAAGCTGAGAGCATGATAATTCAATACGTAGATGATTTGCTCATCTGCGCACAGAATGAGGAAGAATGCAGAAAAGAGTCTGTCACTCTTTTGACACTATTGGCCCACAAGGGATACCACGTCGACAGAGGGAAAATACAGTACTGCCAACCAGAAGTGTTGTACTTGGGGCAGCTAAAATCAAAAGATGGCAAAAAGATAATACCAGACAGAGTAGATGCCATTACAGCAGTGAAGAGACCAAGCACAGTGAAGGACATGCAAACATTTCTAGGTATGTGTAACTACTGTCGAGCATGGATATTAGATTATGCAGACTACACAAGACCACTACTGCAGGCACTCAAAGAGGCTCAGCGGGAGAACGGAGAAATCCAAAGGTCAGCAGAAATGAGTGACTCATTTACCTCACTCAAGGAATTGATTTCAAGCGCACCAGTACTCGCAAACCCAGATTATGAACGCAAGTTTTACCTGTTCTCCCACTGCAAGGGGATCCTCAGGACAGCAGTGCTGACACAAAAAACATCCCTGGGACACAAGCCACTTGCTTACTACAGTGGCACATTAGACGCAGTGATCCAAGGACACTTCGCTTGCAAGCAATCTCTCGCAGCCGCAGCGTTCGCCATTGAAAAAAGTGCAACAATAGTGATGGGATGCTCTGTGACACTATTTGTGAAACGCTCCCTATTTGCTATATTAGAAAGATCAAAAAGCACACTGACGACACAAAGAGCAACTGCTTATGAAATAATACTGTCCAGTGTAAACATACACATAGTTAGATGCAAAACAGTAAACCCAGCAACATTCATTACAGAGCCATGCACATTGGAAGACATGCAGGAACACGACTGTGCCACTTACAAAGGAGAGGAGGGGGAAGGCCCGGTGGTAAGTGAAAATGCCCTAAATGAAGGAGAGGTTTACTTCATAGATGGGTCAGCATCAATCGACACTGACACAGGGGAAAAGCATGTGGGTGTGGCAGTTGTGAGATTGGAAGAAGGTGAGTACGAAGTGATAGTACAGCATCGCCTGCCCTCCCATTATTCAGCCCAAGCAGCTGAGCTTATAGCCCTCATTGGAGCATTACGTGCAACGAAAGGATGTACAGTGACTATTTACACAGATTCAGCATACATGACTACTACCGTACAAGGTGGGTTGGCTAGATGGGGACGGAGAGGGTTCCACAGAGCAGATGGGTCACCAGTCCAACATGCTGAGCTCCTGAAAGAACTCATTGAGGCGTTGAAAGAACCCACTATGGTAGCAATAGTGAAGTGCCAAGCCCATACGTCCAACACGGACGTTATCTCTTTGGGAAACGCTGCAGCAGACGCTGCAGCCAAGGAAGCGTCCTATTTAGTAAAAGAAATAACAGGTGAGTACTTAGTGCACCAACAGATAGTGGAGTAGCTTCCAGATGGATACAACACCATGCCCGTGTCATAAATACTAGAGTTACAGGAAGGAGCAAGTGAGGAGGAAAAAGGGCTGTGGGAAAAGAGAGGTTGTAGTCAATCAGCAACAGATCTTTTGTGACGCCAGAATAATACAGGAAAGGTGGTAATGCCCCTCAAACTCCTAGAAATAGCATTCCAGCAACTACACTTCCTAGCCCACAATGCTAAGCAACATATAGCAGCAGAGATACAAGAGGATTGGTTTGTACACGGCCTCCAGGAACATATATCAAAACTAGCAATGGAATGCACGATATGTCAAATATACAATTCAGGGATGACACTGAGGACACTACGAGGAACAATACCCAAACCAGTAGGGCCCTTCAGAGAGCTGCGTATTGATTATGCAGATATGGGGGAAAGGTGTAATGGGGCACGGTATATGATAGTGGTTGTCTGTCCATTCTCCAGATGGGTTGAAGAAGGGCAGTGTGCGCGACCTGATGCCAAATGCACTGCAAGGTTCTTAGTGCGGGAAGTATTCACGCGCTGTGGAATTTGCGACGTGATTCGCTCAGATAATGGCACTCATTTTGTTAACAAGCTGTTTAAGGAAGTAACAGCCTTGTTAGGAATCAAACATAAGCTATGCTCGATTTATCATCCGCAAAGCAATGGCATGGTTGAGAAGATCAACGGCCTCCTAAAAGGCAGGCTGTCAAAATTGTGTTTTTCCATAAAAAAGAACTGGGTCCATTGCCTGCCTCTGGCCTTGTTCCAGCTGAGAAATCAGCCAAGCAAGGACCACCATTTGTCACCGCACGAGATTGTGATGGGAAGGCGCATGCATACAGCACACTCTCCACTCCGCAGACATTCAGATGCACACAAAAGTGCCACGATACTAGGAGAAGAGTTTACTGATTATCTGACAAAACTCACAAGAGCCGCCGGCATGATATCAAGGTGGCTCGCACCACCATTTACTCGAGAAGAAGGGAGTGAGGTAGTAACATTTGTCGAGCAAAGCCCACAAGGGCAGTTAATGCCAGGGGACATGATTTATGTCAGAAGTTTTGTACGGAGGTGGAATGCTCCTAGATTTCATGGCCCTTATGAAGTGATATTTGTACACCGACTGCGGTGAAAGTAAAGGGCTTGAGATATTGGATACATTTAACCGACGCACGTAAAGCATATGATAGTGTCCAAGAGGAACGAGAAGAGGAAGCACAGACAACAGCAGAGAAACAACAATAAAGAGGAAAGCTAAACGATGCACATTAAACATGGATACAGAGTAAAAGATTGAAAATAAGAAAAAAATGTACAATGCCAAAAAGTGTTCTTGTGATAAATGAAAGCTAACAATGAAAATACAAATAAGGTTGGATTGTAAATATAAAGCTCTCTCTCTCTCTCTCTCTCTCTCTCTCTGTCTCTCTCTCTCTGTCTCTCTCTCCGTCTCTCTCTCTCTCTCTCTCCGAAATGAAGATCTCAACTGTTTAAGTATGCTTAATGCACTTTTATGTTTTAACATATAGGAGTGACCATGGCAACGAATGGGCAGCCCGCAACGAATAGCATTAGGGCAGTTAGAAATGCAAATAATGTATTTAATTGGTGTAGATATTCATATGAATGTGGCCTGTTTGTGTGTGCTGTTTTATTCTTCACAATGCTGTTTGGTCTCGTTACGTACTGGTTCTGAGATGAATGAGCAGGGGGAATGAAACTAACATGAAAAATGCAACCAAAGTTGCCAAAGAGGATGATTACTTAATATAGGATGGATTTCAGCTTGTATGGGGCTATGGTACAATCCCACCCAATGCACAGCCCTCAAATAATATCCACAGCAGCTTGAGTATAAACCCAACCTCACTCCCAAATGTCTCGGAATATAATGTGTACAGTTTAAATGACCGCAACCCTTCTGTCATATCATGGCTATACGATACTACTGACACACCGCCCTCATTAGAAGCTACTCCCACAACAGACACTAGAGTACCTATAGGAGAAAAGGAAGATAATGAAGAAATGTCAGAGACTTTTCTGTCTCTATATGATGAATGGGAAAAGGGGGGTGCAGGGAAAGGGGGCCAATATCACACATAGCCCGAGAAGCAAGTAGCTACCTTAGAAGCAATAGGAGGAAGAGGGAGGTGGGAAGGAGAAAATATGATGAGTACTCTGGCCTGCGTCTAGACACAATAGAAGACCCGAGACATCCACACCAGTCAAACAAATGGTATGCAGACATGAGTTCCACCGCAAAACAGACAACCAACAAGAGTTGTTATGTCTGTTCCCTGATCCCCCACGCCTCAGGCACACCTAAAGTTCTGTTGCCAAAAGATTTGCCTCTTGCAGATGCCCAATGTCTCCTTCATCTCACCTTGTGCAGAATTAAGAACACCTTTCAAGCAGACAAAGTATCCTTTGAAATGCTGCAGAATGAGAAAACCTGCTACTCAAGAGTGAAAGGAGTGATATGCTTGAAAAAACCTTTTTTTGTGATCAAAGGGACATTGTTTTTGGACAATAAATGGAAAGACGAAGAAATATTGTGCAAAGCTGAGGCACTGCGAGGGCTGACAGCAGAAAAATTACAGTGGGTCGAAAAAACATGCACGCCAGTCTGGAAAGAGCACATCACGAAACTGACCTTGGTGACCGCCATAGAAAAGCCGTTCAAATTACAAAAAGAAATATCCTATGATCTATGCTTCCATGGGGAAGGAAAGAACCCCATGGGTGTGAACAAGAACTGTAATCGGACACTCACTATCCCAGACATGAAAAAAGGAACAGCAGCACTCATGGACACTTACTGGGTCTGCGGCAAACAGGCATACTTGCACCTCCCACAGTCCTGGAGGGGCACGTGTTTGTTGGCAACAGTACACTCAGCGTTGATGGTGATTCTGGAGAGTCATATTGTTGGGGGAAAAGGAGTGCCAGATGCCCCCCGTGAACAAAACACCCCGCCAACAGAAGAGCCACAGATGTATGTCCTGTTTTCCGGCAATGTGCAAGAGGTGTTATCGAGGAGGAGAAGGTCATCCAATTACATATCCAAAGCATCCCCAGAATTATTGGCGCAGATTCCCGACAGGTATCGACTGTTCAGCTCTGCAGAAACATTCTTTGCCTCACTCGTTCCAAGCATCCAGGCGCGGGCAAATGCAAAATGGCTCACGATCACACGTTGGGAGCTGATCCAGTTAGCTAACGACACTGAAGAAGGGTTTAACGTGATCAAGGTGGAGCTAAGGGCCCTGCGGTTAATGACGATGCAGAACAGGTATGTCCTAGACCTGTTAACAGCAATGGACCGCGGTGTTTGACGAAAAATATGGAGCGCATGTTGCACATTCGTACCTTCTGAAGATGCAGATAATGGTACGTTGTCACATGTCATCGCAGCAGTACACAACCTCGGGGAACGAATGAAAAACGAAGGAGGAGCAGACGCCAGCACCTGGTTCGACAACCCCTTCTCTTGGGTACCATCATGGCTTGGATTGACGATCAAAATGCTGATGCCTATCGTGGTATTTTTACTTTTGATTTTTTGCGTGTGCCAGCTGGGTCTTCGATGTTGCACAAATGCAGTGCTTAATGGCGCAACGATGATGGTGACAATGGGCAACACTAGAGGAGTGGCACAGGTCTTGCACGAGGCTCAAGTACAAACAGGTGAGGATCCCGGGCGAAAGTACGGATTGGTACCTCTACCTTACGATGGGGACATAGTAGATAGATTGTATCACACCACAATAAAGGAACCTCAAGAAAGGGAATGGTATACAGAGGTGTGGGTGGACCTGGACGGGGATGGGGGATGTATATACATGACTGGCACACCAGATGAATATGCCAGGAGAGAGGAAAGCCTGAGAGGGGTGTGTAGAGCCTGGATGCCAATAAAAGGTACACCAGCATGGGACGAGGCTGTTGCAAATGAAAAAGAGCGCCAAAGGCTGGGTGAGTTACAGTATTCGTTACTTAAGTAACGAAAGGGGGGAAATGTATGGGATAACAGGTGCAGAAGACCCTCCTCCTCGACATGCCCCGCGTACGTGAGGTTTGTGGCTCGTCAGGGGCCCCCCCTGTCACCATGGCCCAGGTGACGGGGTGACTACTGATCGACACACAGGACTGATCGTGTTGTACTGTAACATACCATGGACACCATTTTGGAAGCCTCAGGACTCCATTTTAGATGCTAGCGACCCGAACCCCAACGAGACAGCCTGCCTGCGAATGACGCAGCTCGGCCCCCACTCGCAGAGGGCCATGCCCTTCCCCGGCGCCTCCACACCATGGCAGATCTGCTGAAGGCCCGTTCTCACGAGCAACCAGACACGAACAAGTATCAGAACAAACACTGTATCATTTACCTTCCGCAGTACATCACTGTCCCCGAAGTGACCTGATTTGCGGTTCAAGTCAGGAAAATAACAGAAAACCATCCTAATAGAACAGGCCTCGACCCCACATCTAACCCCTAACATATAAACCATATGGTGCCAACACCCTCCTCACATGAACCCCTATCGATGTTTAACAACCCCCCAAAGCCTAACGATTCATAAGGGTTATTATGTTAATCGTACACAGCTATGTTTTGGGGATAGGGTGAAAGTTCATAAGTCTCAGCAAAGTAAGCATGGCCTCAGCTCATACACGATACCATGTGCCTAGACGACTTTATGAAAAGAATTGGTACAGACCACTTAGTGCTAACTAACAAATGCTGCTAAGTACAAAGGAAGGCAGAAAAAGTATTACTGCAAGCATGTGTGTGTTGCACAGATGGACACGTTAAATGTACAAGCCAGAATGAAAATGTATTATCGCCTCTGAATGTATTGCTTCTATGCTCCTGAGTACACCACCAAACCTAATGCTACCTCATGTGTTATTCAGCTACTACCGTGTGAAATTGCTAAAATATAGTTGTCCGATGTTTAGTGATGTATGAGACACTACCAAATTATTGTAGACAAATATAAAATAATACACGAATGTATAGAAAGTAGAAATGTGTGATCGTTTTAATGTCACTAACTTTATAAATCATTTCCTTGGTTTACATAGTGTGCAGCCCAATCACAGAGAATTGCTCACACACATACACCCAAGGCCATCTCCCCTCCCCTCCCACCAAGGCACGCCAGGACAAGCTGGTGTGCGAGCAGCACAGCCTCACCTCCCCCCATTCTGCTGGACCTACTTCAAGTATTCGACTCCCCCCATGTCTGAGACCGCCATGGTCGGCCAAATGAATTGTTTACAACCCGGTCCTAAAACCCCACCGCGCCAAGGGGCCAGAGGTATACCCTCGCTGATCTAGTGGTACTCCGGTTCACCCCAAGTGAATGGGCCTTGGAGAGCAGATATTCAACCCTGTACTAACACATCATAAAGTAATTCTTCACTACATCTAACAAGACCAGAATGACAGTGCAGCTCACCTCATGCCCTCAGACCAGACACCCAGGTTTATGACACCCGGTCAACAGGTCAGTGTCTTGATGTATTGGTAAAGCTTCACATAATATGTATTCCTCCTGTGTCGTATTAACCCTTAGAGTAACATATTGCAGGATTTACAGGACAACCGGAATTATCTAAACGGATGAATGTTTGTGTGTGTGGTCACAAGGGCAGAATGTCAGGGCAATTCGTCCATCAATGACACTGACCGCGCCTGGCCTGGCAGCCCCACCCCGATGAGCCCAGTTGACCTATCCGCCCCACGTTGGCACCACACTGATATCCACCAATCATGGAGCTGCTCGTCACTACTGCACCTATAGTTAGTCGACGCCACCCGATCCCCAAGACTATGTGCCCCCTATAGTGTGAAGGCTTTTTATGACGAAATTTTGTAATAAATAAGACTGTCTTTGCTATTGACAGACAGAGCGCTCTCGGAGCTTGCAGAGTCCTTTGCATGCCCTATTTGATTAGATAAAGAACCTTTTACATTTACCCGCACCTGGTCTTGGCCTCATTCCCTTTTGGGGTATGTCCGTTACTGCCTCTCATTGCGGGGAGGGTAATGCCTTTTGGTGACGCTTGCCTTCATCAGCCACCTCAACCCTTGTCCACTGGGACACCATCAGGTCCTACACTCAGTCCTGAATTCATTGCTCTAGAGAAAATGAGGCTTGAATTGGAATTCAAACATTTAAATGCTCAAACTGAACACAAAACCAAGAACTTAAGCTCAGAGAAATGGAGTTGAATCATGAACTAGAAATGAAAAGGTTATCTATTGAAAATGCTTCTCTCCCAGAGTTTTCTAGGTCTTCCAGTCCTACGAGACCCTGTATGCCTAAAGAAATTGTCGGTATGTATGAGGTTAAGCTTGATATTTTGGATTGGTTGGCAATGTTTGAATATAACCATGGTATTCAAGGTTTTACAGGGAATCAGTTGCTTCCCTGGTTCTTCTCTAGGCTACTCAATGTTGCATCTGATGTTGTGATGGAGTTGGGGAGGTGGATAGGATGGATTATGAGTGTAAAACTTTAATTGCTAGATTTGGGAAGACCCCTTCCCAATACCTTAAGAGGTTTAGGACCCTCAAAAAGCATGATGGTACCCCTTGGGCTACCTGGGTATGTGACTGTTTGAAAAACTTAGATGGTTGGGTTAAGGGTTACAGAGTAAACACTTATGAAGAAATGAGGAATATTGTTATGTTGGAGTCTATTTATGATGCCTGCTCTCCTGAGCTCAGACAGCACTTGGCTGATTCTAAGGAGATAGATTCAAAGAAGTTAGCTAAGGCTGCTGACTTGTAAGGTTGCCAACAGAGCTACTCACAAGGATTCTGGGGCTATTCAGAAGAAGGATGAGGGAAAGCAGCCAAAGAAAGATAACAAGGAGAATTCTAATACCTCCCATCCAAAAGAGGGCCACAAACAGCAACATAAGGGTAAACCACAGGGAAAACCGAATTAGGCTAGTGCACCATCTGGACCCAAACCAGATGGAGGTCAGAACAAACCATTCATCAAGACATTTGGAAAATGTTATGTTTGTGGGTCAACTGACCATGTGAAAGGGGATCCCAGATGCAAGGGTAAACCTTCAGGGGCCCACACGGTCTCCTTAGCCTTCTCCCCAGAGGAAGAAGTACCTATGGCAAGTGGAAGCTTTCACCTACTAGCTGATGAACCCATGAGAGTCTCAGCTAGTCTTTCTTTAGTGTCCCTGGGGATGTCGGAACAAAATAATTTAGATGTCTATAGTTCCATCCCAGATAATACTAAAGAGTATTATAAAGATAGTGTTATTGTGACTGGCCAGGAGGCCCCTGCCATCAGAGACACTGGAGCCAGCATAACTGTGGTGGATTAATCATTTTTCAAGGTGGAGATGTTGCTAAGGCACTCAATCGCCTCACCAAGTTAGCTGGAGGCCCTGTGCAAATGCTTCCCCAGTTACCAGCTCTCATCCAGTGTAATGATATGACTGTCAATATACCTGTTAGTGTGCAGAGTGAAGTACCTGGGAGAGTCCTGTTGGGTAATGACCTGGCAACTCTTGGAGTTGTGTCAAGCACCCCCAGGCCTCCCAGTAAGAGGAGACCGGAGCTCACTAGGCCTACAAGGGAGAGGACCTTGAGAGGCTCTGCAGAGGAGTTGATAGAGGAAACTATCACTCCCACTCCACAGGAGTTGCTCACTGCTATTTCTAGGAAAACAGAGGCAAAGGGGAAACCCAAGACCTCCAGGAAAAAGCCAGATGGCACCCCTGTGCTACCAACAAGGCCAACCCCAAGATTGTCCAAGATCACACCTGTGATCACTCCACCTGCTGAGGCAGAGTGTTAGGTGCAACCTTGTGTGGTTGAGCCAGTTTCTGAAGAGTCAGATCTGGAAGAGGACACTGTTTTGGTTGGAGATCTTGACCCCGTTGATCATCCTGAGCTGCAGCCTTTACTGGCAGAAGGTGGACCCAACAGGGCAGACTTCAGCAGAGGAGAAAGAGAGTGTCCTACTCTCGAGGGTTTTCGACAATAGGCTGCTAACCAACTTGATGGGCAAGAAGTTGGAAAGCACAGGTTAAGCTGGGAAGATGGCCTCTTCTACAGTAAACCAACTAAGTCTATCCCTATGGACTGCAAAAGAATTGTTGTGCCCCTTGCTAACGGACTCCAGTTCCTACAGTTTGCCCATGAGATACCTTTGGCGGGTCATTTGAGTTTCAAAAAGACCAAGGAAAGGCCCTCCTTATACTTCTACTGGCCTAAGATGGGTTCAGAAGTTGACAAATTCTGTAGGAGCTGTCACAATTGCCAAACATCTGGCAAGTGTGGAGCCAAGAATGTGGCACCCCTGGTACCTCTCCCAGTGGTGGGAGTTCCTTTTGAGAGGGTGGGCATTGACATTGTCGGTCTCCTTGACCATCCCACATCTTCAGGGAACAGGTTTATCCTGGTTGTAGTAGACCATGCTACAAAATACCCAGAAGCTATACCTATGAGAACTGTTAAGGCTCAGGCTGTGGCTAAGGCTCTACTTGTGTTTTATTTTTTACCAAAGTAGGGTTTCCTAAGGAAGTGATATCTGTCAGGGGATCCAATTTTATGTCCCACTACTTGCAAGCCATGTGGAAAAACTGTGGTGTCACTTACAAGTTCTCTACAGCCTACCATCCACAGACAAATGGACTGGTAGAGAGGTTTAATCATACTATGAAGAGCATGATAGGTGCTTTAGAGGAACACCTTAAACGAAAGTGGGACCTTCTACTGCCATGCCTTCTCTTTACATATAGGGAAGTCCCTCAGGAGGGAGTTGGTTACAGTCCCTTTGAACTTCAATATGGCCACCCAGTCAGAGGTCCATTGGCCCTGATTAAGGAGGGGTTGGAGAGTGCTCCTTCCCCCAAGCCAGTCAGAGTGACTGACTATGTGATAGGTCTCCAGAGGAGAATGTGACACATGATGGCAGAAGCAGGTGATAACTTGAAAGCAGGTAAGGCTCTGGTCAAACAATGGCATGACCAGAAGGCGAGCATGGTTGAGTTTACTCAGGACCAGCTTGTATTAGTTCTGGTGCCAACAAGGCAGAGGGCCTTGCAGCACAAATGAATAGGACCCTTCAAGGTTGTGGGCAAACTTGGAGAAGTTAACTATTTGGTGGATTTAGGCAGACCTAAGGAGGCTCCCAGAGTCTTTTACACCAACCGTTTGAAGGCATATGTCTCGAGACCAGAAGTAGGAGCTTTGCTTCTAGCTTCAGCTCAAGAGGAAGAGGCGAGTGAACCTCTACCTGACCTCCTCAGAGGCCAACCTTTGGATGAGAAAGTAGAAGGAGTTAATCTCTCTTCTCAACTGACTTCTGAACAACAGGAGGAGTGCGAAGTTCTGCTAAACCAGTTTGCCTCCCTGTTTTCACTATCACCAGGCTTGACCCCTTGGGGCCAGCATGATATTCTCACTGGTGACTGTTTACCTGTGAAAATCAGAGGTTACAGAATGTCAGAACATGTTAGATCCCACATCAAACAAGAGGTCAACAAGATGCTTGATCTCGGGGTTATAGAGCCATCTACAAGTCCATGGTCTAGTCCAGTTGTTCTAGTACCAAAGACAGGATCCTAGGAGTTGCAATTCTGTGTGGACTATAGAGCTCTAAATTGAGTCACTAAGACTGATGCCCTTCCCTTGCCAAGGACAGATGAACTGGTGGATAGACTTGGTTCAGCCAAGCACCTCAGTATATTTGACCTGACCCCAGGCTATTGGCAAATAGCCCTGACAGACCATGCCAAGGAGAGAACTGCATTCTCAACACCAGCAGGCCTCTACCAATTCAAGGTTATGCCTTTTGGACTAAAGAATGCACCTGCTACATTCCAAAGGATGGTTAATCAAGTTCTGAATGGGATGGAAGACTTCTGTATGGTATACTTGGATGACATTGCAGTATTCAACCCTACATGGAAAGAACATATTGACCACTTAAGATATGTTTTGTAGGCTCTTGAGCAGGCCCATCTGCCCATAAAGGCAAGCAAATTTCAAATTGGTCAGAGCAAAGTGGTCTACCTTGGTCATGAGGTAGGAGGAGATGAAATAAGGCCATTGCCTAGAAAAGTACTAGCTGTACAAAACTGGGCCACCCCTACTACTCAAACCCAAGTGAGAGCTTTCCCAGGTCTCACTGGGTACTACAGAAATTTCATAGAGAACTATGGGTCCATAGCTTCTCCCTTGAATGTGATCTCCTCTCCAAAATTCACTAAAAAGGTTAGATGGAATGAAGAGTGCACTCAAGCCTTTGAAAACCTGAAGAAAGCCCTTTGTCAAGCTCCAGTCATAAGAGCTCCTGATTCAACTGGATGAGAAAGGTCGGGAGCACCCCATTCATCCGTAGGAAACTGAAGGAACCAGAGACAAGGTGGGCAACCATAGATCGTGAATGTTTTGCCATTGTGTGGTCTTTGAAGAAGTTTAGACCATACTTGTATGGATCTACTTTTGTGATTCAAACTGACCACAAACCCTTGAGATGGTTAATGCAAATGAAAGGGGAGAACCCAAAACTTCTAAAATGGGCAACCTGCCTGCAAGGGTTTGATTTCACCATTGAGAACAGAGCAGGAGGTCACCACCAAAATGCTGATGGTCTCTCTAGGATGTTTTTAACCGACTAGAGAGGAGTGGATTAAATCCTCCTATCCCTTAGTCTGGAGGTGTTTGGGGGCATTGGGGGGGTGATTGTTGAGTGTTAGGGAGACATATCCAGAATGGCTAATTTCCCTTACCTACTGAGTCCCTCAGCAGCTTTGCTGGATTTCTAGGATTTATTTTTTTCACCTGGTAAGAGTATGAGCCTTTTTCCTACTCTTACATGTCTTTTGCTGTTTGTGTTTTTCCTATTTGTGTGATCTTGGGCTAAGGAGCGTCATCTACTCCATAGGCATCATCTTTTTAAAATGTGTTACACAGTGCCTTCAGTGCAGTGACACAGGCTTGTCTTTTAGACTTCCCACTGACTCAATTTTTCTGGGATTGACTAATGTCTCCCAGAAACATGTAAAGTTACCATTAACTTTATTTAGTCACTTTAAACCACAGACCCAGTACACCCCATTTTACATGGAGTATTGGAAAGGGTTAATTCTTATCTCTTTTTGTCTTTCTCTTGGAGCATTGTTTCGCTCCCTTTTCATCAAGACTTGGCTGGTGACAGTGGTAACTACCCTATTTTTTATACAGCGGTTATCTTAAATAACCATGGTATTGTTTTAGGCTATCCTGGTAGCTCCAAACTTAAATCCGCTTGACCATATATGTTTGTATACGGCTCGACTGGGTTTATTCACCATTTCTTTTTGTAAAAGTCTTTCTCGTGTTTTACTCTGTGCGCCAAACCAGGTTTGGTCCCTTTGTTCGCCGTCTTTTCACAGGCTTCTGCACAGAAGCCCTCCTTAAGGCACCTGAAAGTCTGAGTAGGCAGGATGTGAGGGAGGGGTCTTAGGACCCCTGCCATGGGTTCCCTTAGTAACCCAAATCGCACTCCTGTTTGATTGGCTAGGTGACTGTCCGGCCATCCTGCTGTGTGATTGACAGCCAGGCTGTGTGAATGGGGGAAAACTGCATAAAAAGCAAGTCTCTGGGATTGGAAAGGCAGAGACGCCACTGGAACGAAAGAACCGAAGAGGAGCTGACAGAAGAGGACCCCTACAATGACTAAACCAACCGGTGAAGCCCTGCTGCAGGTCTGAATCTTCAGAATCCAATGACATAGAAGATCTTCCAGGACTCTTCTTCCCCTGAGCTAGTGGACCAACCAGTTTGCCCAAACTGAAAGCCAGGACTCCCTCCTCTGGTCGAATTCGCTGTACAGAGCTACAGTGGGCCAGATAGCCAGGAAGGTCGGACCCTGCTTGGGTTTTAAGGAGTGCACATTTTATTCGTTGTTCTGCTCTGCTACTGGTTTCTTCCCTGGGTAGTGCAGGACCCTCCAGTCTTCCTACTTCGTGTCAGTCCGACAGTCGCTTCAGGAACCGTGAGCCTGCAGGAACTACCAGGAACGTCTGCCTCAGCTACAGCTTCTTCTCCATTTAAAAGGTACAGTGCAAATCCAGTTGTTCGTTTTGTTCAGCTGTGGTGAAGGTGCTTGAAACCTTTTGCCAATCTGAGGGCTTGTCCTTCTCTTCTCTTTAAACTAACTTTTCAGCTGACCAACTTCGTCCGGAACTCTTTGCAAAGACTTAACCGCAAACTCCCCTGAACCGTGTGATCTTGAGCAAAAGACTTTTGTCCTATTGACTTTGGTCCTAAGCATATTTTGTTTGATCTTATCATTGGAGTTCCTCTTTCTAGATTGCCCTGCTTACTTACCTGTTGGTGCTGCACTATTTCTGCCTAACTTTGTCTTTCCCTCCCTTTTACATTTCTGGAGTGCCATTTCGCTCCCACTTCATTTTGTGAGCTAAACTTGTCTGAAACCTATTGGGAGTTGTGTGGTGTATTAAGAGTGTGATTTTAAGACTGCTTTACTTTAGTGAAATGTTATACAACTGATGTGTAAATAAATGTATATTCTTTAACTCAGAAACCTTGAGTCAGTGTTTGTTTGAATCATAGTAATTGCTGTCCTTTGTGTAACTGTTTGATACTGCTCACTTACACTTTAGATACGTCTGGCTGCTCAGCCATCGCTACCACTTTACTGTGTAGTACAGGCTTGTATCAAAGGTAAATTTGTACTGTCACTTGTAGTCTTAATTGTGTGTGGTTTTCCCAAAGGGTACTGCATATAATTCTGCCTAACACATATTTATTTCATTTTTGAAAGAAAACACTTTCCAGTTTGTTATTTCTAAAAGAAAAGACTTTCAGCACTGACGTTCAGGACTAGATTAAAACAAGAGACATGGGAACATCGTTTGAATAAAGAAGAGGACAACTGCAAATAGCAAGGAGGTTGTGAGAAGAGTTTAGAAGCACCACTTCACGGAGTGTTTCAGTAGAAGTGAAAAAGAACTGCAGCAATAGTTTTCCTTTAAAAGAGACTTTCAGCAGAAAGACTAAGGCTATAGGTACTAGGAAATTACAGAATACATTAATATTGTTAGCCAATAGTGAAACTGCGGAAGAGAAAAGTGATAATGATGATCTGTGTTTTATCCATCGGTCAGATGAACTAAAGCCCTTCAGAGAAGGTTCAAGAAGGCAAGGGTGATTAGCAGAGGCCTCTGTTTGTTATTTTATCCACTACCCCTTTCCCCTCAGGTTTGCCTGCCCAGCAATTATTTTTAAAGAATTGTTTGGGGAGCGAGCTTAGGGGGTCGGGAGGGTTATCATCACCCACTTATACAGGAATGAAGAGCTGGGACCTGATAAATATGACTTAAACTGCACTGAATTCCACCGTCCTACCCAAAACTCTCTTTTGACAGAAACCTCAAATCCCAGTGTAAAGTGATATTTAAATGTTACAAAAGGTCAAATGTGCTTTAAAATACACTACTTACTTCCCACAGTGCCAAGACACCAAACAGCACCCAAAGTGTACTTCAAATCCTATCAACTTCTTGCCAATGGTACTGGCACAATCTGCAAATATCTAGAGAATTAGATTTCGTCTAGGATCTACTGCAAGTGAAAAGAAGGAGCATGCAAATGCTACTCTCACTTTGGTCTTGAAAGGTTGGCACTTAGATGATGATTGCAAGATCTGGAGTATCACCTCCATAGGGGACGCAGCAAACAGGTTGCCCCTCTAAATATGTAGTGGCCCAAAATAAATAAGGGGTCTTTTGAGGGTTACCAAACTGAACCATGGACAAGGAGTGGAATTCTGGAGGCCACCCATACCCTCAAAGTGCATAGTGGTTTGTAGCACCCTACACCAACCCTCAAGTAACCCCTGAGCACATCAGCACCCACACCCAATGGCAGCACTCATCCCATGCACACTGAATACATTTTCTATTTTACTTGGCCAGCAATCAGCACTGCAGGATTTTATTTAGTTATGTCTTTCTAATAGTGTTCATGTTAAGAATCGATTAAAAAGTGTTTATTCTAATTTTTGAGCATGGCCTTTCACTTGTCTATGTTCGATGCGAGCCTGTCCACTTCGGGAACATTTGTTTCACAATTTCTAGCCAGAGTCCCACCTTATGCTAGATAATAATATATTTCTATTACTATATAGAAGTACAGAGAATCAGGTTTTAGGGCCGTGTGCGGCCTGGAAACCCACCACCAGAGCAGGATTTTCTTGCTTGAACCTTTCAACCTTTCCCAAAAAATGTTTCGTAAAAACTTCAAATCACCCATATCGTGTTATTCAAGTTTGCTGAAACTTGTTAGAACATTAGTGATAATATGTATTCTTGCCAGATGCTGTGGTCCTCAGAGGAGGGAGGTGGGAAATTGTGGTTTGAAGCATTACATTACTGGCTGAAAATGATTGTACATGTAGCATTCTATTGTTAGGTAAAATAAAACCACATTTTCAAAGCACTGTAAGTAGCTTTTGGATCTGCTTTTTTCTACTATTACTTGTTTGGTTATTCATTTATAACCAAGGTTTGTACCATACCTAAAAGCCGAACGACCTTTCCCATGCTTGCAGCATTAATTAATATATTTAATAGGGTTGCTCCTGTAACAAGTAGCAGTAACTAGAAAGAAAAGAAACAAATGGTTAGTAAAATAATGAACATCATTTTCGTACATGTTTTCAGAAACAGAATGTATATTTATCATGAACTAGACATATTACAAATAAAAATACTTTACAACATGTTGTTCCTGACTGGATCTTCTGTCTACTGACCTCCCTCCCATTTCTTATACCTCACTGTGTTCACCATGGATCAGCTAGAAATAAAGAAAAAAGAAAGTGGCAATACAACAACATAGCACCAAATACTTTGATGAATAAATATTATCCTCTTTGTCTGTTTAATAATATGTAAACCTAGTTAGTACATTATTGCCATTTTGCATTCTGCTTGATTACCACATTATTGCTGTTCCCATCAAAACTACTTAGCACCTCATTGCCAGTTTACTGTGTTCCCTGTTATCAAATTACCTTATGCTCGCTATGAGAAACCTAAAAGTATTCTCCCATTAAGACCCAGGGAATGCTCTATTCAGGTGGCCAGTGGAGGGCCATCGCTCCTGGATCCCAACCCTGGAGGTGGATGAGTGAAGGAGGATCACTCTGGCACGGTATTCTGATGGGGCGACAGAAGAGGAGGAGGAAGTCCCGGACGCCTTCATGGGATACGTTGAATTCCGTCACCCTAGCCCAGGTCTCACTTTCCCTAAACCCAGTCCTATCATGAATGACCTGAGGGGGAGGAAGGAAAGAGTCAATTGCTCAAGGTTGGGAAAGAAGAAAAACCAACTAAAATCAAGCCAAGAATCTGATGTTAATATCCATTCATCCACTACCAATTTAAACCACAGGGAAACCCATCAGAACCCATGCTTGTATAATCATCCCTCAGGAATATGGAAGGAGGCAACCATTCCATTCAGGGAAAACCTCATTGTCGATTTCCTGATAGAATAGTGGGAAATAGATCTAGCCACCAAAACCCTTGCATCACCCCCTCCTCATTTCTAACCAATACTGAGACGAGGAAGAGGCAACTGGGAGCAGTAAAGATTTCACATAGAAACAACATGGGGAACGTAAGGGAACCTACCATAGAAAGAACTGTAATAGAGTCAGGCAGGGTCAGGCATTTAATAATGACCACTCACACCTGACTCCACTTGACTATTTTCAATAAAAAAGGTGCGGTTTCACACAAGGAAGTGAGCAAGCTGGGGATGCCGTGAAGACCAGAGAAACCAGGAGGCAGAGAGCATCAGGAGAAACAGCCTGACGGAGAACATTGTGCCAAGACGCTGGCTCAGTTTTGACGGGGGCTGCAGTGCGGCTAGGGAGACGGGCCTCCAAGGAGCCGGAGGAAGGCAGTCTGCTTCCTGCTGGTGGCACTTTGCTTCGGAAAATGCTTGTTCCCTGGGGACGTGTGCCAGTCCCATGGGGGTCTGAGGGGCAGGTGGTGAGATCCTGACCATAACCCTGTGTATCCAGTGGAACTGCTTGTTAACGTGGTGCTGCCCAGTGAGTGAGAGAGAGAAATTTGGGATTGTGCGTTTGACTGAAGCAGAGAAGGAGAAAGACACAATTTTAAAGCGGCACAGAGTGGAAAGGTTTGAAAGTGTGCAAAGTATAGAAAGTATAAGAAATAAGCAGAAGAAAAGAAATAGAAGAAAGGAAGTTGGGCTAGTGGCGTGAAAGAAGAGAAAAGCGAAAGGAAAGGCATGGTCGGGAACATCTCTTTTCTAAGGACACCATCATCAGTTCTTTTGAAATCACCAGTGGGCACTCGTCACTTTAGCTATGCGACTCTGTGTTGGGCTAATAAGGTGTTTTTGGTGGCGACTCGTCAAATTTTACGCCTCTGGAAGACGAGAAAGAAACCAAGTATTGATGAATGGTTATCGCAGGTGCAGTTGCTCTCAAGATGGTTTTTGTTTCAGAGTGGTTAATTTACTATTGTGTTCTTTTTATTGTGTTTGTGTTGTGTGGTTGTGTGTTTGTGTTTTTTTTTTTCTTTGTTTTTTTTTCTCTTGTTTTCCTCTGATTTTTGGCTAGTTATCATTTCAAATTAGGTTTGTTGCGATTAGTTAGTAGAGATAATTGATAGGTTTTTCTTATTTATTCTGTACTATTTGTATCAACTTGTATAATGCTTTTTTCGTTTTATTTGTCGTTTTCTTGTTATCATAATTGTTATTTTGGAATGA